>NC_044327.1:43604235-43912511 GCF_007399415.2 Gopherus evgoodei
ATAGTATAAAAATTGTAAATAATATTTAGAATACTATGAGTAGCTTTTAAACAAAAGCTAATAGACAAATCTACATGTGTTCCAGATATAGCCTCTACCCATCCTTTGTTGCTGTTACATATTTAAAATTTAAATGCAAGGTTTCAACATAACATTTACACTCCTATACTTTAGCACACACATGTAAATACATTCCCCTCTGGTCTTCTTTCAGAGATGATTTCTCAGTCTTTATTGTGTGATCATAATATGTAATGTCTAGCACCGGAACCCTTCAGAACTTGAAAAGAATGGTAGAATTTCAGTCCTTTTCCAGACAATACAGAATGCTTTCAAACAGTCTGTGGTCGCCACTGCTAACAATATTCCAGCCTATGGGTTAATAGTTGACAAATTCTCAGATTCTGGTGAAACAAAGTTGTAGCCTATATCTAAAGTAGTACAGGTGTTGGGATCAGTATAAGATCCACTCCCTGAATTTCTATAAGACTTTCAATCTGTAGAACACTTTGTTCTCCCCACAAACCCTGCTAAGATAGGTAAGAATGTACAACCCTCATCTCACTCCTTTGTTCTCTCTGAGACAGAATCCCAGTTTAAAGCAGTTAGCTAATAGCTAAAAGTAAGTTCCATAGGCTCTGTAACATCTATAGGTATGAAATGCTTCCTTGCCACTCTCCTTCTAGGTCTAGTAGAAGGTGTAGTTTCTGCCTCAATAATCAAACTGATAAGAACAGATTTAAATTTTTTATTAAAGCTAATGTTGAAAAAATTTATAATACACAGGTTAAGAAAAGAGTCTCTGTACATCTGGGTATAGTGCTTAGATTATCCACAAATACAAAGTTTGTTTTAAAAGTCAGAAGATACATATAGTGGATGATCAGGAATAACCCACGTTTTGGTGAATAAATGTAATAATACAGTTAGATATTAGCATTCAAATATCCACTCTCCCTCTAGGTCTGTAATACATGCTACACTATATCAAACATTATCCTGCTTCCCTCGTAACCAAAGCTGGAATAGTACTCACCTGTATCCAAAGTGGTACACGTACACAAGGCCTTGTCTACACTACAAAGTTTTGTCGACAAAAGTGATGTAGAAACTCAGAAATCGACATCATAAAAATCAGAGTGTTATGTTCACACTCGCTGCCTCTGTCTGCAGGGTGTGTTCACAGTTGGGGCACTGACATCGACAGTGTGAGCAATGCACTGTGGGTACCTATCCCACACATCTTGGGACTGGGCTCAGTGTCCTGTGATGCATTGTTTTGTGTTCCAGCTCTCCATGGGCTTCAGACTCTTTCGCTGCATTTTTCAATGGCCCTTTTTGCTGTGCACCTCAGCAGCTTTGTGAGAAGGGATGAAGCCCACACTGCTCTTCTATGCTCTGTTAACTGTCATGAAGACGTGGATGGCAGTGCAGTTAATTGCAAAGTTCCTAACTGAAGAAGACTCCCAGTCGCCTGACATGGAATATAGGACATAGGAGCAATTTTAGATTGCTTTTGGCGTTCACAGAACAGCTGCATAGGGTAGACCATCGCTTTGGGCTTGTGAAACAAGCACTGAATGGTGGGAGCATATCATCATGCAAGTGTGGGATGACCAGCAGTGGCTACAGAACTTTTGGATGCGGACAGCCTCTTTCCAGGAACTACATGTGGAGCTCTCCCCAGACCTGCGGCACAAGAACACCAGAATGAGAGCTGCCCTCTCAGTAGAGAAGCATGTGGTAGTTGCTGTATGGAAGCTGGCAACTACTACCAGACTGCTACCAGTTGGTCGCGAATCATTTTGGAGTGGGGAAGTCAACCACTGGGGCTGCGTTAATGCAAGTGTGCAGTGCAATAAATCACATCCTGTTATGAAGGACTGTAACTCCGGGAAATCTGCATGAAATAGTGAATGGCTTTGTAGAAATGGATTTCCCTAACTGGGGAGGGGCAGTAGATGGCACACATATTCCAATTTTGGCACCAGACTACCTTGCAATGAGTACATCAATAGGAAGGGGTACTTCTCCATGGTTTGCAGGTATGTGTGAATCACCATGGGTGTTTCACTGACATCAGTGCGCAGTGGTCCAGGAAGGTGCGTGATGCATGCATGTTCAGGAGCACCAGCCTGTATAGAAAGCTACAAGCAGGGACTTTCTTTCCAAACCAGAAGATTACAGTGGGGGATGTTGAAATGCCCACAGTGATCCTGGGATACCCAGCGTACCCCTTAGAGACTCATGAAACCTTACATGGGAACCTGGAAAGCTGTAAGAAGTGGTTCAACAACAGGCTGAGTAGGTGCCAGATGACAGTGGAAAGTGTCTTTGGCAGATTAAAGGTGTGCTGGCGATGCCTTTATGGCAGGCTAGACCTTAATGAGGATAATATTCCTTTGGTCATAGCCACATGTTGTATATTGCATAATCTTCGTGAAGGTAATGGTGAAAGGTTTGCTCAGGGGTGGAGCGTTCAGGCAAACAGCTTGGCTGCTGACTTTGAGCAGCCAGATACCAACGCTATAAGAGGAGTCCAGAGGGGGACAATTTGAATCAGGGAGGCTTTGAGGCAACACTGAAAATGAGAACCAGTAATGTATATCTCAGTGATTGGTGCTACAGTATTACAGGTAGTTTTCCTAGGAAGTAATGGTGACATTGGGGCCTTACATTCCAGCAAACACATGAATAAACTGCCTGTTTATGTACTGGTAGTGCCTGCGATCTCAATTTGTAGAAAACAAAGAAAGATGAGTTACCATTCAAAAACTTTGCTTTTATTGCACAAGAAACAACTCACACAAAGATGCTTGGTGGGAAAAGAGGTACCAGGGAAGGGTAGACTTTCAGACCTGTGTGTAGGTCCAGCTATCATTATGAAAGTTGCCGAAGGGGTGGACTGACGGGGAAACCCAGAAGTCCCAAAAAGTGGGAAGCACTGTGCAGGTGGAGTTTGCGGGAGCAAGGAAAAGAGTTCTGAATGTGCTGCAGGGGAGCGCGGGCCTGGATCTGCTCAGTCTGCAGCATTATTAAGGACTTCAACATCTGCGTTTCCTCTTCCATTACTTTAATCGCCGGCTTAGTAGCATCCTTAACAAACTCCTGATTTTCTTTCCTGTCCTGCCTTTTGGCTTTCCACCACTTCTTGTGTTCCCTTTTCTCTGCATTGGAGGAGTGCAGTACCTTCCAGAACATGTCTTCTTTGCTCCATCTTGCCCGCTTTCTTATCTGGCGGAGATGATCAGCTGGTGTGTATGTTTGGAGGGGGGAGGGGCCTGAAGGCCACATCTGCTGAAACACAAGGAACAATGCATCTTCCATGCATGTTTGTTAAATTCACACACAGCACTGAAACATTTCAGTAAAATACACCTTTTGCAACATAACAATCACTTTCTCATGACCCTTGGCAAGCACACATCTCTGCGAACACCCAAAGCATGGTGAGTGTTGGTGGAGGGGGGCCGCTCCACATGGGGAAAGGAGCACTCACTCTGCAAGGGTTGTGGTGCAGCGAACTGCGGGGGGGGGGAATCTAAAATTCTCCCACACTTTTCCACAGGTGGGGGTCATTCTAGCAGGGTATGCAGGGAAATGAGAGTACATCTACCACATGCTTTTGGCTTCTGCCCTGCTCCCTTTACTGCTTGTGTGCTGCTATGGTCCCTGCACAAGTGATTGCCAAATGGCATGGTAAAGTTTCCTATAATGGGGGAAGGAACAGAGCTGCTCTGCCAAGGAGCCTTAGGCAGAGGATTACCAAGTATCTCCAGGAAATTTTCCTGGAGATATCTCTAGAGGATTTCCATGAGATCTCAGTGTGCATCAACACCCTGTTCCACTGTACTGATTAGCTACACAGGGAAATGTCCAGCTCACAGAAATACATCCAGCCGTCTACATTTTCATACCCTGAACCCACCTCTGCACAACACAAACCACAGCCACTTACCAGGCGTCTCCTCTCCTGCTTCTTGCTTGCCGGAGGGGAACTGCTGAAACTGGCTAGACACCTCTGGAGTAGTGAATAGTTCTATCTGCCTGCCCCGCCGGGAGCACCACATTGTCGTGTAACTCCACCTCTTCATCAATGACTTTGTCCTCCAGGTTAGGTCCTCTTTCCACCGCATCCATGCCCACCGAAGTATCCATGGGGCTCTTGGCGGTGCAGTCATCACTGAGGATAGCATCCAGCTCCTTATAGAACCAGCAGGAGTTTAACTCTTGCTTTATGGTACGCCTGCCTCAGCTCCTTTATCTTCGCTCTGCACTGCAGCATGTCTCAATCTTAGCCTTTTTTGCACAAGCCTCGAGAAATGTGCCTGTAGGTATTCCAGTTCCTACGGCTCAAGCACAGCTGGGACTGCCCAGCCTGCTCTCCCCATGTACTGAGCAGATCCAGCAGCTCTGCAGTGGTCTAAGTGGGAGAGCATTTGCTGCGATAACCTGCCATGGTCACCTGGGAAGATGCGATGAGACCTCTGTACACCAGGCAAAAAGAAAATGGAATTTCAAAAATTCCTGGGGCTTCTAAGGGGGAGGAGCAGATGATTGTTTACCTGGCTGCAGGGCACTGGAGTTCAAACTGCTGACCAGAGCGGTCATGATGGGCATTACTGGGACGCTTCCTGGAGGCCAATTAAAGCGATAAAATCAAGCATGGTGTCTACACTGGCACTTTGTCGACAAAAATTTAGTGGGAAAAAAATTGGAGTGGTTGTATTTTGTTGCCAGAATGGCATTTTTGCTGCCAAAAGTCACATCACAGTTTGTATGCATTCACTGCTTTGTTGACAAACAGCAGCTTTTTGTTGACAAAAAACTTTGTAGTGTAGACAAGCCCAAGTCTTCACAGCAAACACAACTCTTAGACTTTTGTGGATCGTCCACAGGGCTATCCTTAACTCTTATTTATAGCCTGCTGCCCACCCTCCAGGCCCCCCTATACTCTGATTGGTTCAGTTTTCAGAGGGTAACTGAGTGTGACCTGCCAGGTTCTTACCTACAGTGAAAATTTCTATGCAACTTGAGAAGCAGTTACTAAGCATGTCCAGTGATTGCCACATTCTATTACCCAATGTTTCTGTGCCCTTATAGCTGAATTGCCTTCCCCTGTATATGTGTTGATACAGAATATTTTATCTAAAATCCATGTCTCCTCTCACTGCTTCTGTCTCTTTCTTTGAGGGCTACAGTGTAAAGCATGTGGGTTACATAGTCAGTTGGCCAAACATGTATAATGTTGTTAAAAAAAAATTCACAGTAGGAGTTGAGAATGTAATCAAGGGCAGAATTTGGCCCATAGGAGGAAAAACTATAAGAGATTTGTATCCTTTTATTTAGAATGTTACCTTTTTCTTTTCTTTATTGTAATAACTTTTTGCTTTTAATGTTAACATAATGCCCTGATTTTGATATACTCTTGTGAAATTTGGCACACTGATTTTCTTTCTGTATTTCATGTACAATTGTGTGGAGCCTAGAGAAAACATCTGTTCAAGCTTCTGGTCTATTATTTCCTTCCTGCTCACAACTCATACACTAAAAATCTGTCAAACTCAAACCTATTTTTTATATACAAAAGGTTAAAATTGTTACGAAAATGTTTAATATTAATAATGTTCATGTAGCATCTAACACCTCAGTCCTCCAAAGTGATTTAGAAGTATGCAGAACCTCATGCAATGAGGCATCCCATTAATCTCAATTAGACTCTGCAAGGATCTAAGAGTCCTCACTTGTGGACCCTTTTGCAGGAGTGGCCTTTATCTGAGCATTTAGCAATGGCAACATCATGTTTAGCCAGTTGGCTGAAGCACACTCTGTAAAATGTGAAGCTGCAAACATAGTTTGTAGTTGTAAATGCTAAGCATTTGTATGTGTATTTTTTATGCCACTTCCTAAAATAGACGCTTAAAATCTGCATGCAATTTTTGCATAAACTTGCTTGTCTGTATGTCATTTTTATTCTCTTGAATTGCATTAAAATGTGTGTCTAGAATTGTGTTATAATTTGCATGGGCAAATATTTTTGCTCAACTATTTGCTAAAATTTAATTTGGCAGTTTTTTTAAAAAATCTAGTTAAATAAAACAATTTTTTTTACATAAGAACAGCCATACTGGTTCAGACCAAAGGTCCATCTAGCGCAGTATATTGGCCTCCGACAGTGGCCAAGGCCGGGTGCCCCGGAGGGAATGAACAGAACAGGTAATCAGAAAGCGATCCATCCCCTGTCACCCATTTCCAGCTTCTGGCAGACAGAGGCGAGGGATACCATCCATGCCCATCCTGGCTAATAGCCATTGATGGACCTATCCTCCATGAATTTATCTAGTTCTTTTATGAACCCTGTTATAGTCTTGGCCTTCACAATATCCTCTGTCAAGGAGTTCCACAGGTTGACTGTGCATTGTGTGAAAAAATGCTTCCTTTTGTTTGTTTTAAACCTGCTGCCTATTAATTTCATTTGGTGACCCCTAGTTCTCATGTTATGAGAAGGAGTAAATTACACTTCCTTTCTCTGTATTTACTTTCTCCGCAGCAGTTATCATTTTATAGATCTCTATTATATCCCCCCTTAGTTGTCTCTTTTCCAAGCTTAAAAGCCCCAGTCTTATTAAGCTCTCCTCATATGGCCGTCATTCCATACCCCTAATCATTTTTGTTGCCCTTTTCTGAACCGTTTCCAATTCCAGTATATCTTTTTTGAGATGGGGTGATCTCATCTGCACGCAGTATTCAAGATGTGGTTGTATCAGGATTTATATAGAGGCAATATGATATTTTCTGTCTTATTAGCGATCCCTTTCTTAATGATTCCCAACATTCTGTTAGCTTTTTTGACTGCCTCTGCACATTGAGTGGATGTTTTCAGAGAACTATCCACAATTACTCCAAGATCTCTTTCTTGAGTGGTAACAGCTAATTTAGACCCCATCATTTTATATGTATAGTTGGGATTACGTTTTCCAGTGTGCATTACTTTGCATTTATCAACATTGAATTTCATCTGCCATTTTGTTGCCCAGTCACCTAGTTTTAAGAGATCCTTTTCTAGCTCTTCTCAGTCTGCCTGGGACTTAATTATCTTGAGTAGTTTTGTATCATCTGCAAATTTTGCCACATCACTGTTTTCCCCTTTTCACAGATCATCTATGAATATTTTGAATAGGACTGGTCCCAGTACCGACCCCTGGGGGGCACCACTATTTACCTCTCTCCATTCTGAAAACTGACCATTTATTCCCACCCTTTGTTTCCTGTCTTTTAACCAGTTACCAATCCATGAGAGCACCTTCCCTCTGATCCATGACAGCTTACTTTCCTTAAGAGTCTTTGGTGAGGGACCTTGTCAAAGGCTTTCTGAAAATCTAAGTATACTATGTCCTCTGGATCCCCGTCGTCCACATGCTTGTTGACCTCCTCAAAGAATTCTAGTTGATTGGTGAAGCATGATTTCCCTTTACAAAAACTGTGTTGACTCTTCCCGAACAAATTATGTTCATCTATGTGTCTGACAATTTTGTTCTTTACTATAGTTTCAACCTGTTTGCCTGGTACTGAAGTCAGGCTTACCCACCTGTAATTGCCCACTTCTGGAGCCCTTTTTAAAGTGGCATCACATTTGCTATCCTCCAGTCATTTGGTACAGAAGCTGATTTAAATGATAGGTTACAGACTACAGTTAGTAGTTCTGCAATTTCACATCTGAGTTCCTTTAGAACCCTTGGGTGAATACCATCTGGTCCTGGTGACTTATTACTGTTTAGTTTGTCAATTTGTTCTAAAACCTCCTCTAATGACACCTGAGTCTGGGACAGTTCCTCAGATCTGTCATCTAAAAAGAATGGTTCCATTTGGGAATCTCCTTTACATCCTCAGTCATGCAGACCGATGCAAAGAATTCATTTAGTTTCTTCTCAATGGCTTTATTGTCCTTTAGTGGTCCTGTAGCATCTTGATCTTCCAGTGGCCGCACTGGTTGTTTAGCAGGCTTCCTGCTTCTGATGTACTTAAAAAATATTTTTTGCTATTACTTTTTGAGACTTTGGCTAGCTGTTCTTCAAATTCATTTTTGGCCTTCCTAATTATATCTTTACACTTCATTTGCCAGAGATTATGCTCCTTTCTATTTTCCTCACTAGGATTTAACTTCCACTTTTTAAAGCATGCCTTTTTGCCTCTCACTGCTTCTTTTACTGTGTTGTTTAGCCACAGTGGCACTTTTTTTTGGTTCTCCTACTATGTTTTTTTTTTAATTTGGGGTATACATTTATTTTGAGCCTCTATTATGGTGTCTTTAAAAAGTTTCCAGGAATTTCACTTTTTGCACTGTACCTTTTCATTTCTGTTTAACTAATTTCCTCATCTTTGTGTAGTCCCCCTTTCTGAAATTAAATGCTACAGTGTTGGTCTGCTATGGTGTTTTCCCCACCACAGGGATGTTAAATTTAATTATATTATGATCCCTATTACCAAGCAGTCCAGTTTTATTCACCTCTTGGCCCAGATCCTGTGCTCCACTTAGGACTAAACCAGGAATTGCCTCTCCTCTTGTGAGTTCCAGGACTAGCTGCTCCAAGAAGCAATCATTTAAGATGTCAAGCAACTTTATTTCTGCATCCTGTCCTGAAGTGATATGTACCCAGTCAATATGGGGATAGTTGAAATCCCCCATTATTATCAAGTTTTTTATTTTAATAGCCTCTTTAATCTCCCTGAGCATTTCACAGTCACTATCACCATCCTGGTCAGGCGGTCTGTAATATATCCCTACTGCTATATTCTTATTATTAGAGCATGGAATTACTATCCATAGAGAGTGTATGGTACAGTTTGGTTCATTTAAGATTTTTACTTCATTTGATTCTACACTTTCTTTCACATATAGTGTCACTCCCCCACCAGCACAATCTGTTCTGTCCTTCCAGTATATTTTGTACCCTAGTATTACTGTGTCCCATTGAGTATCCTCATTCCACCAAAGTTTCTGTGATGCCTATTATGTCAATATTCTCATTTAATACAGGGCATTCTAGTTCACCCATCTTATTATTTAGACTTCTGGCGTTTGTAAAATTTAAAAACTTGCCACTTTTTAGCTGTCTGCCATTACATGATGTAATTGAATGGGTCTTTTTTTCATTTCACTGTTTCTCATCAGATCCTACCTGTATTTTATCATCTTTCATCCTTTCCTCCTTACTAGGATATAGAGAATCTCCATTAATAGGTCCTCCCTTAACGGATGTCTCTGTCCAAACCATGTGCTCCTCTGCATCTGTCAGCTTTCCCCCAGCCCTTAGTTTAAAAACTGTTCTACAGCCTTTTTAATTTCAAGTGCTAGCAATCTGGTTCCATTTTGGTTTAGTGGAGCCCATCCTTTCCGTATAGGCTCCCCCTTTCCCAAAAGTTTCCCCAGTTCCTAATAAATCTAAACCCCTTTTCCCTACACCATCATCTCATCCATGCATTGAAACCCTGCAGTTCTGCCTAACTGGCCCTGCATGTGGAGCTGGAAGCATTTCAGAGAATGCTACCATGGAGATCCTGGACTTCAGTCTCTTACCTAGCAGCCTAAATTTGGCCTCCGGGACCTCTCTCCTATCCTTTTCTATGTCACTGGTACCTACATGTACCACAACCACCAGCTCCTCCCCAGCTCTACACATATATCTATCTAGATGTCTTGAGAGATCCACAACCTTTGTACCTGGCCGCCAAGTCACCATGCGGTTTTCCCAGTCCTTGCAAATCTGGCTATGTTTCTAATGTTCGAATCATCCATTACTAATACCAGTGTCTTCCTAATAACTGCAGTTCTCTTACCCAGAAAGGCATCTTCAGTGCAAGAGGATACCACAACATCATCAGGAAGGAGGGTCCCAACTATGGATCATGTCGTTTGCTCCAGTTGGATGTTCTCCTTCCCTGAAACTTTCACCCTCCTCAACAGTAAAGAGATTCTCAGACCAGGAGTGGCACCGTTCTACTGTGTCCCAAAAAAATCTCATCTATGTATCTTTCTGTCTCCTTTAGCTCCTCCAGTTCAGCCACTCTGGTCTCCAAAGCCCATGATGGTCTCTGAGGGCCAGGAGCTCTTTGCACCAAATGCACACATATGCCACCTGCCCAGAGAGGAGAGAGTCATACATGCTGCATCTGGTGCAATAACCTGGATAGCCCCCACTCTATTACTGGACTTCTGCCTGCAATATCTTTTTGCTCTGGAAGCTCGTTCCTATCTTGTTGTTTTGTTTTTATTAGGGGAGGGTTTGCGCTTTAAGGTTAAAGAATGATAAGTGTATCTAGCCTCGCCACCCCCACTCTCTCTCTCTCTAAACTCCTTCACAAAACTCCCCTTAGCTGCGCCAGTTCATTAGCTCCTCTGGTTGCTTAGGAGCGTGCTTTTTAAAGCCATGGTCTTCCTGAGTAGCCTGGTCCCCTGATTAAAGGTTGATGGGTGCTAAAGGACTTAGGGATCAAAGCCTCATTAACAAGCTCTCAGTCTTGCCTAGTAAGCTGCTAGGCTCAGCACACGGTCACCCAAACAAACAGACCACATGGTATATTTCAGTCAAGCAGCAGACACGCCACAACACAAAACACACACACTACAGTCAACAAACTTACTCCACGGGTCTTTTCAAATTGAAAGCTTTAGAAAACATATACGACATGATTATTTTGAGGTGAATATACTGAAGAATTTTTTCTCCCAGAGGTGGAAGCACTTATCCAAAAATTATTCACTAACATGAAAAAAAATGTTATGAACTTTGGACTGCAAAGATATTAGGGAAAAGTGTAATGAAGAAATTAAGAGAATTTTTAATGAAGAGTAAATGTGTAATGAAGTGAAGAGAATTTTTAAAAGGTGATCACTTAAGTCTCTTTGAATTCAATACCTTGATTGGGCTGTGAAATTATGAAGCAATGTATTTAAAAATAAGGTAAAGACATTTAATTTGTGGTATAGGGATGCCCTATTTGCAGCTGCAGACATATGACACCATAATTATAGACTTCTTATTAAAATGTGATATCATTCTTCATCTAGAAGAAATAACCTTTAAAGAAAGAACCCTAATTTGAACTGAAGATTGATGAAAGCTCAGTAGTGCTAATGAGAATAGTAAAGATTACATAAAAAATAGTAGTCCCTGACAGAAGATTTTTAGCAGGCTTAATTATTAAACATAATAATGTCTGTCTTCTGAATGAGAATTTTTTAAAATCTGTGTTTTAACTCTTCATAAAATCAAGCCTAGAATTCAGTAAGAAAATTAAAACATTGTACAGAGAATAATAATAAAAAAAATCCAGATAAAGGGATGGAGAAACCAGTTGGTGAAACGCCCACTGAAATCAACACAAGGGATCCTCCATTTGAAAGGTCTGTAGTATATTTTTAGCTTGGATACATATTGCCTTATGCTAGTATTCTGGGTCAGCATTATGCTAATTCTCAGCATAGTATTAGAGGGCACTACGTTGCTGGAGTTGCTGACTTTCAAGTGAGACGTAAATATAAGGTCCTGAAACTTTTGATCATTCAGATTCCCATCATTCTTTCTGTAAGAGTAGATGGTTAACACCAACACACTATCCAAATTCCAATTTGGGCAATTACATTCTGTATAACTAAAATTTCCTCTGCAGTTCCTAGTCTTCATTTCCATGCCTAAACCTGTTGCATAGTGTGGCTCTTCACTGTTAAATAGATGGCATGGTGTTTGCCAAATTAGTTGTGCTTCTATGGTGGATGAACTGTTTCCTATAGAGTTGTGAATCTCAGAAAATGATACTAAATTTGAAAGCACAGGAGCATATTTCTAAAGATATTTAGTGCAAGCAGCTCACCTAAAAGACTGCAGATATGGCCTTAACTTCCATCACTGTTGAACAACAAAAATTATAACAGTTGTATATTTGAGTATGTATTTTATAGAATGTTTCATATCTTAAGGCTTTGGGTGGGTGCATTTTAAAATAAATATAAATTAAATATACACATCACAAATCAGAGGTTATCAGTTTTTAAGTACTCTGGCATGCATTACACGCCCCCCCCCCAAACAGTAAGGGTTGCACACTGCCAACAGTAATAATAAATTTGCACTTATATAGTGTTTTCATCCATTAGAGCTCCAAGCACTTTATCAAGTAAGGTAAGTATAGATTACCTCATTTAAATAGATGAGAAAGCTGAGAGAGAAGTGAAATTATTTTCCCAAGATCACACAGATGGTCAGGGGAAGAACAAGGAATTAGAACCCAGCTCTCCTGACTCCCAGTCCAGGAGTAATTACATTCTCCTGTAACTGAATTATTATTACACATGTTTATAAGGCACTCATTTAAAAATACGCATTTTGAGATTTTCAGAACTCCTCACTGAGCTCCACAGTGCTGAAGAGCATGCCCATTGCTGTACCTCTACACCCCTTCTGGGGGTGCCCCATACAAGTTTGCTTTGTGGAGTGGTGCAGAAAAATAGGGTTGGTCTATGGCCCCACATTCTCCCTGCTTCTTTCAGGTAGATTAGATCCTGAAATAACAGTCCCTGTGCTCTGCTGAGTACAGGGACTACAGTTGTGGAGAGCTCTTATCTGGGCAACACAAACACAGAAAAGGCACTTTGTGCTTTCTGCCGTGGACACCCAAGTAAGGGCCAGCCAGAATCTGGCCTTACATTTGCAAGAAAGACAGTCTGAACATCAAAAAATGGAACACATTTAAATGGTCACCTTACAAGTGTGTGATATCTAATTCAACAAACTACAGAGCAGAATGGCCAAAGTATAATTTAGCAATATGGGACCAATAATCCTTTTTTCGTGGAAAATATCGTGGACTTTCTAATGACTGAAAGTTTAATGGAGCTACTAATGGGAGAAGTCTAGTGGTTGGAGTGGGAATCTTTTTTCAAAGGCTTTTTGGGTTTGTGGTCCATGCTTAAAGTTTGTAAATATCACAAGAAAATGTGAGTAAATTAAATTACATAGTGATTATTTGGGGAGAACTTAGGTTTGGGGCTGCCCTTTGTTGAGGAAGGTCTTTTTAATGTTTAGCTTTTAAAAAATTACTATTAAAATGTATAACAACAGTATGCTGGGTGGTAGGGATAGTTAAAAATAAAAACATGAAATAAACTGGTGATCAGTGTAATGATGTTTCATTTTAAGGCTACTGTATTGCAACCTGAGAACCTCAGCACAATTGGTAGTTAGTCTAGTTTACAGTGTTTGAGTGTGGAGCAAATTGCTAGTACTCTGCTTATTAAAGAACATTAACGGTATGTTTGTGTGTGCCTGGATTGTCTGCCACACAACACTGTTATCAGGACATCAGTTTTACACATTACACATTATCTGGCAGGTGGCAAAGCTGAAACGTTAATATATTGGCTGTGCTATAACAGGTGAAAATTAACTGAGATGATTAACATTTAATAATTTCCAGTTACAACATCCTTTCAGACATTTCTATGATTTCTATGTTAACTTATCTGAATCTTCCCCCTTTTGGGTTGACACTTTCCAGATGGTCTCTGCCTGAAGTGAATGTCCATGTAAACTTGAGTAAAAACTGATCAGCTGTTTAAGCACGAGGAGAATAAAAAAACATTTTCCCTACAATAAAAAAATTCCTGACGTGTGTGTGTGTGTGTTTGTCCAGTCAAATCAGCTGAAGTTTGAAAGTTGAAAATTGGCATGCTAATAGCCTTCAGTGAAGACCAGGGCACAGATTTGTTCTGGACAAAATCAGATTTTTATATGACTATTAGCACTTAGCAATCATACATGGAGCATACACAGTACATTGTCTTCACTAAGATTGCTAACTGTGACTCTATGGACATATACAGCAAATCCATCTTTGCAGTGAATTGGCTAGTCATCTGAATTGCTGCAAATTGGTAGGGAGAACTGATGCAGAGAGAAGGGTTCTTGGGAACTTATACCATGTAGAGGGAAAGAATAAGGCCTTCGGTGGACCTTGTACAGTTGACAGGTGCATTGCCAAAATCTCTTCCAAACCTTATAAGTTCTACGGGAGCCCCTGGCTTAATTCCTGAATACTTCAGCAGCTCTGTAGCTCGGGAAGGCCACTGAGCTAGTGGAAATCATAAGTTCTGCCAGAGCAAAGGGCTCTGCTCCAGTGGAGCTTAAGGACTTTTGCTGCAATTGCTCCTCCTGACAACTGGGGGTCACACTGACACTGAGCACAGGAACTGAGACCAAGGACACTGTCTTCTCCTGTGCTCTGAACATTCCTCCTGCTGGTCTGCAGGAAGCAGAGAAAAGGAGAGTGGCATGGGGTAGACTGGTCTGAGGAGTTAAGGTAGGTGGACGTGGTAGAGGGAGATTGGGACATGTAGCCAGAGGGAGTGTTGTTGAGAGACAGGGATAAGGATAGATTGGATGGGACGGGTTAGGTTTGGGACAGATAGAGGCAAAAGGGTCTGTTACCACTAAACACACTCCCCTCCACAAACTCGAATAGAACCCATTATTCCTGAGTATCGACATTCCTCTCCTGTCAGCAGACAGCTCTGAAACCCACTGGCAAAGTGTGTGTTTCGCCTCCCTCTGTGATTGACTTACATGGAGGATTATAACCTCCTACTGCTACCAGTCACTCTGTTACATCAAATAGCAGAGATCAGTGCTGTGGATCTAAAGGTCACAACCCTGTTGATGAACCATATAGTAGTTAACATGATTCCACAGGATGAAAATCTGTTTTTCAGTTTGCTTTTATTTTAAAAACCTGTGAAATCATATTAAAAAACTATATTAAAATAATATTAAGGTTGCAAAATCAAGTATTTAAAACTTGGAAGTGTCAGAATGAAGGTTGTTTGTTCAACCTTAATTTGCTCCCCGTGTGTATATGCATTATGATATCATCTTTAATTAGATCATCAAACTCTACTTTTTCCACATTTTTGCCTCATTCAGTGCAACCTTAACTTTCTTTTATATAGTGTTTTGTAATTAATTAAATATTAAAGTTGTACAATTAAGCCCTTGGAAGTCAGGGGATGCCAAATTTTGGTTTACATGTATGACCTTGACATTAATACTGTAAACAAATAAAAATATTTTATTTTAGTGTTTGAAAAATAGTAAGTTCTCCTGTAATGAAAGACTGTATCATAATGCATGAACCAATGGAGGCAGAGTTAAGGCTGAACATTCAATCTAAATTTTGGCATTTCTGAAACTGAGTGCATAACTGTAGAATGTTAATGTTTAATTAGCATAGATTTTATATGAAATTTTAGAAGGCGGCATTAGGCATAATTCTGTTGTCATTTACTCTCATGCAACCTCGCTGACTTCAATATAGTTGCACAGGTATGATTATAAGTATTAATTTATCTATGTGGGGTGTATATGTGAAATTGAAGAATGAAGGAGATTGTTCTCAGACAAAATATTTTACATATTTATGTATTTTCTTGTTAGTCAAGGGCAATGCTTAATAATGAGACTACTGACCATATCTGTGGGAAATAAAAGTGTATTATGTTTATTAGTTACTTTTCTATAAATGCAGTTTCCATGTAAGCATAGCTTCTTATGAACTACAAATATTGCGGTGTATGAACACCATGTCTTACTTTTGTTTTTGCTTTCTTTCTATTTCTCTTCTCTGTCTTTTTGGGCAACCCCTGGAGAGCTCAATATTATCTCCCTTTATCTAATAATAATTCAAATGAAAACAAAAATTTTATATTTTACACTATTATATTTTAATATATCGGTGCAAAAAATCAATATTATTCTATTGGATTTTCCCTTAGTACTTATTGTAATTTACTGTGACACAGTTTATGCAAAAATAATGTTTAATCAAATTTTTAAAAAGCAATATATCTGATATTGCCCCTTTAGCTTAAGTCTACAGACTTCACTCTTAGGAAAAGTACAAAGTTATTAGTTTACTTAGAACTGTTGTTAATTTCAGAGTATGATCCTTTCACTGTGTTCTAAATGAAATATCAGTTCATGGTTACTAATTAAAGTATGATTCCACTCTGAAATGTAAAAGGAGATGCCTGTTATTGAACAAATGTGCTCTTTTTGTGCAGATAGTATGTGTATTAGTTCTTCCTATTTTATTCTCCCTACCCTAGTCCTTTTTTGCATTTGGCCTCTGTGGGTTCTTTCTGGTGCCTTTCTTAGGCATTTTGAGGATAGTGTGAGCTCAGGGACCATGACAATATTGTGCTGAGCACTCTGACAGAAGCCAGGTTGAATTTATCAGCTAACAGGAATTATTGAAAGGAAAAGAAAAAATAATAATATGGGGTATCATGTAATTAAAGACTGTATCATAATTCATATGAACAACAGGGATGAATTAAGGTTGCACAGACAACCTTAATGCTGACATTTCCTAACTTTTGAGTGCTTGACTTTGCAACCATAACATTCTTTTAACTAAGTGTATCTTACAGAGACTGATGGTATGCGGGCTGGCAGATCATTCATTGTCAAAATGGTAGTTAGAATAGTGCGGAGAACAGGGAAGTAAGCTCCTAACTATTTAATAAAGTCTTCATTGGGAGTTTTATCATCCTTTGAAGTCTGTACTTTAGGGATCTGAGTAGAACTTTTAGAGATGAGAGAGTGGGATGGAGTTCCTTCCTTCATAAAGGCAAATCATACTAAATGTAAAACTCCCTAAGCTTTTAAAGTAGCCCCAGTACCTTTGCTCTTAAGAAATTCCATCATTATATGTCTCTTTGGAGGCACTGGTCAGGTTTATAATGAAAATATCTTACATATTCATTTCAGCCTCAAAGATCCCAAAGCACTTTTATATGTATACACAGGTTTTCAGTGCATAAAAATAACACAGAAGAGTTAGGAAAGGAAGTGAAGAATACTGAACACAACTGAAACTGCAAGGGCAGAATAAACATTATACAGTTATCAAGATTGGAATCTGGCCAAAACACCAATGGCAATTCTTGCAAGAAATACCCACAGGATCTTTAATCAGATGTGATCAAGAATTATTTTACATCCCGGCCAAAAACATGCTGCCTCCAGTGGTACAGTGCTTCCCTAACATAAAGGGTTTTTTTTGTTTTGCATTACCGATTTAAAGTTTGCACACTAACTTGTAGCCTTGGGTGATGAGTCTTTAGATGAAAATTCTATTTGCATCTTTCATATCTTGACTCAGACTCAGCATGCATATAACCAGTAAGGAACACCAATCTGCCATCTCTGCTTGTCATTACAGAAATCCCTCACTAGCCTGGGGTGAAGAAGGTAGCACTTTCAAGAGTTATTGCAATTAACATTTCACTGCTGGAGAGAGTATTTAAATCATGTTTGATTACAAGCTTTCAGACCTTCTAGGTTCTAATGGAATATTTGCCTATGTAAGCTTTTTGGGGCAGGGACTGTCTTCTGTCAACCTAGCTGTGTCTGCACCAGGAGTTAGGTCAGCATAGGTATGGAGCTCAGGAGAGTGGATTTTTCACACTCCTGAGCACCGTAGCTATGTAGACCTGAGTTTTAAGTGTAGACCAGGCCTCAAACATATATAACTTTAAGCATGAGAATAGTTCCACTGAAGAAAATTGAATGACTACTATGCTTAAAATCAAATACATGCTTGTTTGCATGATCAAGGCCTGTAGGTCTTTTTATTGTTGATGACTCATTGTTTAATCCTTTATCTGTCTTGAAAGAATGGCAGCTAAAAAAGCCCCTAGGTGCATTGGCTTGCTTGGCAAAAATGAGATCAGGCATCACATTCTTACTTCTGCTGCAATTTCCCAACTAAAACCTTCACCGACTCACCAGGTTGGTCCCCCATTTGTGTCAAACAAAGAAAAATAAATAACAAAAGAAAAATGCAGAAAGGGAAAACTAAAATTAGATTTAAAAAATTCTTTCAATTTTAATGATGAAAAGCATACCTGACAGTATTCCTCTAATTGGTAGGTATCTATAAAATAAACTGGGCTTGATCCTGCAAACACTTATTGGATAGCGAGGCATAGTGCTATATGTAGTACAAGAGTTTGCACAACTGGGCATTTGGACTGAAAGTCATTCTTTGGCTTCAAATGGAATCAACCCAAAATGACCTTAAATATGAGAAAGAGAATTTTATGTTTTAATAATCCATTGCAATTGTGTGCATGTCTATAAGATACTGAATATTGGGAAATACTCCTCTGAATGAAAATCCTTAGCAATGCAACTGGAGAATTCATGCTTCAAACTCTCTTGCATTCATTTGGACTAAGGTTCATGCTTAAAGGACAATTGTAATTGTTGTGTGCTTTGGTATAAACAGCCTACATATAGAAACACTAAGCTCATTGTGCACTCTGTACATTTACTTTGTGGTTTGACTGGGACAGACCTATATTTTCCTTTCTAGAGTATAGAGAGTACTAACCTGAGCCTCACCAGGGACTTTCTATTTAGATCAAATCTACTCTTATCTGTCTTATCTGCTTCTTCACTCTTCCTAGTTATGCTCATTAACTCCTGGATGAGTTACTTTTGCCTCAATTATAGCTCTCCTGAACAGCATTGCCACTTACACACACAGTACCCTTAAAAATGGGTAAGATGTTTCTGACTCCTCAGATGCATCTACAAGAGGAGGTGGAACCATATTGGACCCTGTCCCTCATAAGCAGTATGTCTTTCAGGAGCCTCCTCAGCATTTGCGAGGGATAAGATCTAACATCATAGTCTAAAAATAAATAGTCTCATTATTATTGCAAGTTATTTTTTAACCAGAAAAAGAGTTGTATACATTTGCTTAGCACTTTTGGAAAATAATTAGGGCTGTCGATTAATCACAGTGAACCATTTGTGTACTGCACTTTCACAATAAAGAGATTACACTACAGTACTTGTATTAGGTGAATTGAAAAATATTATTTCTTTTGTTTTTTACAGGGCAAATACTTGTAATCAAAATAAATATAAAGTAAGCACTGTACACTTTGTATTCTATGTTGTAATTGAAATCAATATATTTGAAAATGTAGAAATTTAAAAATATTTTCAAAAATGGTATTCTTTTATTACTAGCACAATTAATCATGATTAATTTTTTTAATCATTTGACATCCCTAGAAATAATTTCAAAGTTTAGATTTTTATTCTAGCTCCTCACTGGAATAATTTAGGCCTGATCATCACTTAAAACTTGGGTTGACATAGCTACGGTCCAGAGAGGTGTGGATTTTTCACACCCTTGAGTGCTGTAGCTATGCTGACCTAACCCCCATGTAGACCTAGCTAAATGAAAGGAAGAACTCCTTCCGGAGCTGTAGGACACGTCTACACTACAGGGTTATGCCACTATAATCCTCACAGTGTAAACGTGCCCGTAGTTCCTTTACTGTGGGCTAGATTTTGCTCACTCTTGTTGAGTAACACCATTCCCCTTCAAGTGCCACCACTGAAATCACTGGAACTGCTTGCAGAGTGTGGTACTACCCATTGTAAGGAAGGGTGACACACTCTGCCTTATATTAGCATGGGGCATTGAAATTTAACAAACATGGGGAAAACAGATAGAAACACAGTAAATTCATGGTGCAAATTAATGATTAGATATGAAACAAAACTGAAATTCACTGAAAAGTTGCTGACATCTCATGGAATACATAATACTAAAAATAAGCATTTCCCCTTATTTTTTTATTTAAAGAAAGCAGAATTTTTGTTTATGTCTGCTCAGTTACTTCTTCCTTTATTAAATATTATAATCTCTCATTTGTGATATCACAAATAAAAGTGCTGCTATGGAGACAGCCTTGATGTGACCAATGGATTTAAGGTAAAATCCTGTTCCTAGCTTCTATCTTGCAGGTATGATGTCCAATGAAAGTGTCCTCATTGTCTTACACAGGCACAGGTTTGGGACCTGTGACTTCAGGTGAATTATAAGCAGGAACTAGGGTGACCAGACAGCAAATGTGAAAAATCGGGATAGGGGTAGGGGATAATAGGAGCCTATATAAGAAAAAGACCCCAAAATCAGGACTGTCCCTATAAAATCGGGATATCTGGTCACCTTAGCAGCAACAAAAGTGTATCAACTCATAAGAAGCAAAGCTTCTGAATTCATGCAAATACCCTGAGTGATTAAAAACTTCCTCCTCTTGATTTTTGCTGAATGAGGCCATGGCTACACTTACAGTTCTGCAGCGCTGGTAGTTACAGCTGTGTTCGTACAGCTGTGTAGGGCCAGCGCTGCAGTGTGGCCACACTGACAGCTACCAGCGCTGCAGTGTGGCCGCATTTGCAGTGCTGTTGGGAGTGGTGCATTGTGGGCAGCTATCCCAGCATTCAAGTGGCTGCAACGTGCTTTTCAAAAGAGGGAGGTGGGGTGGAATGTGACAGGGAGCTTGGAGGAGACAGACAGAATGGATTTTTGGAGTTGACACTGTTCTCAGCTCCCTGCCTTGCAAGTTCTAAGGACTGGAAGACTCACAGTGCCTACCTTCAATCATTTTAAAAGTTCTGACCCCCTTCCCCCACCCCTCTCTCATTCACTAAATGCAAATTATGTACTCCTAAATAGCCGTCAGACCAGATAAGCATCTGCTCAACATGGACTTCCCCCTCCCCCTCTGCCATGTGAGCGTGCTGTTTCTCTCTTCAAGCAAACAGCTGTGAACATTCCAAAGTAATTCCCCTGCCTGCCTCTGCTCGCTCAGCAAACAGGAGCTGTGTTTGTTTTTTAAATAAGCAGTTTGGCTGAACTCCGAGCTCCCCCTTTCTTCCGGTTTGTTGTGGACAGGAATTCTGGGATACCTCCTTATACCCCGGAGGTCAATAAAAGCGCTGGTGGGGTCCACACTTGCTGACCAGCGCTGGATCACCAGCGCTGGAATCGCTACACCCGAGGCTCGACCGGGTGTACAGCCAGCGCTGCAACCAGGGAGTTTCAGCGCTGGCCGTGCTTTGCAAGTGTGGCCACATCCTAAGTTGCAGCGCTGTAACCTCCTCACCAGCGCTGCAACTCTCTAGTGTAGCCATGGCCTCAGACATTCTAGAAGGGCACAAACTATCACCGGGCAACTTTAACTCTGTGTCAAAGTTTTTTGCCATTCAGTTATACTGATCTTGATCCTGCATTCCTTGCATACTCAAAACTCCCATGAAAGGAAGGCAAGTCAATAGCAGTCTGGGGTATGTAAAGAACACAGAACCAGGCCTTAAGAGTTTTAAATGAAATGTAACAGTTCATTAATAGCAATTTAAAACTGATTTTTGCCAAGAAACCAGTTCTTCAAGTGAAACTTGGCTCTTGAACAATTGTGAATGAAAAAGCTTCAAACATTTTCCCATCTGCTTTTCTAGATGCTTAAATGACAATAACAAATCTAAATGGGAATGGAAATGTTATTTAATATAGTGCTGAAGTGTACAGCCAACATTTTAGGAATTGTTAGCTGAAACTTCTTTTTTTCCCCCCAAAATAAATTTCCTTGCTTTTTTTCCCACTAATGCAGAACTGAGACATGCCTCCATCACCATCACAACTCTCTCCTGTCCCCCATTACGTATTTGGTGGAAGGACTGCCTGAATGAATGGTTTGAAGATTTCCACTGAGCCTGACTGTGCCTTAGTATTTATAACTAGGCTATTTCACAACTCGCTCCTGTCCCCCATTATGTATTTGGTGGAAGGACTGCCTGAATGAATGGTTTGAAGATTTCCACTGAGCCTGACTGTGCCTTAATATTTATAACTAGGCTGTTAAGGTTCCTCATCTAGTCTACTGTGTTCCATTCATACGAAATGAACTTGTTGGGGCTGTATGTATCAGAATTGGCACACACAAAATGGATTTTGTATGGCCTTGTGACAGGGTGAATGAACTCAATATTACTGTTTGTCTTTGATCCAAATAAGAGTTCCCCAGCTCTGCTGTTTAAGTTAGTAATTCCAGAGTGCCCTTCATGTATCCTTTCCAATGTTAGCTTCCAATCAGTGTGGGAACTCCTATTTTTTAATCTTTCATGAGTATGCCCAAGATTGCTGAAAGCTCATTGTATATTGGGAATGCACAGGTCAGAAGTGTTGAGTCTTCCATCCACTACAAACAGCTTGTAATGTTTTTCCCTCCTTAGCTATTCCCTCCTTCTATCTCATCCTATACATCTGGTGACACAACACATGATGCTTTTCTCATGTTCACGTGTACTACCTGATTATAACAGACTATTTTAGAAACTATCCAGAAAGAGTGATACTTACAGTTACCATAATATCAGCTGAAGTCAGGCACACTAAAACCACGTTTGCAAGTCATGGACTCCAAAGGCCTGCAATAATTGATTCTAGTTCCCTAAGCTACTATTTGCTCTCCCCGAGCCTTTTTCTAGCTGTCTGAATCACTCTCTCATCTTTTTCTCTTATGTGTTTTGAGTTTTTCAAGTCAGCTCACTGTTTGTTTCCCCTGTGTGTGGCATGCAGAGCAATCAATGAGTATTGCTGGTGCTTGACTGGTTTAACTGTGCCTCCTGTCTTAACCATGCACCAAGCATAACTAACTCAGGAGCACCTGACAGAATGTGTCTAGGCTGCTGAATGCTTTTGAAAATGTCATTTTAGTGCTCAGCTCCTCAGCCAGGCCCTGACACTGCCATTTTGAAGGGCTTAGCATGCAAAACACTGAGAACTTAAGTACATCTGCAAATCAGTTCTGAAAAGCTGCAGAATGCCTACATGTGCTGGGCCCCATTTGAAGCATACAACAGGGTATTTGGCTGTGCGAACATTTAGAAATTTCACCAATAGTGCGTGGAGCAGAAAAACCAACCTCAAAGATCAGGCTCATTGTTTTCACAGTCATTTCCCATAAAATGTCTCTAGAATTTTTTCCTAATGAGAAGAAAAAAATGCTTGAAACCCACCCCTCCCCCCAGAAGTCTTAACAAGAGAGTGGATCATATCAGCCGACAGCTTAAACATACATTATACTTGACCTTGCCTGATGCTAAAAGCAACCATAACATATCATCTCCAGAAAAACTGCTTTTCTGACTTTTTGCCTTTGCTCTTTCTGCTTCTGAGCCGATTGTTGTTAATTGATGCCAACCTCTACGTTGCTTAATAGTAATTCTCATTAGTGTGCTGCCTTACATATTTTATATCATCTTAATACCAAGAGCCAAAACTTGCTATGATTGAGGAGACAAGGAGATCTAGGGCTAATACTCCTTACCTAGGACAATGTGTAGTACATTAGCACAGGGGCATTACTCACCTGTCTTCCCCTGCTGTTGGCTGCAGGTCTACTGCCATCTCCCATGCATAGTGGGGATCTTCTGCTCCATACTACACCTTCTGGTTTTTCCTACACTAGATTCTTTTGCGTCTCTGTTACTGCTCTGAACACATGTTGCTTTTAGTTCTTTTCCACTAATTTGATGAATTCCAACGTTCTAGTGCATGACTGGATTCAATCCCCCTCTGGGGCTAATATCATTAACCTTGCTTTGTATGTTTTGCTGTGCAGCAGCCAGCAGTACGTACGGAGTTTTCCATGTCTTTTGCATGGCTCTCCACATTAACATGCATTATATCAAAATAAACTGAATTTTGTTTACCATGTTTCAGATGCCTGAGCAGATGAATGGTACTCTAAGAATATATGTTCAACCTTGCATATTCACAGTCTATTTAACACTGGCCAAACTTCTCACAAAGGCTTTCAGATACCATCTGTTGTCGCATGATTGTGTGTGCCAGGTCCTTATAAGAAATGTATTTGATCACCCAGCTTTTAATTGCTTCTTTAAAAATGGTAGAATGAATAAGGTACTAGCAGGTTTCAGATAAAAGGAATTACATGTATATCAAGTCTGGTAAAATAAAATGGCGTTCTAAGCATATTTCCACACATCCTGGCCTCAAATGGGCCACTCTGCACCCCAATCATGGGAGTCACCAGATTTCCCATTTCTAGGGACTTAGTCCAGAGTTGTTCAGACTGTGACTAGCTGACTCAACTATGTTTTAACAAACATGTTCACAAAAAAATCTTACCTAACATTTTCCTACAGTTCTGCCAGTGCTAAACACCATCAACCCTAGTGTCTGTCATTGGTCCATCATATTATCTCTGAAATAAAGAACTGTGCTCAGTGCTGATACAGTGCTGGATCCAGAAAGGCCAATTCAGGGCAGGCACCATAAGCAGCAGCTGTGAAGATGTAACAATGTTACCAACTGTCATGATTTTATCATGAGTCCCATGATATTTGGGGTTCTCTCTGAAGTTGCAGCACGTGGAGTCATGTGATTATTTCAGCTTTCATCTACAAAAACATCTGGAGTTTGTGGTTGCAGAGGAAAGTTTGAAAACGTGACCCCTAAAGGCTCAAAACTCAAGAGGCAAATAAAAAGAAACAGAAATTTAATCTTTTTAAAAAATCTTTTTAAGCCAATCTCATGATTTTGGGGGCTTCACTCATGCTGCCTGAATGCTTGGGCTTGGCACTACTGTGCAAAATACAACACAAAGAAAAAAACTGGCAATCTACTTTTCTGAGATTTTTTTTTAAAGTAGTACTGGGGAAAGAGAAGAAACATTGTGGGGGAGAGAGGAAAAGAACATATAAAATATTCAGAATGAGATCAGAGTTACTTTCTACTTGCCTCACAAAAACCCAAGTGTACTTGTTCTGCTATGGTACACAGAAAATCAAGTCAGGGTTAATTATTTATTGATTTTAATTAAAATGGCCACTATACCTATAGCAAATATAAACAACCGTGTGTGTTGTCTGTCATGTGAAACCAACTGAATCATTATTACTTTTGTATGGATTGAGTACTAAAAAGGAAAAATTTGCAAAGTTAGAGAAGCTTTCTTGGGATAGTTAAACAAGACAATAACATAAAGAAAGGTAGACATAGTTTGATAGTCACAAAAAAATGTATAGCAGTGTACCACTTGCACTTTGTAAATGTTTATCTTGTTTAGTCTCTTTACCTTAGGTCAGTGATCCTAAAAGTTTTCCATACTAGGACCCTCTTCCCATGTAGCCAGGAGCTAGTTAGGACCCATACCCATTTGATAATATGGGAAAGACAGCATAGTTGCTACCATGTGACACCTGGGGCCATGATCCCCTGATTTAACTAAATAGTAGTAGTATCTAGAGGGGCTGCCATTATATGTCATGAGATGAAAAAAATAAATAGCAATTTATGAAGTCATTCACATCCATAAAGATGAAATGAACTTCACATATGTTAATATTGAAGATGATGGAAAAATGTATTTACATCAGCATACCCTTTTTAGTCCATGCATAAGTAATATGGCACAGTACTGCACTATGTAAGATGCACTAGAATCATGTATATCACTTTAAAATGGTACCATTTGTCTCCACTTAAAAAAAAGTAAAGGCAGCGTGTGCTGACAAACACTGTCAATTCTGTGTTTTCTTCTTCTCCTGGCTTGTGCACTTCCAACATGATGTAACAACTGCATTACTGAACATTCATGTTTTATTATGACCTTCTTTAGGCTGGTGAGTTAGAATGGGCTGTCTGAGTGAGCACATGTAACTGAATGTTCTTTCAATGTGGAAACTTATATCAGCCTGGCTGAGGGAATCACAGTTCCACCTGCTGACTTTATGGGTCTGCCTGCTCTGAAAGAATGAAATGCATAAATAAGAGTTAACCTCCATGAATTTATCTAGTTCTCTTTTAAACCTTGTTATAGTCCTAGCCTTCACAACCTCCTCAGGCAAGGAGTTCCACATGTTGACCATGTGCTGTGTGAAGAAGAACTTCCTTTTATTTGTTTTAAACCTGCTGCCCATTAATTTCATTTGGTGGCCCCTAGTTCTTATATTATGGGAACAAGTAAATAACTTTTCCTTATTCACTTTCTCCACACCACTCATGATTTTATATACCTCTATCATATCCCTCCTTAGTCTCCTCTTTTCCAAGCTGAAAAGTCCTAGCCTCTTTAATCTCTCCTCATATGGGAATCGTTCCAACCCCCAAATCATTTTAGTTGCCCTTCTCTGAACATTTTGTAATTCCAGGATATCTTTTTTTAGATGAGGAGACCACATCTGTATGCAGTATTCAAGATGTGGGTGTACCATGGATTTATATAAGGGCAATAAGATACTATCCCTCTTATTCTCTATCCCTGTTTGAAAGATTGCTAATACCGTTTGCTTTATTGACTGCCACTGCACACTGCATGGACGTCTTCAGAGAACTATCCACAATGACTCCAAGATTTCTTTCCTGATTAGTTGTAGCTAAATTAGTCCCCATCATATTGTATGTATAGTTGGAGTTATTTTTTCCAATGTGCGTTACTTTACATTTATCCACATTAAATTTCATTTGTCATTTTGTTGCCCAATCACTTAGTTCTGTGAGATCTTTTTGAAGTTCTTCACAGTCTGCTTTGGTCTTAACTATCTTGAGCAGTTTAGTATCATCTGCAAACTTTGCCACCTCACTGTTTACCCCTTTCTCCAGATCATTTATGACTAAGTTGAAGAGGATTGGTCCTAGGACTGACTCTTGGGAAACACCATTAGATAACCCTCTCCATTCTGAAAATTTACCATTTATTCCTACACTTTGTTCCCTGTCTTTTAACCAGTTCTCAGTTCATGAAAGGATCTTCCCTCTTATCCCATGACAACTTAATTTACATAAGAGCCTTTGGTGAGGACCTTGTCAAAAGCTTTCTGGAAATCTAAGTACACTATGTCCACTGGATCCCCCTTTTCCATGTGTTTGTTGACCCCTTCAAAGAACTCTAATAAATTAGTAAGACATGATTTCCCTTTGCAGAAACCATGTTGACTTTTGCCCAAGAATTTATGAGAGATCACTTAATTAGTGATGTCCTGATTTCTATTGATGGACTGGATAGGAAATGCACTTGAGTCAACCATAACTCTAAGTTTTTGTAGATAAACATATGTGGTTCTCACTTCCAACTATTGGGCATATTTCTGCAACCCTTACTTACATAAAATTGCAATCAGTGGAACTCTTTTTGAATGGACTACTCATAATATAACCCCTTCATTACTCCTTTCTCCTCCCATTGACTTGTTTCTCTGTCTTTCTGTTCTTGAGGTCCGAGGAACCCAGGTTTAACAGAGAGAGGGCAGGAATAAGAGTGAAATATTTGTACAGTTATGTGGCTTGTCCATTGGATCAAACAGATTTCTGCTTCCGAGAAACCAGAGGTTTTGTAATCTTAAAGATTTTAGAAAGACATTCTCTGAAGTTCATGGGAGGAACCTCACATACTCAATAGGAAAGGTGGGAAAATATCTACTGAAAAGCAGACAAGGGCCACTTGACAGTAATGCAATGATAGCTACAGGCTTTGGTCTCAGACCACGGACAGTGGTTTCAAGTGCAAATAAATAAAGGCGATCACAACTAAAAAAGTATAAGTGGCAGATGTTATTAATAGACTAGCTTAGATTAGTTAATTAGCAAAACCCTGACACTTCATTACTGTCCATCACTATTGATATTCTACTGTATTTTAGAAAATTTGCAAAACTTTAGGTCAGATCTTTAGCCATATTGCAGCAGTTTTCCTCTGGCAGTGCAAAGCTGTCCTAACCCTAGCAGCTCTAGCCATTGCTAGATTCCCAGTTTAAAAGCTAATCTCGGCTGAGACTCATTGGAAGAACACTTTCCTCAGCACAGAGAGACCACTGTGGAATGCTTGTTACGGACATCAATATGAATGAAAAATCCTTGCATTTTGTCAGTTGTGTATTACATTTGGTTTTGCATTTATTTCAGTATAGTTTTAAATTTTTAAGTAAACAATACTGATAATTTAAAGACAAAAACATAACAACTAGATCTGCCACATTGAGTTAAAAATACATATCATTCTTTCCCAGAAACTCTTCAGGTGAAAATCCCATACTCTGGCTTTAATAAGACTTTTATGAATGTATTCAACTCGGGTGAAATTCACTCCTGTTCAAAGGGCCAGCCAAGGCCTATACTCCACTGAAATTTGCCCCTTGTGTGCATCTTTCTGTAGATAGCAGCGTTGATGGCAAAGCCTTGACTCGTCACTCTATAAGATATAATGCTTATTTACAATAGATTGCTATTCTGCATTAACATGCAATTTCTAATGACACACACTATGTATGACAAACCAGAAGTACTACCATTTTTCACTCACTACTGCTTTGATTGTAAAAGGATTAAACAGAGTCTCTTAGCACCAACAACTGTGTTGTAAATATTGTGTGATATAAACAACAGATTTAGCATGTGAAGTTTTCTGTGCACTGTATGGGGCTGCTAGTGGAAAAAAGCAAAGCTCTAAAGTCCCTAACTTCTCAGAGAAAATGGTAGGAGACTATTAAGAGTCTCCCTCAGACTCCCAATGCGGGTTGCCACTCAACATTACTTTTGTCTTCTGTATAGGCCTCCTTAGCTTTAATATTTGTTCTCTCTCTGTGATTACTTAGCAACCTGTTGCTCACTTCCTTGGACTCTCTTCTGATTGCTCTAATCCTGCACAGGCTAGCTTAGTCCCCTGCATCTAGCCTCCAACTAGAGTGACCAGACGTCCCCATAAAATTGGGACTGTCCCAATATTTAGGCGTTTGTCCTGAGTGCCAACCAAAAATCGGTCGGGACGCAATTTGTCTTGATATTTCACGGCACTACACCTTTTTTTTTGCTCCGCCAGCGACCTTCCCCATGTGTCCCGATATTTTCTTCCTCTCATCTGGTCACCTTACCTCCAACTGCTCAATTTCAGTCTCTTTCCTTGCCCCAGCCTTGCCTCTCCTCTCTGAAATCACTAGCCTCTGGTAACACAAGCACTGCCTTCCAGGCCTTTGCAGGCCTGGATGCCTCTGTACAAGTACTGATAAGCACACCCCAACCTCCAAATCCTCCAAGCATTCCCCATAGTGTCCAGCCCTTATTCACTGAACACTCACAGAATTACCAGGCCTGCTGTTCCCAAAGGAACAGTGCACCACAGCTTGCTAGTTATATCTTAGAACACACCTCTGCTGAACACACAGCAATTAGATACATTTATAGTGATAGCGCAAACAAGAATAAGTTTATCATCAAAGAACAGAGATTCAAGCATTAGTGAGTAAGAATATTGGAAACAAATGGTTACATATAAAACAAAATCATAACTTGTTTTCTAGAGACTAAATGTAACTAGCAAATTATCCTCCTGTCCAAAGAAGCTTCTCTCACCAGACGTTCTCTGCAGCATTTTCAACCAAGCCTGGCTGAGAACCTTTTGTTCATGAAGCAAACTTGCTGTCTGTTTACCTCCTAGGTAAAGCATGCCAGGATATGTCTTTGCACCTCAAAATATACCAACATATGCCTTTGATATGCACCCTGAGATAGGGTCCTCCCGGCTGCTTACCCCCTCCTGTTATTTTTCTCTCTTTCAAGATTTCACAATCTTCATTAGCATTTAGTTCAGACTGGTGAACAGAGGCCCAACTGTGAACCATACAATCCTTAATTTACATATAAACACACAGATGGATCAATGTTTCTTGCCTGAAAGAAAACCGCTTTCACCTTTGCTGATGACCAGTCCCTAGACATAGACCTTAAGAATATAATTTTTGATGTATATATATATAACTCCTTACATAAGCAGAGTGGCACAGGCTTTTATTAGAAACCTCACGTCTCCTTTTGGTGAACACACTGGATCCCTGGTACCTCTGTGCCCTCTGTCATTTGGCATCAATGCGTCCTTGGGTCACAGCCACCCAATCAATAATGTAAGATTAAGAAAACTTTGTACAGATTTCCTATAACTTAATGTAAAAGCTAATTATCCTGCATTTCATTTTCAAAATTCTTGCAAGTAGCAACCCTAACTACAATGTTCCTCTAATATCTTTTTGGGCAAGCTACATTATTTTTCTTGACTGTGCCCTTCACCTTATTTTGACTTCCACTTGGTCTAGTTTTATTCTCTACAGGTCCTGTAAAATTTCCTCTAACTTTAACCTGTGCCTAATATTCACCTTCCTAGGAGATTTTTCTCTCTTGGGTGCTTTCTTTTCTTAATTCCTCTGTCCTTATTTAGACTTTTTGGCTCTAAAACCTCCATTTAGAATTCAGTGGTTTGCTGGTTTACTAGCTACCTATTCTTCAGTTACTGCCCTGGCTGTTGTGTATCCCCTTTCCTCAGGTTTCTAGAATTTCTCTCCAGTGTTGTAAATGCTAGTCACTCCATTCTGCTGCTCAGACTTTTCATAGCTAGCCTCTGCTCTTTTTTACTTTGGGTTATTGACTCAACTTTGCTCTACTTCAGTTTTCTCCTACTCGGCAGCAAGATTGTTTTCACCAACATGTGAAATACTTATAACTTGGAACACCACCTTACAAGCCTCACAGCTTTCAAAGCACAAAATAAAAATATTTTCTTTGATGGAGTAATGTATTTCTCCTTTATGTCTTACTTTGCCTTTTTGGAGAACTTCTGACAAGTTCTTGGTTAGCTATGGATGAATCTTGAGCTTTCCTTGAAGCTCACGAACTACCCAGAAAACAGTTGAACCGCATCTCCCAGCTATTTGCCTATCTAATTTATATTATGAATTTCTGTAATGTTCTATTACTGTAAAATCTAAGCCCTGGTCTACACTACAGGGTTAGGTTGAATTTAGCCGTGTTAGGTCAATTTTATAATGAATGTGTCTACACAAGCAACCCCATTCTGTCAACCTAAAGGGCTCTGTGGTGGGGTGACACCTCACTGGCACAGTGTCTCCTGCTGGCTGTCTCGGGAATCAGCTCTTTCCAGCCCAGAGCGCCCTCTGCAGGCCAGTGTCTTGCCTGCTGCTGGCGCCCATGTCCCTCCCAGACCCTGGTGCTCTTTGCCCAGGGGTTCTGCCCACCACAGTACCCCCTCGCTCTGGGTCTCCCCTCCCAGGGGAACTCCCAGCCCTCTAAACCCACCTTGCTTCAGTGACTACTGCCAGTCATCATCTAGCCCCCACTCCCTGGGGCCGACTGCAATCTGTAAACCACTCATCATCAGCAAGGGGGTTAGGACCTGCTGCCTTTGCCTATCTCTGGGCTTCACCTCTGCAGCCCCAGTACCTATTTGGCCCTTTTAGCAAGGCCTGCAACCTGAGGTTTTTCCTGGCTGGAGCTCCCCAGCTCCCCCTGCCCTTCCCCAGCACTGCTCCACCTCAGGTACCCTTCTCAACTCCCAGAAAGTGGCGTAGTCAGGTTCTAAGAGCATGGGGAGCGAACATATACAAAAGGTGCCACCCTCTGCGAAGCAGCAAAAAAAAAAAAAGAAAAAGAAAGAAAAACCCAAGTTTTGACGTCAAAGACTGAAGAACCCTTCGCACCGAATTACCCACCGCTGAATTGCTGCCGAAGACCCGGAGTGACTGAAGCACCCGCTGCCGAATTGCTGCCAAATCAGAGCTGCCTGTGGGAAACTCGTGCTGGATTAATCCTCAGTCAAGCAAAGTAGCAGGCGCCCCCCAGCAGGCACAGGGAGGAGCATCACCCAGTCTCCACAAAGCGAGGGCGGGGGGAGCAGGAGAAGCTCCGGCCGCAGGAATCACCGCCATAAGATGCACACAGCAGAGCCCAAAGTGAGTGCTGCGGAAGACCCAGACATGCTGGGAAGCGCCGAGTAAGTGCTCAGGGGAGCAGCCGCTCCCCCTGCTCCCCCCAAGCTGAGCTACTGCAGCCAGGTCCTTCTCTCTCAAGAAGCTAGAGAGAGATAGTGTGGCTTAGCTTCTGGCCTACAGCCCTCTTATAAGAGCCAGCTGGGCCCTGATTAAGTTGGGCACAGCTCTGGCTGCTTTCCCCATCAGCCTACCTTTTCCCAGCTGGAGCTCTTCAGGGCCAGAGCAGCGTAACCACCCTACTACAGGCTCTTAAAATGGACTTCTGTACTCCTCCCCGGCAAGGAGAGTAGCACTAAAATCAACCTTGCTGGGTCGAATTTGGGGTAATGTGGACACAAATCGATGGTATTGGCCTCCGGGAGCTATCTCAGAATGCTCCAGTGTGACTGTTCTGGACGGCACTTTCAACTCCGATGCACTAGCCAGGTACACAGGAAAAGCCCTGGGAACTTTTGCATTTCATTTCCTGTTTGGTCAGCGTGGTGAGCTCAGTAGCACAGATGACCGTGCAGTCCCCCCAGAATCACTAATGAGCTCCAATATGGAGCCAACGGGAGACACTGGATCTGATTGCTGTATGGGAGAAGAATCTATGCAGGCAGAACTCCAATAAAAAAGAAGAAATGCTGATATATATGCCAAAATCATGCAGAGCATGATGGACAGAGGCTACAACAGGGACACACAGCAATGCCACGTGAAAGTCAAGGAGCTCAGGCAAGCCTAGCAAAAGACAAAGGAGGCAAACGGTCACCCCATACATGCTACTTCTATGACCAACTGCACGGCATTCTAGGGGGGGACCCTACCACTACCCCACCACTGTCCGTGGACACCTACAAGGGGGGAGTCTCATGCAACACAGAGGAGGATTTTGTGGATGAGGAAGAGGAGAATGTGCAGCAGGCAAGTGGTGAATCCATTCTCCCCGGCAGCCAGGACCTGTTGTTCATCACCCTGGAGCCAAAACCCTCTCAAGGCAGGATCCCTGACCCTGAAAGCAGAGAAGGTCCTTCTGGTGAGTGCACATTTGTAACTACAGTACAGGGTTTAAAAGCAATAGTGTTTAATGTTTGATTTGCCCTGAAGACTTCAGTAGGGTTGAAGAGAGAGCAGAATTTGGTCTCTAATCATTTTGTTGAATGATTGATATATAAAGCAGTGGTTCTCAAATTTATCTGATCATGCTCGCCTTCTTTGTGTTTATAGTAGTTTACATGCCCCCCACTCTCATCACACAAGTACATATACCAATAAAAAAAATCAACATGCAACTCTCACTAAATATTAAAAACAGTAAAGCATTGATTCAAACAGAGCTATTTAAGCATATAGCAATGTAAACTTTAAGTGAGATACTGCTTACTGGCATCACACTGTTGTTATTAGTGTGATGGGTGCACCTGTTTTTTGGAGCAGAGCAATTCCACAAATTGCACGAATGAGCTAATGATCCATTGTAATAAGAGCAAAAGCAAAACACAGTTGTGGTCGATGCTTACAATTAAATGTACATACTGCATCATAGCAAACTGATTAACCTACAGATGGCAACGACTTTGTATAATGCTGTACAAGCTTAACAGAAATTCGTCAAAATGTACAGTGCTATCTGAAGACCTGATATGTCTGGAGGAATTATCTTTACTAGTTCTTCACTGCTATGGGTAAAATGTGCACAATAAGTTTTTTCCCTAAAGCTTCTCAGCCCTGCCCCCAGAATACATTCTGTGGCCCCAGTTTGAGAACCTCTGACATAAAGGGTAAACTCTGTATATCAAACTCCTATTTGGCTACAGTGGGAGTTTGGAATAGACAGGGAATGTAGAATCAAGCTCTACAGTATGTTAGCATTCTACAGATTATTAAATTGACTCTCAAATTGTAGGTATAAAAATATGGTATATACTTTTTCATAAATCAATTTTTCTTATTTAATGAGAAAACAACAAAACAAAACAGAAAACAATTGACACACAAATATAGATCGGATGGATTTATTAGTTTCATTTTATATTATGTTTCTACTTTGTCAGACCTCAGTTTCCTGAAAATCTTTTTAACTTTCCATACATAGTTAAAGTTTATCAATAATATTTTAGATTTCACCCTTCATCAATAAGAATGCAAAACATTTGCCTCATCTGAGATTATATTTTAAATGAATGACAGACTCTCTTGATACTCTACTCTACCATATTTATTTAAAATCCCATATTATTTCAATCATTTTCTGTTTTGTTAGTTTCCTTGTTTTATTTTCTTTCCTTCTTGCATGTAAAATTGTTGGTTGTTGCCATGGTAATTCTAATTGATTTCTTTCTACTGTTTTTGCAGGCTTTTACGAGACTTATACAATGAGTCCTTCATATTGTTATTTTTATCTCTGAAGATTTATAATCACCTCTCAAAAAAAAAGCTGTTTAGCAAAAGCATCAGATATTGCCATTCCCAATTTTAGGAGTTCCTGTCATTAAAAGTGAACAAGTCTGTCCTGATCTTTTCCCAGAATTGGGCTGGGATTTCATGAGGCTGTAGAGTTGCCTTCTGTTGTTGACCTCTATACCATTTAGGCACTTTGCACTGTACCAGGTATGCTCTCTGTTGGCATTCATGCCTGGCCAGAAAATACATTCCTGGATCATTTCAAGCATGCCTCTACCCAGGTATGAAGCATGTATCTGTCTCATGGGATCAGCTCTTAAATTTTCTGGGATTACTGCTTGGTTTCCCATAAATAAAATCATGTCTTACACATCCAACCCCTCCCTCATCCGGTAGTAGGAGGTAAGCTCCTGTGGCACTTGCTCCTTTTGATCCGACTCAACCCTGGAAGTCTGAATCATTTTACTGCCTGTAGCACCCCATCCTGTTTGGTGTTTTGTTGGATTGCCTGGAGCCTCCACGAGAGATGCACGGGTATTGTAGCATGTTGACAAACTCTCTCCTGTTCCACAAAGCCATCTGCGTACATGCTGCCAGCTGTGACTTTGTTGGGCTGTACCTTATCCTCACCTCATGGCACTGACGTCTCAATAACGTGTTGCACTTGGATGCACCCAACAGTGACTTCTTCATGATGCTTTCTAAGGCCTTATGATCAGATTGCAGGTCTACTTGGTGCCCAAAGGTTAATTGATGAAATTATTCCATTCCAAAAAGCACAGCCAGTACCTCCTTTTCTTTCTGCAAAAATCCCCTTTCTGTGTCTGTTGTTGGGTCTACTAGCAAATGCTATGGGCTGCTGGCTTTGCATCAGTGCTGCTCCTAGGCTTCCTTCTGAAGCATCACGATATAGTTGTAGCTGCTCTGCAGAGTTGTAGTAATTTAGGACTGGTCTCATGCTTATGATTTCCTTTACTCTTTCAAATGCCTGTTCTTGGTCTCTGACAATCTGCACACTGCACCATTGTGTGTTAAGTATCGGGGGTAGCCGTATTAGTCTGTATCCAGAAAAACAACAAGGAGTCCGTTGGCACCTTAAAGACTAACAGATTTATTTATGCCCAAATAAATCTGTTAGTCTTTAAGGCGCCACTGGACTCGTTCTTGTTGTTGTGTGTTAACGGTCTCAAAGATTTCTGATAGGCATACACAAGGTTCACAGGTTTCTCATAGACATTCACAGAATATGGAAAGATAGTCAGCTATTCCTATATATCACTGGACTCCCTTTGCAGCTGTTAGTCCGGGCATTTCCTTATTGTCTCTCAGTTTCTCAGGGTCTGGCTGTAGTCCTTCAGAAGTCAACAAATGTCCAGCTTGACCTCGTCTTCAATGTGTCTGCATTTAGATGCATATTCTACCCCTGGCATCTGTTTACAAGTTGTCAGAGCTTGGTGTCATGGTCTTGGATTGCCTTTTCCTTGGTATCTCATCTCCTACAATAAGAACATTATCAGCTACAATCTTGACACCTGGGAGTCGTTCTAGTGCCCAATTCAGTTTACACTGGAACACCTCTGGGGCTGCGCTGATGCCCATAGGCATTCATACCCAGCAGTACCTGCCAAAAGGTATGGCAGAAGTTGTCAGGTGGCTGGATGGCTCATTTAGCTCAATATGCTATAACCTAGCCTTGACATCACAAAGAATGAATACTTTTACCCTGGGTAGATGAGGTAATATATTCTCAGTCACTGGTAATGGGCAGAGACTTCTTTTCAATGCTCTGTAAATGGTTTTGGCTCATTGGAAATCCTCAGTTAACTAAAGGTTCTCACCACTGCTGATCCACTCTATGCAAGTTTCAGCAGGTGTAATGATGCCTCTTCTTTGCAGGCTTGCCAGCTCCTTCTTCTATGGCTTCAAGAGGGCTAACATAACTCTGTGTTTCAGAAGTCTCACAGGCTACATATGGGGGTTTATTTCTAGCTTCAGCTTGGCCTCTAGGTTTCTATCTCCTTGAACTATATCTTTATATTCTGTTAGAATGCTGGACAGGACCTACGGTGACTGTTCTCCTTCCTGTTTCACACTGAGGATATTCTGATTTTGTACTGCGATCATATCCATGGCTTGCACTGCCCTGCAGTCCAGCAGTAGGTGGTACTCTGGCACGTCAACTACTATAAACTCCAAACAACAATGTCTCTTGTTTCATGGATTTCTTATCAACAGCCTGCATTTGCCCATGGGCCACAGAATGGTTTATTGTACATCACCAGCATTTGGTCACATTTTTCCAGTCTAATATTGCTGCTTATCAGCATTGCTGGGATTACATTGCAGATGGCTCTGAAATCCAGCTGGACTTGAATTGGTTGCAGATCCAAAAGTATAACTGCAAATATGGCAGTTGACTAGCTGGCAACCTTCTTTGGTAGTGCATGTATATTAAGAGTCTTTGGTCCTGCTAAAGTCACCCCACAGATATCTTCCTTTTCACTGGAAAGCTGGACATTTTTAATCACTTAATGTACTGCCACTTTTTAATTCTTGACATAGCTGCTGGTAGGTCATCAAGTGGTTCTGTTTCCCACACCTTTTGTACTGCTGCCCATAGGCTGGGCATTTTTCTTTCTGGCTTACATGCTGATTTTTACAGTATATACACTGGACCACAATGCCTGCATTCTTCATCAGTCTCTCTCTGCTTCCTGGGTTCCTTTAATACTGTGTACTTGTGTGTCACTAATGGCTGTCATTGTTTTTATCCGTTTTCTGGACAGTTCAGCTGCCCTTGCTATTTGGAGGCATTTCTCTAGCATTAGAACGGTTTCTCCCAACACAAGATTTTTCAGTCACTTGTCCCACAAACAATTCTGTCTCTACTTATGGAATCTTTTATATCTCCAAATTTACATGTGGATGACAGAGTTCTCAGTTGTATTATGTAAATAGCTATTCCCTCTTCTGCTTCTTGGTTTTGGGTAACAAAAAAACTGATATCTCTCTACGGTCTCATTCTGTCTGGGGTCACAGTCTTCAGACAGTTTACGAATTGTGCCAGTGTTTCAGGAATTAATGCTGGCAGCAAGAGTGTTTCACTCGCTTCTTCTTTTTCCACATTGAGACAGTGAAAGAGCTTTACCTTCATTGTCTGATCTTTATCCTCTATGGTCAGCTCTATACACTGACTAAATTCTTGCTTTCAGTGCATCTGTGCTTGTGCAAAGTGTTTTGTCTGGATATCCAGCTTTCCTAGTGGTCCATGCTGCCTATTTCCTAGGAAAACAAAGCAGCACCTAGAAACTCTCTTTCTTGCTGTACATTTCTGTACTCTGACCACTGCTACCATGTTTTTAACTTTTAAACTCTAATCTGATGTGTCTGAGCCTAGACCGAGAGTGCAGATTTTTGGGATATGTTGAAGGCATCTAAAAATTAAATTGAGGTGCAAACTTAGGGCCATCCCCTAGAAAATGTTTAAGTGTCAGGTGTAAATTTGTGTGCTTAAGATCTTAGAGCATTTCAAAGCAAACAAACATAATGAAAGAATTCTACTTAGAATTTATTTTGAATTCCTAATCAGACTAACCTGCCAATAGCAAATTATGTTATAATCAATTAACAAAAAACACTGCATGCCACAAGCAATGGGTCCCAAATGTCCTTGTTTACTTACTAAACACACAAAAACATTCTTCCTCCATCCCAGTTTTTACCCCTTCTCTGTTCTTTTCATCTTTCACTCCTTTCTGTCTCCCTTAATTTCTCTCTTCTTCCTGATTCCAAATCTCTCTCCTATCTGTTCCCCCCATGTTTCTCTAAAATCCATTAACTTTTCCCAAATTCACTTTGTTCTTCCTTTCCATATCCTCCTCTTTCACTACTCTATCAATTTTTCCTTTTTCAGCCCCAATTCTTAACTTACACCATCAGTTCTTTGATTCTGTCCCCACTCCACACATACATACACTGCTCACAAATCCATTCACTACATTTGTCCCTCGAAAAGTCCATTTTCTGGCGCTTTCACTTTCTCCCATCAATTTGTGCCGCCTTTCCATCTAGTTTATTTTATACATAGTTCCTCGTCCCCAATCCATCAGTTAATTCTGCCTACTCCACAAATCCATCAATGCAATTCCTGATTTTCTGTCCATAGTCCACATATCAGAGTCATTGCAGTTATACTTCTGTGACCATAGCTCTGGTATTTAATTACCCAACCCTACCCCTGAATTAGAGTCCTTTTCCTTTCTACACAAAAGCAGAGTGATAATTTGACAGTGGTAAGAAGGGGGTCTGTTTGGCTCCCTTGTGAGATGATTCCTGATACTTGTGAGATGATGCCTATTGTAAATTATTGAGAATGCTGAAGAGCACCATGGCTTCCACCACCCTCCACATTCATCTTCACTGAAGGTGACCCTCCCCCACCATGTGGTATTTTGGGGTTTGCTACCTGAAAGCCTGAGATACCATTTCCTTCAGACAACACATCTCCCAGTTATGCCGCTGTTGCACCCCATGGCCAGTCACTGTACGGGCTGTTTTACAAAATCAAATGATGAAATTTTGGCTCCATCAGTCACATTACTGTTCAATATTTGAGGACAATTCATTTTAGCTTCACAAAAGTTAGCAATGGGCTTTTCTAAATAGAGCTTGAACATCTTAAAAATAAATCGTAGGCTTCAATGCTCTGTAATTATCTTGTCTATTATCTCATCTGCTGCTTAATCTTTCATTCCTTCCCTTGATCTTTTAACTATATGGGGGGTTGCCATTTTTGCATATCTCCTGAAGCAAATTCTGAGTATTTTCACAGGTTTTTTTTCCCCCTACTGAATCTACCAGTTCTTAATAATATTCACTTTAAGGAAATTAACTCTTGAAGTTTTGTATAGAGGAGATGGCTGGATATTTTAATCTTGAAAAAGGTACTTAATTATGTTATTTCATAACAGTATGTGAATACAAGGGGCAAATATTTTGTAATGTGCTTAGAGAATGAATGATGAAAACACTAGAGCTTTATTATATGATCTTATGGACCAAGATACAGTAGAACTAAAAATACTTCAGGAAATAATGACTTTATAAATATACCTGGGGAGAGAAGGGATTTAGGATACATCTACAATTCAAACTGGAGGCATAATTCCCAACTCAAGGAGACATACCTGTGCTAGCTCTGATTGAGTTAGAGTGTAAAATTGAAGGTTTTGGCAGTGGTAGGAACAACAGAGCGGGGCTGGGAGAAGGAGCAGGGGCACTTATCACCCTGAGTAGGTGCCTAGTGTCTTGGATCGGTATGTATACAGTGGCTAGTCTGTCCCGCTGCTTGTGCTCCCACAGCTACAATCTTATACCTCTCTATTCCACACAGAGCATAAGGTCTTCACCACTACCTTCTATTTTTGAGTCTCCTGCTGCAGTCTTAGCTTCTTTCCATGTAATTTTAATAGCTTTCAAGTGTGCTTCTATTGTGAATTACCATGTTAGCCTTGCCTTACCTTGTTGCCTCTTGCCCTGGGTATTCCAAGTCCCTTACCTATTTTGTTATGTTATTCAGGTCTTTCTTCCATATTGGTCATAGCCATCTCCATTTTAATTCCTTAATTTTCTGTCCAATCAGTTTCTGTTTTGTCTTTCTCCAAAGTTTCTGATTTTTTTCTGATCATCTGAAATTGAGTATATGTTGAAGGCAGCTGTTTATGAAAACTTGGAGTTAAGCTACTAAGGTCTTTAACTCTCCAAGCTTCAGGGCTCTTTTGTAAGACCAACTTTACAATGGTCTTAAATATTCAAAGTTTAATTTGAAGGGCAATATTTCTGTTTCTCCAGATCAGCTTCAGAGTTACAAGTGTATGTTACGCGACCTCCGAGCATGCTGAAATAAATGTGTTAGTCTCTAAGGTGCCACAAGTACTCCTGTTCTTTTTGCAGATACAGACAAACATGGCTGCTACTCGGAAACAAATGTATGTGTGGCTTTTGCTATTCTGCCTGTCATGTCTTTATCTGTTGTACCTGTTGTACTTATATGCTACCAAGACATGTGAAATATCAGACTTCTTCTGAGTCAATCCCAGAAAGTGTTATTGGTGTCTCTTTTTGTGTGTTGATTCTCATGATTTTAGTTTTCTCAGTTTTGATTTTCAGCCCTACTAATTGTGCATAGGAGATAATTTGTTTTGGTTTACATGTCCATATAGGTATAGGATAGCAAGTTGAAGTCATCTGCAAAGTCAAGATCATCTGACTTCTGTGTAAGTCTACAGTATGCCCCTTGGTTGATCTGTGGTCTCTCTCATTGCCCGGTCCACTACCAGTAAAAGGATAATAGGTGATATAAGACATCCTTATCTGATGTCCATAGTAACCTCAAATGGTTGAGTCAGTTTGCTATTATGTATTTCTTGGCATGGCATGTTTTCATAGAAGCTTTTAATTATGTGCACAAATTTTTGAGGGATTCCATAAAACTGTCCTATATCAAGGACTTTTTGGAGACCTATAAATTCATATAAAGCAGTGACTGCTGTTCAGTTAACAGTTCTATGATGATAAATTGGGTTACTATGTGATCTACACATTATTTCTCCTGTCTGAATCCTGCCTATTCTTAGCATAACCTTAAATTTACTGCCTTCTTTATTCTGTCTAGAATAAAGCATGTAAATACCTTACTTGCAATAGACAGCAACTGAATGCTTCTCCAGTTTTTACGTTAGTTGAGGTCCCCTTTCTTTGGTTGCTTTACTATATGACCCTTTTCCACTTGTTTGGTATTTTTATTCTTCCCATATCTATCATAAGAGACCTAACAAAATGTCTACTGTGTTCTTCAAGTCTCCCTTAAGAATCTCCCTTGGAATGTTATCTGGACCTGGAGCCTTTCCACTTTTTAACCAATTGATTGCCCTCTCTTTCCAAAACTAGTGACCATTTTATCAAGTTTTTAGCTGCCCTCCTTGACAGTATCAGACCCACATCTCTCTGTGAACATCAGTGGCATTCGGTAGTCCAGAATGTAGTAGGATGTGTTCAGCTGACAAAGTAATTTGTCTTGTTTTCAGTTAGGCCTGGAGCATATCTATCCATTTCTTTTGTTATTCGAACTGTTTACTGGGTTCATATAGCGTCTTCACATTCCATGTACCAATTTTGTTAATGTATTTAGGAGAGAGCAAATTCCTCAGCGGAGTAGCTTTCTTGTGGGTTTAGCCATTTAGCATCATCTCTCTTCTAGGTCTATTTGAATTGAGTTGAGTTGGATTGGGTTTGTTGAACTGAGCAATAGCATAGTGCCACAGCATGACTGGCCCCTGTGATGAAAATAGGTCCAGCTCCCCAGTGCCAGAGAACATGCTCCCAAATGAGCCAATTACGGGGAAAGAGGTGCACCTGTGCTAGCAAGGGCCTGGGAGTGGCCTGCCAAAGCAGGAAGGCCTGGGAGGAAGAGAAACCTTTATTTCTGTAGATTATGGATGGATTTGAAAAATTTATTCTGAATGTTTTATAATTTAATCAAATACAATCTCAGAGGGGTGGGTACGGATAGAAATATTTTTTGTTTCTTGAGTAGTCCAAAAGGGGAAAGTGAGGCAGGCTACCTATAGCATGAAACTAGGCCACAAGGGGGCACACGAGAGGCGGCCTACCCAGTTACATGTAGGTTTTCTTAACGACTTTGCTTTTTTTTTTTAAAACAGGTGCAGCTCATCATTATCCCAATCCCCTTCCAGAGGGGGCCTACCCTTCAACATCTCTAGTGTAGGTGACCTTACCAAGAGTTCTGCACCCACCAGCATAGCTCTTGGAGTCATGGGGGCACGCAAGCCTTTCCATCACATCAGGGCGCAGTCCATGGGGAATGACTTTTTCTTTTCCTCTATAACCAATAGCCAAAATGGATTTCTCAAGAACAAAGCATGTCTAATCAACCTAATTTCCTCCTTTGACAGGATTACTGACCTACTGGTTGAAGGGAAGCAGTAGGTGTGATATATCTTGGTATTAGTAAGGCTTTTGACACAGACCCACATGAGATTCTCGTAAGCAAACTGGGGAAATGTGGTCTAGATAAAAATTGCTATAATGTGGGTGCAAATATGGTTTAAAGACCATATTCAGAGTGTAGTTATCAGTGGTTTACCATCAAAATCAAAGGATATGTTTAGTGGGGTTCTGCAGAGCTCTGTCCTGGGTCAATACTTTCAATACCTAGTCAATACTTTCATTAATGACTTGGATAATGAAGTAGAGAGTATGCTTATAGAATTTATGGATGACACCAATCTGGAAGGAGTTGCTACCGCTTTGGAATACAGGATTAGAATTCAAAAGACCTTGATATATTGGAGAATTGATCTGAAATCAGCAAGATGAAATTCAATAAAGACAAATACAAAGTACGTCTACTTAGGAAGAAAAAAAAAAATCAAATGCACAACTTCAAAATGGGGAATAACTGGCTAGGCAATGGTACTGCTGAAAAGGATCTGGGGGTTACAGTGGATCACAAAGTTGAATGAAAGTCAACAATGTGATGCAGTTGCTAAAAAGGCTAATATCATTCTGAGGTGGATTAATAAGAGTGTTGTATGTAAAACATGGGAGGTAATTGTAATGTTCTACTTGGTACTGGTGAGGCTTCAGCTGAAATACTGGGTCCAGTTCTGGGCACCACACCTCAGAAAAGATACTAACAAATTGGAGCGAGACCACAGGAAAGCAACAAAAATTATAAAAGATTTAGAAATCCTGTCTTATGAGGAAAGGTTTTAAGAACTGGGTAAGTTTAGTCTTAAGAAAAGAAGACTGACAGGGGACCTGATAACACTCTTCAAATGTGTTATGGGCTGTTATAAGGAGGACAGTGATCAATTGTTCTTCATGTCCACTGAAGATAGGCAAGAAGTAATGGGCTTAATCTGTAGCAAATGAGACTTAGGTTAGATATTAGAAAAATTTGTCTAACTATAAGGATAGTAAACCCTGAAATAGGTTTCTAAGAGAGATTGTGGAATCCCTGTAATTGGGACGTATTTAAGAATAGGTTAGACAAACACCAGTCAGAGATTATCTAGGTTGACTTGGTCCTTCCTTAGCACAGCGGGATGGACTAGATGACTTCCCATGGTCCCTTACATTTCTATGATTCTGTTTTTAGCATGGGTTTGTCTCCTCAAGCTGGAAATCACCCCCAGCTCAAAGTGTAGTCATACCCTAATAGTGCTGGATCATGCAGAAGATTGGGCATTATGATAGTCTTTGATCTCTGGGTCACTGGTTTGGAGTCAACTGAAAGTTTTTACTACCCAATGACAGTGGTGCTAAAGCTGTATGTTCTAGAGATGCTTCCACGCCCCCTGGCTCTAAGTAGTAATAATAAACACCAAATACATGGGCACCTTGGTTTCCATCGGCAGCACCCCTACTATTAAAATTGTTCCAGCACCCCTGCCCAATAGTTACTCAGGGACCAGCCCTTGTGGTTTCACTCCAGTTTTTAGTGGATGGTTTTCTACATCACAAAATCAATCAGAACTTCACAAAACACAGTTTGGAGAGATGTGCCTAGCTCTTTGCATTCAGAATGTGTCCTATTCTAGGGTGACCAGATAGCAAGTATGAAAAAATCAGGATGCAGGGTGGGGGATAATAGGCATCTGTATAAGGGAAAAGCCCCAAATATCAGACTGTCCCTATACAATTGGGACATGTGGTCACCCTATCCTATTCAGATACAGGGCCTGTGTACATGGGGATACTTAGATGAGGGAGTGGGTGGAAAGGCCTACCTTCTTCTGTCATCTTCATTTTCCTCCTGGAGGCCAGAGGTGGGAGCACTGAAACCAGAGATGATTATTAACTGTACAAACACATAACAGAGATAGGTTTGCCTAACCTCTTCTAACAGTTCTTGCTCCAAAATGCTAACAATCTAAGATGAGACAGTAAATGGATACAAACAGATGGGGGAGCACGAGCAAACCATGAGATGGTACAGATCAGCTTGTGAAGAGTAGATGGAGGGACAACAGGAAAATAGGCAATATCAAAAGAGATGAGATGGTGGTCAGAGATGGTCTTTCACCACTTAGGAGCCCAGAGAAGAGCTGGCCAGGGAACTAAACATTATATTCTCCTTTTCCCCACAAGCCAAAGGATGAGGAGCTGCAGGTGAAGATTGTGTGTCCCTGGAGATTATCTGGATATTAAAGAATTAACCGCGTTTACTGCTCTCTTGTAACATGAACCCTGACTCAGAGAAAGACTTCATCTTCATCTCATCCAGCCTTGACTCGGATCAGACAACAATATACCAGTCACTGGACCCTCTCTGAGTGCCCAGTCATTTCTGAGTTATAAGCATTGCACCCCTCCCCCACACCATCTGAAATAGAGGCTAGAGGATTTTTTTTTCCCTTTTCCTTTATAGTGGCTTAGTAGAAGGAGCGTGGCTGGCTACAACAGAAATGCCACTGGGTCTTTTGATATGGGATGGGGGAAACTCAATGATCTGTGCTTCTATTCTAAGAAAAACTGTCAGTAACCACAGCAAGTCTCATGCCAACTGCTTTTTCAAATCTAAATAGCAGGGATAGTATCTATTTGAACTCTAATATCACCAATATTTGAGATATACAGTGCCTGACACCTGGCGCTCTTGTTAGCAGCCTCAACAAAGAGGACAATAATTAAATTACCCTTCCTGCTCGGTCAGGGCTGAGGCACATTGGCAGGGCAATGTGTGGGGAAACTTTCACTGGCGCATATTCTTGTGTATCTGATCTGTGTATAAAAAGAATACAAGTTTCCAGAACCATCAGTCTAGTGGAGACAAATCATGGGTAATTTTTACCTCAGCTAGTCAAAGTCAGCTCCAGGAGGGGGATACAGAGTTGACCTTGATTAGCTACACTGAGGTAAAAACTACCCATGACTTATTTACACTAGGGTTTTTCATCAAGACAGCTAACTTGCCTTAGCTATAAAATGCACACCTTCTTCCCTCTCCCCTCTTCCAGTTAAGACATAGTCTAAGAGGATGCTGTGACTCCTGGCAGAATAGAACCAGGGCAATAAAAATTCACTTTATTACAACTTAAACTGTAACAACTAGGACCAGTCAAAAAAAATTCCATTAAAACTTTTCAGTGGAAAATTTGGGTTTTGACAAAATATTAAAGAAAGCAGATACTTTCCATTAAACTTTCTTTTTTTACATCGGAAAACTGAAATCAATCTTTTTGGGCTATAAACTTTTTTTTTTTAAAGAACAATCAAGAATTTATTGCATGAAAAAGAAACCATTTTCCTAGCAGCTCTAGTAATGACCTAACATGCTCAGCCTTGAGCCAGACACAGATGTGCACTCCCAATTTAGATTTCCTCAGTATACAATGATGACAGGCCTCCTCTACCTGCACCTTTTATGCAAAGTGGATCATTATTGCACGTTAAATACAATATTATACATCAGTGAGACAAGTGAAGTATATTTATGGGGTCTGAGTCATTCTACTGTGTATGGACCTTGGAATGTGAGTGAATTACTGGCCAATTCTACCATACATTTCATGAGCTCACTATAACTTTCATAAAAACATAATGTGAATGGCAGCAACTGGAGAAAAGTTAACAGAATATGATTATTTTCACAAATACTGTTCCATTCGATGAATAAAGGATTTATGTGGGCTTAAGGGTAAGGGCAGATATTTTGTTAATTATTATCAATAATAATTAATTATTATTATTATTATTATTATTAAATAACAAACTTCCATCTAGAGATGTGTTCTCCCACCCTGGAATGTTTTAGCTAAAAGAAAAAAAAGTCATTTCTTTTGTTTTGTTTCTTTTTTAAGAATTTATTTCATTTCTGGAGTCCTGGGTTAAAATTTGACTTGAGTTACATGAAAATATGAATTTGGTGATTTTTTCTGTGCTCATCTGAGTCCAAAGCCATTGTTCTAGAGATGTTTCAGGTCAGGATAAAGATGTATCAGTAGAACTGTGGTTTCATTTCAGGAAAGTATTCCTCTTTACGACAGCACTTAAGCATGCATTCAACTCTTACTGAACTGAATCTGAGTCACAACCTGCTTTCCAGCCTGGTCCTGGGCAGAGCAGAAACATGACTACCGAAAAAAAAAAAAAGCTTGACAATAGTTAGGCTGTGGGTGTGCTGGGACTGCTGCCTATCATGCTGATCAGAATTGTCTCATTTTTAATTGTACTCCCCTGTCTGTCTATATCAATCTATTATCTCTTATCATATACTTAATTTGCAAATTCGTTGGGGGTAGGGACTGTCTCTTTGTTCTGTGGGGTCTGAGTCATCCTACAGCACCTAGCACAGGTTTCAAGGTCCATGACTTGGGTACTAAGGTAATGAAAACAACAGTAATGTTGCAGGTGATGACTGAGCTCAAAGTGATCATTTCCCTATCATGGTGTCCTGAACTTGTAAAATTCCATTGATCATCTGTGATATTTAAAGGGCACCTGTCACATTTAGGTTTTGTCAAACAAAAACAAAATAAAAATGTAAGAGGTATATCAACTAGATATCTAGTCAATTTATTATTTTTTAAGAATGTAAAGTAACTTCAGGCACCACAAGCTGCTCTTGAGTCCCCCAACCACTTTTTGTGATTTTACAACCACAGTTTCCTATATTTTAAAGTTGTTCTTCTCTCCCCTCACAAGACCAACACAATGAATGGGAAACTGACTCACTGTACAGGGAAAAACGTGAAACTGACTATACACAAATGCTGAATAGGCACACAGATGCTTCAGTGATGGGCTGTAGGCAGACAGAAATACCCATAGGAAGCAAACTGAAAAGACAAAGAAAGATGGGTTGTTCTCTAACTCTCAGTTATAAGAATATTCAGCATTACTTGTAACAAAAATGGATAAACGATTTCAGAAAGAAGTGCCATTTTAAAATTGAGTGTCCCTGTAAAGCAAATATTTTAATGATTTTTTCAAATAATTAATTTACAACAAATGATTTTTTTTTAAATTAAACATTTTTCTGTTGAGGGTTACACGTTAAACTCCACAATGTTGTGCTAGTACATATGAAACAGATTGCAAAACTGAATACAAACAAAAGTGAAATTGCTTAGGCTATTTTCATTGTCCAAGAAGAATGAAATACAAAAAGGAAATAGCCAGAATAAATAATGCAAAGAAAAAATATCAATTTTCATACTGCAAAATATTCTAAAGGATTTTTTAAAATCTGATTTCTAACCTGACAGTGTCCCTTTCAGTTTGTGAGTTGAGGCAATAACTTAACAGCCTTACACATCCTTATAAATAGACATCAGCACAAATTAACCTGCCCCTTCAGGGTGGTAATTAGTAAGATAAGTAGATATCATTTGCAAAAATAATGGTTTCCCAAATTTGATTCTATAGGAGATGCTGAGACAGAATATCTGTAGCTCTGGAATAAAATAAACTTTGCATTTCTTTACTAAATAGGACACTTGTATGTAAAACAAGAAACAAAATATTTTTATTCTTTGTATAGTGTACTATAAAAAGTGTTAAACTGAAACCAGCCTACCTTATTGGTGAAGAGGTACATATAAAGATGAATCTTGATTGATTTTATCCATAAGCCAACTGTCCGACTATAGAAAAATGCCTCCTAGCTGTGTGCCAGATCCAATGCCCACAAAGTATACAGATCATTAAAATGTGTTTGTTGTATGAAATAATACCTTGCATTAATAAGTGTTTATATTTTTCTGTAGACATATGTTTTAAAAACTTATCCATACTATATCATTTTACTTGAAGTGCTAGAGGAATGACAAGGTCCTATATCATCAGCAGTTAAAATGGCATTCTCAGATGAGACAAGTCGCTCATTCCACACAGATTTATGTAAATCAATATGTAATATGAGTTTGAAACATCTGTGGAGTGTGTGTGTTTAAAATAAGCTGGTGTTGGGGGGATGGGTTTTATGCCTTCATGGGTGATGAACCAGAGGGGAAAAGTCCCAGTGTCTCATATTTAAGAATCCGGGGCAGATGGATGGGGAGGCTCAGGACTGGAAGTGCTGTTGGTGTCACTCCAAGGAGTAACTAGCATGTGGAAGCCAGGGTAAGACCTTGTGTTTGTGGGCAGACTATTGGTGTCAAGCATCTGAACCAAAGCTACACAGCATAAAGGTACCCAAGGTTACAGGATAGGCAGTGACAGAGCCCTTACTGATTTGGGTAATCCCCAAAACATCACAGAGTCCCTGTACATAATCTGCACAGTATATTACTTTACTAAATGTGGGGTCTTTTTGGAATGAAAAGCACTACATAAATGAGAAATATTATTTATCTTAAACATAAGACAGTACTAATTATTACATATATAAGTAAGGCAAAATCATACCTCTTTGAATTTAGCACATAATTGTATTATTCTGATTAGTATCAGTAAGATTCATGCATAGATAGAGTCCTACCACCCTCTATCTCTTCTCAAAAAATTAAAATAATTTATTTCTCATTCATAACCTGATAAAATTCACACTATTATTTACTACTGCCATATACAGTGTAGTCTATGTGCAAATCAATGTACAAGATGCAACCTTTCAAAAAGGCTTTTATATTTTATTTATTTTATTTATAAAGTAGGAGTCTGCACAAAAGGAATTTTGATTCACAAGGATCCAAAGGCAAAATGATCAAGCCTGTAACTTAAATTTTAGGTAAATAAGGTTAACTCTTCCATGAAACAGGACTTGAGACATAGATAATCTAACTGAGGCCACAACATCAGGGTTTACCGTTTCTAATACTCTATGTAATTGCTATATGGATTAAACTTTCTTGTCTGAGGGTCATAAGAGACATATGCTATATTTGCACTATAAACTATTTTTCTCCCCAACAAGCTTGCCCAGTTTGTATTACAATGATATAGAAATGTAGAATTTCATTATCTGAAAATCTGCTTAGATTGCCTAAAAACTTGTACTGTAAGCTCTGATAGTATTCCAGCTGCAGAAAGCCAGTTTTCTTTGGCATGCCAGCTACGTATTTTTTTAAAAAGGAACTACCTTTCTTTGTTATTTGATTATTGTGAGAATTGAGTGGACTGTGCTTCAAATACAATTTTTAGCTAGCATTTCAATGCAGTGCTTAGTTTATTCACCAGGGGTCATCAAAGGTCTGAATTTTCTTTGTCTACTTGTTGACTCTTAGATATATTGAATGTTTCTTTAGGATCTGGCTTTTGGAAATGTTTTTTTTCTCCCCTCCACTGCCGAGACTGTGGTAACTGTACAATGCTCTTGGAAGACTTATTTCAGATATTTACACCACAAGGGTTATTTTGGCAGACAGTTGAATTTGAAAGCTATTTTTTTTCCCAAGTGAACTGTTCTTTTTCTCTTAAAGAATCTGGATGTTTCTTTTTGTGTTGTTTAAAAGAGAATTAATGAATGTTGAGGCAATGGTGCCTGGTTGTTCCTTGTATATGTTTGTAAAACAAAAAATGGGACTCAACAGCAAAGTTTGTTTCTGAAGCTAGATCCAATCTTCCTCAATATTCCAGAATGTTCCGATGACACAGAGGTAAATGCCAGAGCCTTTCCACCCTACAGCTTTCAGCAATGGTGCAGTAAAACACTTGCAAACTTTTCTAGTGTAGCGCCATAGGTAACTAAATCTCAGTGCTGGATAGAATGGACCCTGTGTAAAATTTGTGTATCAGTTTGGGATTAAAGGTGCAATGTAAATATGTTATTATCTTTAGGGATATGGCCACTCAGGTAGCATGTGGGGCAGGCATCACCCCCCCACACAACCTATCATCATAAGCTACATTTTGAAGCAGCTTTAGTAGACATACTTGTGAGCTCTTATTGAGGTAGAGTGCTAAAAATAGAAGCATAGCTGCAGCAGCACAGTGCCGCCATAAGTACAAATCTTCTTAGACCCTATGGTTACATAGTCAGCACAGCTATTCTGTATTGCTGCTGCCCATGCTGCCATGACTACGGGTATGGCCATACTATGAAATTAGGTCAATTTTATAGAAGTCAGTTTTTTAGAATTCGATTTTATACAGTCTATTGCATATGTCCACATTAAGCACATTAAGTTGGTGGAGTGCATCCTCACTACCGCGGCTAGCACTGTGGGTAGCTATCCCACAGTTCCCGCAGTCTCCGCTGCCCATTTGAATTCTGGGTTAAGCTCCCAATGCCTGATGGGGCAAAAACTTTGTCACGGGTGGTTTTGGGTACATATCGTCAGGCCTCCCTCCCTCCCTCCTTCCATGAAAGCAATGGCAGACAATCATTTTGCGCCTTTTTTCTGGGGTCCCATCTGCTGGACCCGTTCAGCCTGCTGCCTGCCTAGATGATTAGAACCCTAGGAGCGGCTCAGCCTGCTGCCAATCTGGGGCTCCGTCCGCCGGCTCCTGCCAGCCGGAGTCCTGCTCAGCCCTGCTCAGCTGGCAGACCTTGGTGAGGTCGATCGGGGTGCCTGGACCGACATGGCTATCCTCCTCTTAGAGCACCGAATGGGAGTGACTGCAGGTCATTCTCTTAAGTTTCATCTCATGGAGATTCAGTCCTGCCTGGAATATCATGCGAACTGGAGGCTTCTGCCTCAGGCTGCTCTCCCAGCCAGCAGCACCGCAGTCGCACCTACCCCAGCCTGCCCCTTGCTGCCATGGCTCATGAAGCCTGAACAGTAGTAAGGAGCAGTTCAACTTGTGGAATGACAAATCCAGAATGAAGGATTGCACTCTATGGGTCACATTAAGATTATTTCAGAGTCCTAGATAGCATTTAGTTCCTATAAAAGGCTTCGTGAAAATTTTCATCCACTCCTAACAAAAAATGTTAATTTATTAGAGCAGCTGAAAGGGTAAGGAACCCAGGACTATAACTTAGAGAGCGATTCCATATTATTTAACTCATAACTGATATAATTCAAAGTAAAATTTCACAGCGCGGTCTGTTCTAATACTAAAAATGCAGGAGGGGAGTCAGAAAAAGGAAGAGTGACCTGTTTCCGCCCGGTTTCAAATAGGGACATTTTGCGTGTTAGGTGAATGTGATAACAACTACACTACGGGGCTTTCATGTGTTAAGGGAACATGATAACCACTACACTATGGGGTGTTCGTGTGTTAAGTGAACGTGATAACCACTGCACTATGGGGCTTCTCTTTTTTTGCCACAGAATTTGCCAAATGCACAGAAATGTTTTCTCTAGCTACAGAAGCTACCTAATGCAATGTCTATATCTATGGCCTTCCTGCTCACAAAGCGGTCATGCCCCTGCCCAAGACTGACACAGCGAGGAGTGCATGTGACACAGCGACCTGGCTCAGGCAGGATCGCTAGCGAGGCATGATACTTTTGCTGTTAAGCAAACACAGCAGTTCTTTCCTGGCCTCTGCCACTGAATGCCTCCATGCATTACATTGTGCCCTATCAGTGCGGGAGGACTGCATGAGCTTGGAAAACATGTCCTCACGAGTGCGTTTTTTTTTTACCTTCTAATCTGCAATAACCTCAGGGATGGAGATGATGGGGGAGCATAGAAACATTCTGGGGGACTGCATGGTCACCTGTGCTGCTGAGTGCTACTGAGTTCGTCACACCGGCCAAACAGGAAATGAAATTCAAAAGTTACCAGGTTTTTCCTGTGTATCTGGCTAGTGCATCTGAGTTCAAAGTGCTGTCCAGAGCAGTCACAATGGAGCACTCTGGGATAGCTCCTGGAGGCCAATACCATCAAATTGCATCCACACTACCCCAAATTGGACCCACTGAAGTCAATTGCAGCACTAATCCCCTCGTCGGGGAGGAGCACAGAAATCCATTTTAAGAGCCCTTTAAGTTGACAAAAATGGCTTTGTTGTGTGGACGGGTGCAGGGTTTAAGCAATCTAATACTGCTAAATTCGACCTAAACTCGTAATATGGACCAGGGCTATCCTACTGTTTTTAGTGCCCTAGCTCAATGACAGAGAGCATGAGCATGTCTTTGTGAGAAAGATAGTGTGCTGGGTGGGTGGGAGGCAAAGTCAAGCCCCTTCCCACAGCAGCTGGCCGGGGTGGAGAGAAGGGGCGGGGTCAGATCCTCTTCCAGCCACAGAGATGCTGCCTGCTGCAGCGCAGCAGCTGCCTGGGAAAGCACCTAGCTGTGGCCGTGGTGGTCTGTCCCTCTCCCCAGGCTCAGCTGCTGGGGACAGCAGTCAAGTGAGCTGTCACGCTTGGCCCCTATCCCCAGAAGCCAAGCCTGGGCAGGGAGCCAGGCTCTCTCTTAGGCAGCTGGCTATGCTGCACAGAGCAGCGACTGGGTTTGGCTGCAAGGGAGAGCAGCCGAATGTGTTAGGGGTGGGCGAGCCAGCGCAGCGGGAGAACAGACCCCTCCCCCTGCAGGTAAGGTGGGATGAAGAGGGGGCGGGAGAGCACGGAGGTCCCAGGCGGGGAACAGGGCATGGGGGGGAAGGGAGGCAGAGACATGTAGGTTGGTCAAGTGTCCTCCCCTTTAGCTTGTGTTCCCTCAGTATGGGGAGGCATCAGTCGTCTATGCCTAATATCTTTCACTCTTATCAACATTTAGGGGGTAATAAAATTGATATAATGTACCGTGTCTATTAAGTGCATCAAATAGCCTCATCTTTAACATGGGAGGGGAAGAACAGTCCAGCGGTTAGGGTATTAGGTTCAAGTCCCTGCTCTACCACAGACTTCCTGTGTGAAGAAAAATGTTTTCCAGACTTTCTTGGGCTAGTGGGAATAGTAGCCCTTTCCTACTTTACAGGAGTCTTGTGAGAATAAATATAAGCTGCATGTGAGGTACTATGGTGCATAGTTCTCTAAAAACATCCATTCTAGGTGCAGAGGCAGTCCAAAAAGCGAGCAGAATGTGGAGAATAACTAAGAAAGGGATAGATAATAAGACAGAAAACATCATATTGCCTCTATATAAATCCATGGTATGCCCACACCTTAAACACTGTGTGCAGATGTGGTCACCCCATCTCAAAAAAAGATATATTGGAATTGGAAAAGGTTCAGAAAAGGGCAACAAAAATTATCAGAGGCATGGGACATTGCCCATCTGAGGAGAGATTAATAAAACTGGGACTTTTCAGCTTGCCAAAGAGATGACTAAGGGAGGATATGACTGGATAAAATCATGACTGGTGTGGAGAAAATAAATAAGGAAGTATTATTTACCACTTCTCAGAACACAAGAACCAGGAGGTCACCAAATGAAATTAATATGCAGTAGATTTAAAACCAAAAAAAGGGAGTATTTCTTCACACAACACACAGTCAACTCAACTTGTGGAACTCTTTGCCAGAGGATGTTGTGAAGGCCAAGACTATAACAGGGTTAAAAAAACAAAAAAGAAAAAAGAACTAGTTAAGTTCATAGAGGATAGATCCATCAATGGCTATTAGCCAGGATGCATAGGGATGGTGTCCCTAATCTGTTTGCCAGAAGCTGGGAATGGGCAACAGGGGATGGATCATTTGATGATTACCTGTTCTGTTCATTCCCTCTGAAGCACCTCGTACTGGCCACTGTGGGAAGACAAAAATACTGAGGTAGGTGGACCTTTGGTCTGACCCAGTATGGCTGCTTTTATGTTTTTATTGACAACCATATAAGAACCTCAGGTGCATAAATTCCTGATATCGAGCTTAGGACCCTAATAAATCCCTTCATATTCCCCCACCATAGCCAGAAGTGGCATTAACTCATGGATACACATTTCCACTGCTTCCCCCCTATGAGAGAATTCAGGAGCAGTCTAACATATTTAGATGCAGCTCATGGATACTAGTTTCTTCAGTCTGTCTACCCCTACCAGAGTATTCCCAGCAATCCATCAGGGGACTCCAGCCCCTCTCACACCTTCCTCCCATTTAAAAAGATAATAAATCCCACTGTTTATTTTGTCACTGCCACTCCCAGAGCCAAGACTTGTCAGGGAGATGCCTTAAGCAAAGGGCAACCAAGTTGGCTGCACTGTTTGCACAGCTCTAGGATCAGCTCTGAAAAGATTCCAGCTATTTAGAAAATTCCATTTCAGTGTTACAGGCGTAAAACAGATTAGGCCTTAGATTTTTGCCTATTTTATGCTTCGTGCTATAGGTGAACTTCTCTACATTTATCTTTCATCCTACAAGGAGGGCACTCTGAGACAGCACTACTCTCCATTTAATATAATAATAACAATTGTCCAAGGGATACTTGTCAGCTTTTCTTTGTTTCTATATGTTTCTATTTTTATCTAGCTACTTATATACCCTTCCTCACCATCGTATCTAAGTTGTCTTTATAATGAGAAGTCCAACATTACATCCAAGGAAAATCTAACAGAAGACTTGACAGTATTATATTAAATAATGAGGTCAGATGGCCATATTTAAAGGAACACAAAAGTTTGTTGAGAAATTTCCACCCTACAAAGGTTCTTGTTTTATATCTAATTATGATACATTATGTCCATTTCTTCAGCTTCAAAATTGTAAAGGTATCCCATATCTGCAGGACTGATTGACATAACAGACCCATTATTGTTTGCAGTGTTTTTGTAGCCATGTTGGTCCCAGGATATCAGAGAAACAAGGTGAGTGAAGCAATATCTTCTATTGGACTAGCTTCTGTTGGTGAAAGAGATAAGCTTTCAAGCTTCCCAGAGCTCTTTTTCAGTTCTGGGGAGCTTGAAAGCATGTCTCTTTCACCAACAGAAACTGATCCAGTTAAAGATATTACCTCACCCACTTTGTCTCTCTCGTAACAGATCCAAGGCAGCCAGACAAATAGAATTTGAGAAGGAAAAATAGAGCCCTGCAAATCCACGGATGCCCACTTCATATCCATGGATGCGGATATCCACAGACCATTTTTGCATATAGAGGATCAGATGCAAATACAACCATGCAGGTCTCTACTCACTGGTGGTGCCTGGCCGGCAGTGTCCAGCTCAGGCAGCCTGGGTGGATGCAGGGTGCTCAGGACTGGCAGCAGATCGGAGTTGGGGGTGTCCAGCACCTGCTTGCTAAACTGCTTCCTGCCCAGCAGCTCAGGCCCTTTGGGCAGTGCTAGTGTGCCCACCATGGCCTGACCTGGCAGCACTGGTGTGATGCAGTAGGGAATGTCTGTGTGGGGAGTGGGAGAGCAGGGGAGGACTTTAGGGGATGGACGATGCCAGGGGCTGTAACCTGAGCTAGGTAAGGGAGGGGAAAGGTCAACACCTTTTCCCGGGAAGGGGAGAAAAGAAAGGGAGTGGCAGGAGGGAAGCAGTTTGAGTTTGGGCTTGGGGCTGTGTGGGCGGAATTCAGGGTATCCTAGCTAGGATCCAAGCACCCTGAAAGCCCAGAAGGACTCGGTGGAGGGGTCCCGACTGTGCCTGCAAGCTCTGCTGTAACCTGTGTTCCTGTTGTCCAATAAACCTTCTGTTTTACTGGCTGGCTAAGAGTCACTGTGGGTCCCAGGAAGAGGGGTGCAGGGCTGGACTCCCCCACACTCCGTGACAACTGGTGGCAGTGGTGGGATATACTGCACCCCGTGGACAGCGCTTCCTGCAGTAAGTGACTGGAGAGCAGTAAAACGAAGGGGTGGTTAACCCCTGGGAGTGTGTGCCCAGTGAGAAGGACTTTGCAGTAACAGGGTCCCCCGGGGGATTGCAGCGAGCGGTCCCAGGGGCGGAGGAGTCTGCAGCTCGACCCTGGCAGAGAGGTGGTGACCTCAAGAAGGGCTGGTGCACTAGGGGTCCCCCTGGAAACCGTGGGGAGCGGCGAGCACCCCGGCCTGTGAGTGCCCAGCAGGAAGATGTATGCCAAGCGGCGCAAGTGCGACCTGGCGGAGCTGTGCAAGCAGAGGGGGCTACACCCAGGGAGGCTCAGCAAGGACCAGCTGATTGCCCAGCTGGAGCAGGGAGACCGCATGAATGAACGGAGCCCTGTCTCTGAGGGAAGCAGCCGGGCAGATGCAGCACAGGCACCAGTGTCTGTCCCCGCTGGGAGTGGTTAGCCGGCGGATGAGGGCTTCCCGAGACCCCCCCTTCCTAGGCCTAGGGGAAGGGCGGGGAGGAGCCCAGTGTATACCGAGGGCACCGTGACACCCCCGGCCAGCAAGGGATCCTCCCGGCAACGCTCGGCATCTGTGGAACGGACGCGGCTGGAACATGAAAGGGAGAAGCTCGAGTTAAAGAGGCAAAAGCTGGAGGAGAAGGCGAAACAGCGTAAACATGAGGAGAACCAGCGCCAGTGTGAGTGGGAGGAGAAGGAGAACCAGCGTAAACATGAGCAGGAGGAGAAGGAGAAACAGCGTAAACATGAGCTGGACCTGGCCCAGCTGAGGAGAAGTGAGGCCCCGGCTGCGGTGAGTGAGGGGGAAACCAAGCCTACAAAGAGCTTTGATAAGCACTTGCTGCCCCGGCGTAAGGAGGGGGAGGACATAGATACCTTCCTGATGGCCTTTGAGAATGCCTGTGAGCTGCACAGGGTTGACTCTGCAGACAGGATCGCAGTTCTCACCCCCTTACTGGACTCCACAGCCGTGGAGGTGTACAGCCGACTGAAAGGGGCGGAGGCAGGGGACTACGAACTGTTCAAACAGGCCCTGCTCCGCGAGTTTGGGCTGACTCCTGAGATGTACCGGAAAAAGTTCCGGAGCCAGCGTAAAACCCGTGAGGTCACATACCTACAACTGGTCAACCGGGCGCAGGGGTATGCCCGCAAGTGGACAGCTGGGGCCCAAACTAAAGAGGACCTGCTTGACCTATTCATACTGGAGCACCTGTACGAGCAGTGCCCGTCCGACTTGAGGCTGTGGTTGATGGACCAGAAGCCGGAGAACCCACAGCACGCAGGCCAGCTGGCCGACCAATTTGTGGACAGTCGGGCAGGGGATGGCAGGGAGGAGTCTCGAAGGAGCAAGCCTGCCTCAATACAGAGAGTGAGTCATCATGGGACCTCCCAGCGGGGTCCTATGGAGAACCCCCCCAAAAGGGGAACATCCAGCGGCAGGTCCCTCCGACCCACTCAAGGGGACTCACGAGACATGGGCTGCTATCGCTGTGGCCAACGAGGTCACATACGGGCCCAGTGCCCCAAGCTCAGGGACAGACCAAGCAGACCCAACCCGCAGAGGGTGGACTGGGTAAAAACCCAATCGGAGGAGGGGCTACATTCCCAGGAAAGTGGGGCTGGCAACATACCACCTGTGGATGCTCCAGGCTCCGGGTTTTTGGTTTACCGGGTGGGCGCGGGGCTGCCCCTCCGGAAAGAGTGCATTGTTTCCCTGGAGGTAGATGGGAGGAAGGTCACTGGGTACTGGGACATGGCGCAGAGGTGATGCTGGCCCGGCCTGAGGTGGGTGGCCTCAGATCGGATGGTGCCCGACACCTACCTGACCCTGATGGGCGTGGGCGGGACCCCATTCAAGGTGCCCGTGGTAAGGGTACACCTGAAATGGGGGGGCAAGGAGGGCCCCAAGGATGTGGGGGTACACCGATATTTGCCCACTGACGTGTTAATGGGAGGGGACCTCGAGGACTGGCCTAGTAACACGCAGAGTGCCCTGGTCGTGACTCATAGTCAGAGTCGGCAAAGGGCACTGCACCCCGACAATGGGGAAGGTACTCCACCCGAGGTGCAGGACCCTAACCCAGGGAGCGGGGAACGCCCAGGGGCACAGTTCAGAGAGGCTGCGGCCTCAGACCCAGCCAGCAAGAGAGAGCCGGTCCCCATCCCTGTCCCAGCTGCTGAGTTCCAGGCCAAGTTGCAGAAAGATCCCTCCTTGCGGAAGCACAGGGACCGGGCTGACCTTAGTGCGGTACAGACCATGAGGAGAGGTTTCAAGGAGAGGTTCCTGTGGGAGAAGGGGTTCCTGTACTGAGAATGGGCTCCCCCAGGGGAAGTAGAGTCATGGGGGATCAGGAGGCAGCTGGTGGTTCCCCAGAAGTTTCGTCACAAGCTGCTGTACCTGGCCCATGACATCCCTCTCGCAGGGCACCAGGGAATCCGGCGCACCAGGCAGAGGCTGCTACAGAACTTTTACTGGCCTGGGGTCTTTACCCATGTCCGACAGTACTGCCAATCCTGTGATCCCTGCCAGAGGGTGGGGAAGGCCCGGGACAAGGGGAAAGCGGCTTTGAGGCCTTTACCCATCATAGAAGAACCTTTCCAGAAGGTGGCCATGGACATAGTGGGACCCCTCAGCAAGATGACCCGGTCAGGGAAGAAATACTTCCTGGTGGTGGTGGATTTTGCCACTCGCTACCCCGAGGTGGTGGCCTTGTCCTCTATCGAAGCAGACACAGTGGCAGATGCGCTGCTGACAATTTTCAGCCGGGTGGGGTTCCCAAGAAGGATGGGTCAATCCGGTTCTGTGTGGACTATCGAAAGCTCAATGCCATCACCGTATCTGATGCCTACCCTATGCCCAGGCCTGACGAGCTCCTAGACAAGCTGGGAGGTGCTCGGTACCTCACCACTATGGATCTTACCAAAGGCTACTGGCAAGTGCCGCTGGACGCAGATGCCAGGCTGAAATCGGCCTTTATCACCCCTCTGGGGCTCTATGAGTTTCTGACCCTGCCCTTCGGCCTCAAGGGAGCACCGGCCACCTTCCAGCGCCTGGTGGATCAGCTACTGAGGGGGATGGAGAGTTTTGCAGTGGCGTATATTGACGACATCTGCGTCTTCAGCCAGACCTGGGAGGACCACATGTCCCAGGTTAAACAAGTCCTGGACCGACTCCGAAAGGCTGGGTTAACAGTAAAGGCTGAGAAGTGCAAGGTGGGGATGGCTGAAGTATCTTACCTGGACCATCGGGTGGGGAGCGGCTGCCTGAAGCCGGAACCAGCCAAGGTGGAGGTGATAAGAGACTGGCCTGCTCCCCAAACCAAAAAGCAGGTCCAGACCTTTATTGGGATGGCGGGGTACTATCGAAGGTTCGTGCCCCACTTTAGTGCCATAGCCGGCCCCATCACTGAACTGTGCAAAAAGGGGAAGCCAGATAAGGTGATCTGGACTGAGCAGTGCCAGGAGGCTTTCCGGGCGCTGAAGGAGGCTCTGGTTAGCGGCCCAGTTCTGGCAAACCCAGATTTTGACAAACCCTTTATGGTGTTCACCGATGCCTCAGACACGGGACTGGGGGCAGTGTTAATGCAGGAGGATGAAAAGGGGGAGAGACATCCCATCGTGTACCTGAGTAAGAAGCTGCTACCCCGGGAACAAAGCTACGCGGCCCTCGAGAAGGAATGCCTGGCCATGGTGTGGGCCCTTAAGAAGCTAGAGCCATATCTCTTTGGGCGACACTTCACCGTGTATACCGACCACTCTCCCCTGACCTGGCTGCACCAGATGAAAGGAGCCAACGCCAAGCTCCTGAGGTGGAGCCTGCTCCTGCAGGACTATGATATGGACGTGGTCCATGTGAAGGGAAGTGCCAACCCTGACAGCGGATGCGTTGTCCCGGAGAGGGGACCCTGAACTTCCCCAGGTCACTGGGCAGAGTGACCCTGCTCAGTTCAGTCTCGAAGGGGGGAGAGATGTGATGCAGTAGGGGATGTCTGTGTGGGGAGTGGGAGAGCAGGGGAGGACTTTAGGGGATGGATGATGCCAGGGCCTGTAACCTGAGCTAGGTAAGGGAGGGGAAAGGTCAACACCTTTGCCCGGGAAGGGGAGAAAAGAAAGGGAGTGGCAGGAGAGAAGCAGTTTGAGTTTGGGCTTGGGGCTGTGTGGGCGGAATTCAGGGTATCCTAGCTAGGATCCAAGCACCCTGAAAGCCCAGAAGGACTCGGTGGAGGGTCCTGACTGTGCCTGCAAGCTCTGCTGTAACCTGTGTTCCTGTTGTCCAATAAACCTTCTGTTTTACTGGCTGGCTAAGAGTCACTGTGGGTCCCAGGAAGAGGGGTGCAGGGCCGGACTCCCCCACACTCCGTGACAACTGGTCACACTCCCAGTCCTACTGCCCAGGAGCCAGCGGGCTGGGCCTGCCCTGGCCACAGGGATTGGAGCAGGAGGGGCCCCGGCGCCCCCCTGTGCCCCACTGTGATGCAACATGCACTGCTGCTGCCGTGTGCTGTTGCTTGTGAGCCCCCTGGAGCAGCACGCAATGCAACACCTCATCCCCCCAGCCCCCACTTCGCACTGCTCCTTCTCCTTGAGACCCCGCACTGCCCTTACCCCTAGTCCCCACCCTCTTCACTGCAAGACCCTGCCCCCCACATGTTCCCCCCAATTGCTAGCCCTTGTGAGACAGATGCAGATGCGGATGCAGGTAAAAGACGGCTAGCAGATTGTGGGTTGGATTGTGGGTCAATCCTATCAGATGCAGATTGGATGCGGATCCATATTTTTTTTATCTGCGCAGGGCTCTAAGGATAACTGACTTAAAACTTTAAACCAGGAGCTAGATGACTGGCTTCTCAATCAACTAACTAGTATTAGGTCTGCTTAATAATTATTATTTATTACTGGTTTCCAGTAACACCCACAATGTGCTATTCAGAGTAGCAGCCGTGTTAGTCTGTATCCGCCACAAGTACTTCTGTTCTTTTTTGCACAATGTGCTAGGCACTTTTCAAACAGACACAATTCCTGCTCAGAATCTGAGATGAACATACAGAGAGCAAAAGAATGGATATACAATATAAGTAAAATCCCTGTCATGGGACTGCTGTACCTCCCTATTGAGATTCACTACTATGCCTCAGTTTCCAATCTTCTTCCAGCTGGTGGGCCATCATCCCCCTCTAGCAGGCAATTCAGAGCTTGAGTGATTAGCCCTCTGGCCAATCCTCAATTAAAATCCCACCCCCTTTATATGAATTCTTATACATTATATATATGCATGCATGTACATATTATAAGTGAGCAGAGCTTGCAGTTATGGCCCAACACTTTCTATTACAAAACTGGAGTTTCAGGTGCTTAAAACTTTTCCAAACTCTAACTTTTTGGATGACATTTCCCATGCTGGGTGTCTACATGAAGCTGAATATTTTGAAAAGTTTCAGCTAAAACACTGAAGCTGTTTCTGAGAATTTGATTAGGGGAAAATACATTGTTTTACTCATGTTAAAAAAAAAATCCTACAACTGTTTCATTGAGAAATTCTAGCACCTAATGCTTTGGAGGAGGGACTTGAAATTTGATACAGATGTCACCTTGTCAGGGATGTGCCTTTTACCATCCCGGTGAAAATTTGCCCATGTTATAAGCCTTTGAAAAAAAATCTGAGTTTGTGCATGCTCAGAAGAGACTTGTTAAGAGTTTGGTAGCTAAATTCTTCGAAAATTCTATCTGCATGAGCATTTTACTCCCCCCATGGTTCCTGGACTGCACATGGACCATCCTTACAGAGGGACTGAGCATGCTGCAGCTCAGGGTTGCAGGGGCTAAGCAGGACTTCCCTACTATTGCAGCTCCTGATTTGCTGTAGGGCTGGGCATAGGAACCGAGGGCAGGCAGATGGTTGCTCTCTTGCCCTTAGTGCTTCCTCTGCTTGTGCCTGTATCATGATCAGTGGTACTGGAGTCAAAGGGCCCATGTTCCCTGGAGGGACTGTTAGTGAAAGGACACTGGGAAAACAGAGAACCAGGGTAGCTAGACTGGAAGCAACTGAGCTAAGTGGACAGAGCAATGCAGGGAGTTTAATAAAGTTTCACTTATTCAACTTAACCTGCATTCCACTTCCCTCTTTGTGAATGAAACACAGTGGCAGCTGCTGAGCTGTGAGTTTTCTGCAGAGCTACAGCTGGCAGTGCAAACCATGAAACTCACTCTGAATACCCCTGGAGCCCTGAGTTGGCAGACACACAAACCTAGCCCAGCTATGGCCTGATGGATAGAGTTCAAGCTGTACACAGACCTGGGCATGCACCTCCATGACAACAACGGGAAAGTAAACCTATTATTTTACCTTATTGAGGAACAAGGCAAAGAGGTCTTCTGCACACCAAAACTCACCATTGCTTGAAGCTTTACAGCAGAGGAGCCATAGGGGTCTATTGCTCCCAAAGCAGAATAAATTGTGAAGTGACACAGGTTTTTTCACTAAAGACCAATCTAAAGGGCTGGGGATGGACCCCCATGTTACAGCCTTGCACATTCTGTCTGAGCTTTACCAATAACACAACTAAATCCAAGACTATACTGTCGCTGTGAATTCGCTGCTTTCCTAGCTTCTTCTGGTCCAGGAGAGAGACTCTTCACCCCTTTATTTCCTGGCTGGAGATACTGGTAATTGGACTCACCTGCTCTGAATTTTAGCACATTACAGCCTCAGGGACATAGATGAATCCTGAACTTTATTTATAGGATCCTTGGATCTGCCACTCTAAAATGTCACTCCCAGTTTCAACCTTTTGGGGCTAGGAAGGGAAGAAGAGAAGGGTTGCAAAAGTAACTAATGTCAGCCAACACGCAAAAAGCTAACTTACTCCTCACAAAGTCTGCAGTAATTTAAACATTCAATTGTGTTCAGTTCTGCTTTAGAATATAGCTAGATACATAGTATCTAGCTCAATTCCACTCCTTTCCCTGAAAACATGTCCCTTTGTTAATATTCACTTAATCTGCATGTTCAATCTGTATCGTATTGATTATAATCATTTATAGACAGGTAGGGCTGCAGCAGGGGCAATGGAACTTTAATAGGTGTTGGGGTTTGGTATTCAGAGACCTCTGCCTGCTAAGTACTGTGGCGCAAACACCACGAACAATTCTTTTAAAACTTTTTCTTAAAAATACAGAAAAGGAAAATCAGTTAAGGAATTTGAAATAGAGAATATTAAATAAAGCTTTCACTTTAACACTATCCTTTGTTCCCTTTAGCTGTAGTGAGCTTTTTATAAGGGGAAAAAACCCTCTTTGACTGCCTTTTAGACTGCATTGAAGATACTAGTAACTGTCCTGTTCGGGGAAAACAGAAGAAGTTAGTTGGTCTGGAGCTGTTGCTGTTGCTCTTGTTAAAGCCCAATGTGGCTTTCCTGTAAGACAAAATAAGACAAACACCAAAAAAGAGGAAGAGAAAAAAACAGCAAAGGTAGAAAATTGTCTCTGGCGTTGGACTCACTTGGCAGCCTTCACTGCTGGAGAAAGACAGGCAGAACACATGGATTAGCAGTCACCTTGAGATCTGGCAAACTTGTACTAGTGTTGGTCTGTTTGGGGCTGGCCATTGCTTTTGTTTACCACTTTGGTCACAGTCTTGTAATAATGTTGCAACATATACAGTCTTGGCTGGCTAAGCCAATCTTGCTCAACAGAGGGCAAAAGGGTAGAGGGGGTGCTGAAAGCTATTGAACAAAACTAAAACTTTTGGTTGCTATTATTACTTCAAGCCATGGGTTCCTGCTGCACCCCTAATTCCAGCACTCCTCCCTGTTCTGCCTTTCAGTCAGCCAGTATTTGCCCCAAAGTCTCTCTTTTTAAGGACCCTGAAAGATGGATGATGGGAGAAACAGTCCACCTTCTCATTATTTTGTTCACCAATTAGGCCTACTTTCCAACATACCAGGTTTGTCCATTAACTTGTGGTCCCACTCTTTTTATTTTCCAGGTATGTTTGAATCATATCAGTAAGCTTTTGGGGGGGCTAATTCAATCTCTCCCTTTTGCATCTTTTCACATCAACATCTATTGTTATATGTTATGGGACAATTTTATAAACTTTTATCCACTTTCCCACAGTTAGACTCACAACTGGGGCTACTAGGCCCCAATTATCACTACAGAATACAATCTGAATTAGGTAAATTTACATGAATAAGACTTAAGAACATTGCAGAGGAAAGGCAGAAGGGAGGAGTGGGTTAATAAAATAAGACAGCATTTTTCATTTCTTTTCCTTTATCTAGGATTTGCTACTTATTGTGTTGCTTCATAATTTTTGAGAACAAAAATGTATTATGGAACAGGTGTTAATATCATGCACATTATGAGTCACTGATGTAGAAGCACCAGGATGAAACTCTTCATAGAAACAGTTGAAGTTAACCATGAAGTAGTCTCATCCAGACTGCTGTTGAAAGGGGCTGTGTGTGTTAAAGAACACTCTGATTGGCACTTAAACCCTTTCTGGTATTCCTATGTGTTTCAAAGAAGCCAAAGGAGCATTAATGTCTTTTCCAGACCATGTGGTCTTAAGCGAGCAGCTTTGGGTAAGGTGGTTTCCCAAGTCAAGCCCAGCAGTTGAGGCAGGATCAGGGAACAACGATTAAGCTGTGGGTTTCCAGGAAAAACAGAGACCAAAGACAATGGCGTTTAATGATAGGGGCATGGTGCATTAGTGGAGGTTTCTGCAAAAGGGAGTTCAGAGTTTAAGGCCAGAACGGACCACCAGATCATATAGCCTGACTGCCTGTATAACACAGTCCACCAACACCAAGCAGCATCTGCACACTAAACTGTACTGAAACTAGATCAAAGTATTACCCTCCACTTCATAAGGACACCTCTGTTGCAGGAATCAGGACTTTTGTACAGTCTATAAATAAACAAACTACACTGAGAAAATCCTTTGACTCTGCATCACATGTTTATTTTCTAATGGAAAACTGACCTGAAAGGTCCCAAAAGCTGCTATTGCTTGTCCAACACATCCAGAACATATATTCTAACATAGTTGGTATAGATGAGATGGGAGAATTTGGCCCCAGTTTTCAAGTCAGTATATGTGTTTGTGCCCTTTAATAAAGTACTGCAGCCTTTTTTGTCAGAGCCCAAGTTAGGCTCTAATTAATATATTGATTCTGAGGCTGCTGTTTTCCTTGATTGCTTTCAAAACAGCTGGCTTAAAATCAATTGTCATTACAAGGCCATTGTTTTGATTTAGGGAACAGTAAGACAACAGGGTAACACAAGGAATCAGGGCCAAAACCAGCCTCTAATTTTATTCTGCAATGCTGTCCATATTAATAGGGTAGATAAACACCTTCAGGTTTCAGCATGGACAAAAATTGCAAGCACAGATTCAGAGGCCAAGTTATAGCCTCAGAATATTTTATCCTAAAACATAAATAATTTTATTTTAGAAAAATAATGAACTCTATTGATTTATCCTTGTAAACTAATAAAATTCTACCAAATATACAGGCACAAAAATCAAGACTTTTGGCAATCATTAATAGCTTGTGGCATTGAGGTCAGAAGCACAATCCACAACCTTGTTTGTCTGTCTAGGGGAGATTAGCAATCCAGAGCAAAACTTCTAAATTAATAACAAGCATTCAAAAACCTGTACATTTGTTTTTATGTTACTTGCATGAGGACTATTAATACCTCATGAGGTTGTAGGAAGAATTTGTACCACACGGTTCATATATACAGTCAGAATGAAAGATGTTGGTGTTCTGTTATCTGTGTACCGCACCTTTAAATGTCAGTCTTCTTGATTGCTATGTGGTCAAATACAAAGCAAAGTAGTGCCAATGGGATATTTGGTCAGTGATCTGAATCTGAATCCTTTCTGAGGTATCAAACATCCCTTAGGGCACAAAGAAGGTTTCACTATCCCTGTGTATAATGAGTCGCTCTTTGAACTTCCTCTATGTTAAGTTCCATTTGTTTTCCCCCTCTGAGCAGTGTTCAGAGGGATTTTTTCAGTTGGCCCCTTTTATGTATTCCTCCAGCTGCCCAGTGGCACACCTGCAATGGCAAATGCTCTGGCTCATTCTTAACACATCCCAGATATTTCTGTCTTCTTTTCTGGGTAACTTTAGATATAAAGGCCTGTTGAACTCTGACAAATCTTGGCATTTGTTATAAATTCATTCCATTTTATACCTAGTGTTTACCCAAGGCATTTGTTTTTGAAGGCATTTAGACATCTGTCTGTACCTGTGGTGGATTTCCAGCTTTTACATCAACATGTTGTGGTGGAAATAACATTTGAATTGAGGTTTCATTGATTGCTCTTCAAGCTGTAGATGTTCAATGACCAAATCTTGATTAAGCTGGTGAATGGTGCCACTGCTTTGCCAATTCCTGATATTATTTTTTTTTGGATAGTCCTATTGGCTCTTCACATTACTGCCAAGGTATGTAAACTAACTCGCCCCTTGCATTCCTTTTCCTTCTAATGTACTGTCTCAGCTGGGAGTTGCTAGTGTTCTGCTTAATTTGTTTCTCATAACTAATTATTAGCCTGCTCTTTTTTTGTAACACTGGACAGTCTTTGGGGCTTTACTTGCATGTTGGAGGTTGATTTTATTGTCCTTGAGTGCTTTCCACTTTACAAACAGATGTACTCAGCCCTTTCCCTCCCCATCCCCAGCACACTTAGAAGAGCTATGTTGTCAGCAAAACCCAAATCTCCTAGTATACTGTCATTAGCCATGTGATGCCTTTGTTGTATCTGTCTACACTTTTTCTCATAATGAGTCAATGGCAATGCCAAAAACAAGAGGTGAGAGAATGCATCCTTGTTTGACACCAGTGTCTATACTGAACCATTCACTTAAACCTGCTTTTATTTTTACTGTGTAATCTGAATTTTGATAATGCTCATTTTTCCTGGCATAACACTTCAAGATGTTCCAGACTGAATCGCTATAGAGACTGTTGAATGCTTTCTTAAAAATCTATGAAGTTTATTATGAATGGTTATTGCCATTCAATGTGCTCTTAGATGATTATTCTCCAATGAAAATCTGGTGAACACATGATCTTCTGGGTTGAACTCCAGCCTGCTCTGCCCTTAGCTTTGCCTCAACCGCATCCTTTATTTTGCTTAAAATAATATTTCAGAAGATTTTGCCTATTGCTGAAAGGAAGGTAACATCACCAGTTATTGCAATCGGTGAGTCATCTTTCTTTGGTACTTTGACTATAAAGCCATTTTTTCCATTGTTCTGGAGGTTTTTCCTAGTCTCATACTTTTTTGAAGAGTTTGTTAATTTTATTTGTGGTCTCGTCATCACAAGTTTTTAACATTTCTCCTGTGACTTGATCTTTACCTGCAGGTTTCCCAGGTTAACTTTTTTATTGCATCTTTCACTTCTTTTTGTGTGATGTGAGATGTTATGATATCTAATTCGAGTGCTTTAAATTCTTTATCAAAATCAATAGATTCTTGTGTTATTGGTCTAACACCTCTTGAAATTGTTCTGTCCACTGCTCCCTTTGCTATTTTTCTGTTGAAGTCTGTGTTTGTTTGTCCTCAGCAGGCCGTATGGCTGGTGTAAACTTGCCAGTTATAACCCTGTTGAGTTGGTAAAATGTTTTACTATCACATCTTTCAGCAGCTGCTTCAGCTTCTTTGAAAATGTTATCCATTGGACAGTGATATGGGGAGGATGTGAATATCCCTCCAGGAGGGTGGTCAATGCGAGTTGCATAAGGACGAGAGAAAGATTGGTTTTAGAAAACACTTATCTAAAGAGTCTAGAATTGGATGCTCCAGAGAAGTCTGAGGAAGGGAAGAATTCCCTAAGCATGTCTGAGTAGGGGAAGAAATTAAACTAAAATGGGCCTTCCGGAGGTTGAGATTGAAAACTGTCTCTCTCAGCTCCATCCGTCAGCAACCCAGAGACAAAGCTGGGAAAGTAATTTACTGAAGGGAAACTTCAGACGGAACTGGAGCATTTTAAGTTGTCTCAACATTGTCATCTGATCTGGTCTCATGGAAGGACAGCGAAATCCACAGCAGCAACTAACTATCTAGCAGCTCACACAGACTGCGATTGGCACCTACCCCAGAGTGTGCTGCTTGCACTGTGCAAGGGAAATTGTGTTCATGAGAGCTGTCACAACTGACTCCTTTCAGTTTACCTGAGTATGACGGTCCTTTTTAATAGTCGGTGGGTCTGATTCTTATCTCACGTAGACCAGTTTTGAACTGGTTTAATCCAAGTGATTTCAACAGACTATTTCTGATTTACAGTGATAGGAGAGCAGAATCAAGCCCAATGAGTTTTTATTTCTTCTTTTTATTGAGCCTTTGTGCCATTCTTGGAAGATATAACTAGAAATTTTCAGCATGCAAACCACTGCTCCCCTCCTGCAAAAAACACGTCCAAAACAAAAAACAAGGCCGTTTTTGAGGCTGGTTACATTCTTTCTGGACCTCTCTCCACAGTGAACAATGCAATCTGCATTAGTGGGCTTTGGTATCTTAACCATAGACCAAACCACAGGGCTTGGTTGCCCTGCAAGACATAAAAACATGTTAAAATTACTGGAAAAACAGCAAATATGTATTATATTAAAGCTTTATTGCTTTTGCTTATTTTCCTCTTTCTGTGTGATGTCAGAAAATAACAAAAATGCCAGTATCTTTTTCATGGATTACTAACCAGCTTCTTGAGTAACCATTGTTGTGTTGTAACCTTCTGGCAAGAACTAAAAAATTCCTTAGAAGTGATACTGAAGGGGAAATTTTATATTTATGTATCTTAATACTTTATAGTTTAGGAATCTAAAACCTCAGCATTAATCTTTTCTTCACTGCAGTATTTCCTCAAAAGTGATAGGACTTGGGTTTTTATTTTAATCTCTTCCTTTTCCTTCCCTCACATAACTTTTGTCCTCTTCTCAGAGGTAATCTGAACAGTCTGGCAACATAAAATGACTCAGTGAGATCAGGTTGGTAAATGGTTTAGAAGAAATGCACAAAGGGGAAAATAAAGACCTGATCCACAAGCCCATAAAAATCAATAGAAAGCATCCCACTGTGTCAATGGGTTTTGGATCTGGCCCTAAATGAGGGAGAATTGGGGTTTTTTAACCAATAAGAACAGCTCTACCATGGAGAAAAAATGTAATTGACAAAATGATGTAAAAATAATTTTATTGGCAAAGTGTGCATACAACTAGAATAGAATAACAAACTTAATAGAAAATAGTTATTAGTAGAGATAGGCCATAGAAGTGGTGTTGGGATCTAGATCTAGTTTAGGCTACAATTCATGCTTCAGGCCTAGACAGAGCTGGGGTTTAGGTTCTGCATCAACAGTGCCAAAGTCTCACAAGCAGTTCTCATGATATTTCCAGCATTGGATAAGAAGAGAGTCTCTCAACATTATTTGAAACTATATGGTTATTTTTTGCGTTTGGGAAAAAAAGATGAAAATGCTGGTTAGTCAGATAGTCATACTTTCATAGTGAAATCTGTCTATGAATAGCTGAAATCTGACAGCATGTGCTTTGAATAAAAATGAAAATTATCTAGGTTATAGTAGGAAAACTACATGCTTCATTTCTCTGTACTAGTAAATAGAAGTAGGATAAACTTCAAATTTAAGATGACCTTATAGTTTTTGTTTTTTGTCAGATCCCAAATCTGGTAAAAGCCCGATTTCTCGCTTCTGTCTCGATGCGGCTGATTCTAGCCCATGACAGACACAAGAATAGATGATTTCATTGCCATTCAGAATGATTGTCATCTTGGGAGATTTTTGCTTTATGTACATTCCCGTCTAATCATAGTCATAATACAATATCTGTAGCCACTTAAACTGTTTTACAATGCAAACCATTTGGAGATGGATTTTCAAATAATTGCTTGGAAGTTAATCTGAGCAACAAAAAATAAGACATCTCTACATAGCAACTAGACACCTGCGGCTGGCCCATGCCAGCTGACTCAGGCTTGCAGGACTCTGGAGCTGTTTAATTCCTGTGTAGATTTCCAGGCTTGGTCTGGAGCCCAGTCTCTAGGACCCTGTGAGGTGGGAGGGTCCCAGAGCTTGGGCTCAAACCCAAGCCCGGAAGTCTACACTGCAATGAAACAGCCCCACAGCCCTGCAAACCTGAGTTGGCTGGCATGGGCTAGCCATGAATGTCTAGTTGCTGTGTAGATATACACTAAAGGACTAAATTCTGTCCTCAGATGCACTGGACATTGGGTGTACATCTCTAATGGAGAATTTCGCCAACACAGTCACTCAGATTCTCAAATAATTGAAAATAGCCCCCTTTCAAATTATCCATAGAAAATTTTGCTTAAAATCTTTACAATAAGTGGAAGGTATTCAATGATAAGATTCAAGAGGTTACTGTGGAACTGCACAATGCAGCCACATTACTATTGAATAAATTCCTTATGAATAATGTTATTACAATACAATGAACACAAATAGCTTTAATGATTAGCCACTAGTTGTAGAGCGCTGCCAAACTTTCTTCTGGTTGTTATTTTATAAAGCCATTTTCTATTCAGTGTGACATTATAGAACATGAACAAATATAAAGTAAGGGAGCATGACTAATAAAAAAATGGCCAATAAGACAAGTCTTGATTTGTGTGTGGGGGGGGAATTATTGCCTTTAATTGTTTCTGCAATCTCTCTCAACTGAGTCTTAGAACCATATCATGACCTCAATCCATCTTGCAGTTTTCATGTGTGTTTCTCTATGAAAGTCAATCTCCATTTATCTAGACTGTAAGCTCATTGGGACAGGGACTTTCTTATTATCTATGTACAGTGGCTAGCACAATGGGCCTCTAATTAAGTCTTCTGTGCCCTATCCTATTACAAATAAGTGAGATGTAAGACTGTAAACTCCATTGTTTCCTTTGACTATAAGGTGTCAATGATCAGGATGTGGGCAGTCATCCAGTGGTTAAAACAGGTGTTGGTAGCCAGGAGTTGGAGTCCAGAGTCAGAAGGGGAGTCAGAGGCCAGATGCCAGAGCCTAGGTTCAGAGTCAGAATCAGGAATCGGAGACCAGGGTCAGACCCAGGTTACCTGGAGTGAGACAGGGCTGGAACAAGACTGGGAACAAAGAGGCACAGGAGCTATCACAGCTGTAGACAAATGCTTTGAGCCACCACAGAACTGCACCTGCTGTGCGGCTTAAGAGCCAGTCTGTTGACTCTTCAAGCCAATCAGGTGGTGTAGCCAGTTAGACAGCCATCTGCTTAGGTAGGCTGGAGACTGGCTTTGCTGTGGGCCCCGATTCCTGACACAAAGGACCTAATTCTAATTTATGCTAAGGCCCCTTAACACCGTTTGGGCTGTTTGAAATAAGAGGACCTCAGAAGGCACTATGGAACTTTTAGTGTGCTGTAGCAGTGTCCAGGTGGGAAGTAACTATGTGGCAAGCTGGTGCACTATAGCTTCACACCTTGGTTTGCCATGCAGTAACAGCCCATGTAGACGAGCTCTTTGTTTCTACACCTTCCTGTAGGGTACAGGGAAACAGAGAGCATCAAATCTCCAGTACCATGTATTTCTGGGTATCTGCCTGCAGCCAAATTGGGGAGGTACCATAGTACTCTCCCGGATGCTCATAAAAATAGACAAATATGGACAGCCATTTTAAAAGACAAGGGTCATCCAAATATTTTTACAGTGGAAGAATATTGTTTTCAATCACATATCTCAAAAAGAGCTGATTTTGCCCAAATTTTCTAGTGTAATAACCTGAGACTATAGGACTGATTCAAATCCTGCTAAGGCTGATTTTATGTCCACCTAACTCAAGTGACTTCAGTAGAATTTCTCCTGATTTACACTGCCGTGATATTCGAATGAACCAAGTTCGGAAAGTATTAGCCCAAAAGGTAATATATTCAGGAAGTGCTAAGCAAACGCAAATAAGGTTTTATAATGTCTTCTCATCCTTAACTAGAGTTTCATTAGTACTACCCTGATCAGTTTCACCTTCTGGGAGGAAGTGAACAGATGTTTCAAACTTATATTACACACGGGCCTCTGAGATCTCCAGATCTTTTTATTTGAACAACCTTTTTAATTTCAATAAGGCACAACATGTTTCTACACAAATCTAGTGTTCTTTTTGAGAGAACCTGATTCTGTTCTCACTTTTGCCACTGTATGTTTAGTCGTCAGCTCAAGCTCAGTGTGGCTAAACCAGAGCTCCTAATCTTCCCCAACAAACCATCCTTGCTATCTCATTTCTCAGTCACTGTGGACACCACCATCCTCTTGCCTGTCACTCAGGCCCATAACCTAGCTATCAACTTTGACTGGGACTTCTCTCTAGAGCCTCATATCCCATATATGTCCAAATGTTGCCAATTCTTTGTGCATCTCAAAGATACAGCTTTTCCTATCCATCTATATAGCTAAAACTATCATTCAAGCTCTTATTATCTCACGTCTTGATTACTACTACATCTGGTTTTCTGGCCTTGACAAATGCAATCTTCATCCATTGCAAAAATAACTTTCCTAGCCCACTGCTTTGACCATGACATCCCTTTCTTTGCATCCCTCCACTGGCTCCTCCTTCCCTATCGCATCAAACAAAGTGCTTGTCTTTATCTTCAAGGACCATCATGGTCCAGTCCCACTCTACCTACCATCTTTCATTCATGTTGCCTCTTGCCTATATGATCATCCCATGATGCCAGCCTCCATTGCTCACTTGTTACATTTTCAAACAAGCACATTTGTGCTGTCTCCTGTGCTACCAATCACACTTGGAAGAAGGGCCCCATAAATATCTGCAGAACAAATGCATTAGCCCCCTGCAAAACCCTCTTCAAAAAACTCCTTTTCTGTGATGTCTACAAAAATCTTGACAACTTTTTGTGTGCTGAGACCTCTGCCACTCACGCTGATCAATATTGTGTCATTATTTCCTTGTGCTCTGCCATCTGTTTGTATCCACCTGTTATCTTGTATTTTACTAAGATTATATACTCTCTGGGGCAGAGGCTGTCTTTTTGTTCTGTGTTTGCACAGTAGGGTCCTGTTCCATTACTAGGCCTACACAATGCCATGGTAATAAATAAATAAAAGAAAAGAAAGAAAGAAAAAGTAAAAAGAGGAGTAACTCCATTGAAGCCATTACACACGGTTAAAATGAGTGTGAAATCAAAATCAGGACTGAAAAGCGAGAGGAAGAGAGCAAACAAAATTAGCATTGTTGAGAAGTATTCAGGCTGTAGAGGTTCAGCAAATTTAGACAAAGATCACATACCAATTATGTGAGATGTATGAACAGTTTCAAGAATGATAGCTCAGTTTCTTGGAATTCTGTGACTCAGCAAGTTTATTTGGGTTTGTAGGGAATTTTGTTTCTTTGTACATCTTTTCATGCATTAGGCAACTACCGTATGTGGTACTGGTGTCACTGTAAAATGTATAACTATCATGTACTGGATTTTGCGGATGCACACACCTTTTCTTTTCCTCTCTCTCTTACTTTCCTTCCGATAAGTAATAAAACTCCTTCAACAGCAGTAACAAATGGATGAAAGTTTGCAGTTTGCCTGCTGCTGGAGATGTGCCTGTTGCTAGTCTCATTGTTTGTTTACAGGATGCTATTGATGTAACCTAGCAGTCGGTATCAGCTCTGAATTGGTTTTTCTGTTTTGTTGTAAAAAATGTAGTTTTCAAAACAAAGATTAAGACAGTTTGAGGATTCTAAAACCAATGGAGGATACTTTTCCAGCCTTTCCCAAACAGCATTCTAAAAACATTACTCCTTGTGGACATGCAGTTAGTTCTACCAATTGCTGTAAAAATGAGGTCACCACCAGTCCTCATTGTCAGAGTTTAGGGCAAGTGCACCTGTATTTCCCCCTCCTGGTTCATCAATGGCATCCACTCTAGGCTCCTGGCTCCTCAGCCATCACCTTTCTTGGGTGGAAACCTCTCTCTCTCTCAGTCCTTACCAGGGTTTTTCCAGGCTGCAAAGTTCCCCGCTTACATTGTGATATTCATAGCAAGCCAGATTGCCTGAGCAAGCTAGCATTTACGTTTTGCTTCCTTTCCAGAGGTTCTGAACAGCATAAATTGCTATAGCCACAATTTACCACCCCACTCTTTCTAAGCAAGCACATTTATTCTTCAGATGAAAACATATCAAAATAACAAAAAAACCTACATGCATGCTACCAAGTTTGCCAGAGATTATCCCAGCTCCACTCTTGGGCTCTGGTAGGTGTCAGTACTTCAAAACCCACAAGTTTTGAATCTGAAATAGTAATGAACCAGAGTCACCATGAATAGTTTAGTCTTTCCTTTATGCAGCTTGGGCCTTTGATCTTGGCCTCATATACCACGTGAGCAGCAGAGAAAAGGCAAATTCTTTAGGCTATAGCTTGAAAAGTCTGGGTTTTTGCATAAATCAGAGATGGGGAATTCACATACATCTCCACCATTTCCCAGGAAATCCACTGCACACTTATCTCAAAAAGCCATTCTTGTCTGCCATATTGTTCAATAGCATTCTTTGATCATCCAGGCCTTGTAATAAACACACAAACTTTCCATTCAATACAATGAACTACAAAGAAGCTTGAAAAAGATACCTTATCGAATTAAGTTTAAGGTCATTGCAGGAAATTGCCATATCTGTAACATTCACCAGTAGTCTAGTCATGTTCACCTTACTCATGCAAGCCATCCTATTGGCAGTAATAGGAACCATATCTCATATTGTTTGTGTAGTTCACAAACATGTATAAAACACTTTACAAATCAAAGAAGGAGTCAGATTCAGTATTGCTCCAACCTTGCATTATCATTTACACCAATGCAACCTGAGGCTAAGATGCTACCATTCTAATCCGATAGTGCTTTATATCCACTTTGTATTGGTGCAAATGACTACACAAGGTGCAGTGCAACAGTGAATTGGCCCAAGGCATTATGGTTTCACACCAGCATATTTGAGGAGTAACTTCACTGAGGTGAATGGAGTTACTCTAGTGTTGGTTTGGTGTAAGTGAGGTCAGAATCAGGCCCGAGGTCCCAGCCCTAAAGAACTTACAATCTATCAGAAAAATATGATATACCAGAAAATAGTTTAAGTGAGGAATAATGAGAAGGTATTGGAGGGGACCAGCAAAAGAAAGGTTTGCAAAGGCAGTGGGTTTTAAAGAGATATTTGAAAGAAGAAGCTGGGTGCCTGGCTTGTAGGAAGCTGCAGGTTATCCCAAGTGCTGCTGAGGGTGGGAGGAGACATAAGAAACATGTATGAGATAGAATGTGAAAAGAGCAGGATGGACATTTGGGGTGAAATAACAGGAGCTGTAGGGAGGAACAGAGTTCTGAGGCGAGGATGAGGAGCTGAAGCATAATTGTACTTTCTATTCTTAGTACTCACACTAAGCTCAGTTTTTGCAAGTGGGCAAGGGGCCTCTGCACTCATCTAGTTTTAACCTTGAAAAAGCCACTCAACAACTTCAGGATTAGGCCTGGTGCTTAAAAATCTCTTTACAGGCCTGATTCTGTGGGGTGTTGAGTGCTACCACATCCTGTAGCTTTTACTAGAAATGGAGAGTGCTCAGCATTGCAGAATCACCCTCTAAGAAATTAAATGCACATACATGTGGGCTCAAATCCTTGTCTGTAGCTTTAAGCCACCTTTGTGCTTCCTCAGCTCTGGGCCAGGTGAAGATTTCTAACTTGCACTAGGTGTCTGTGGCTCCCAAGGGGCTGTTATGGCAGCTAGAAGCTGCCAGAGCTTCCCCCTCCCCAGATATCAGCTAAGAGTCTGGAGTGGAATGTGTCACAGTTCAGGGGAAATGAACCTATATTCCCCATCCATGGTCTGCCAAGGGCACCCACTTAAAGGTTTCTGGGTCTTGCCTTTACCATTCTTGGGTAGAAACCTGCATCTCCCTCCTGACCAGAGGCTTTTCAGGCTGCACGGTGCTCTGACATACATTGTGATATTCCTATCAAGCCAGACTGCCTAAATAGGCCAGCATCTGCTCTGCTTTCTCTTCAAAGAAACAGTGAACAGTGTAATTGCCCACAGTTACAAATCACCACCCAGCAGTTCCTAAGCAAGCACATTTACTCTTAAGGTGAGACTATTACAGAGAAAACATATTAAAACAATACAAGTTCCTATACACATGCGAATAGCGTACGAGGCGGGTCTGGTAGGTCCTCCCAACCCTTCCACCAGGACTGGAGCCCTCTCTTGGACAGAAAGTCTCATTCATTTGTTGAATCAGAAAGACGGTCCAGAGTCAGTTTACGTTTAGGCTGTTTATCCAAAAGTCCGTTCTTTGTCTGTTGATCTCTGGAGAATCCAGTCTGAGTAGTATCTATGAGCCTCTTCAGGTGATAGTACCTCTCTGGAGGCTTTACAACCTGAGTGAATTTACCTAATCACCCCTTACTGTTCTTAGCTTTGAGTACCCTTCCCCATGGAATTACATGCGATCCTTGGCCCACCATAATACATACATTTTGCGTTTAATACAATGGACCCCAAAGATAGTTAAACTTAAATCAATAAGGTCTCCCAAGGATATGTAGGAAATTGCCTTATCTGTCACAGAAGCCATTATGCCAGCTCTAGGGCATGGAAGTTATGCTACTATGTAATTCTGTTTGTAAATAATATGTATATAAAGGCCTCTTTCCCTGAATACAGTAGGACTCAAACAACAGGAGACAGCTTCTTTACTCACTATTCCAAGCCTCTTTTTAGCTACTTTACACAAAAGTGCTCTCAACTTTTTCTCAGAGATACGCTACAAGTATTTCTCTACTTGTCTCTGGGGATTCCTTGCTGCCTTCTGTGTTGCATGGTATTTTTCCCCTTTCTCTCACGCATACACAGCTTGAATCTGGCTCCAACCTTGCATATGGCTTGTGTTTTGGGCAGTGGCTCTACTTGTTTCTGCTATCTATTTCATAAAGGAGCCTTGTTGCTTTTTACAATCAATCATGAATGAAGAGAAGCTGTTGCACCCAACCCCCAGTATAACATGAGGATGATCCTCCCCTGGCCAGCTATGCTCTCTTTAGGTTGCTTTTTGCAAGTGGATTGGTTTAAAGCAGCCTGAACATAATGGATAATATTGGCTTTCATCTATTGTTTATTGGTTTATTTGCCCGTGTGTGCTTACTTATTTAATGCAAACCCACAACGGGAAGACAGCTTCATTCTTAATCAGTTTTGGAGAACAAGCCTTTCTGCGTTACAAAGCACTTCCCCTACCATGGCATGCATATCCAGAGGCCATAACATTTAAATTATGCAAAGAGTTCAGTAAAGAATGTGACCTTTGGGGAGGTACAGTCCAGTGTCTTTTTTTTAGTGGCCTTATACGTAGATAAATTGTATCACTGTTGAAAGCTGCATGCTTGGAATTCCTGGGTGCAATTTTCATGATAAATTATTGGAGGTATTAAGGCAACCCAGTGGAGCGAAAAGCCTGATGATCTTTTGCATATAAAATACACAGCAGCAAGATACATTTGCTCAGGATGAAAGGTGTGCAAACAGGTGGCACTATTCTGACCTTGATGGCTGCCATTTTCATAGCATGCTTCCTCCACCACTAAGGGAAAACCTTTCTGAAAATGAAAGCTCATTCCAGGATCTCATGAAAGTCTTGTGTATGGAGGGCTTATATTATCAAAGACATCTGAGTGAATTATTAACATGGCATCGTGTCAGGTGTCCATTTTCCCCTTTCTCTCTCTCACTCCTGATAATTAGTTGGAACTTGGTATTCAATAACACTGCCTTTGTTAAATGCTTGCAGGATGAGGTAAGGCTGTAGGACTAAGGCCAACATTTCTATAGTTACGCACACTCCACAGCTTTGGCAGGCAGACATTTGAGGCAGAGAGAAGTTTATTACACACTTTTTTTCTCCTGCCTACTCAAAAATAAGTATAGAAAGCTAAGAGTAACTTTTGCTACAGCATTTAACAGGCCTAATTTGGGTTTCACATTAGTTTTACATTGGTTTAATGCCTTTGATTTTAGTGGGGTTATTCCTGATTTACACCAGAACAGGTGGGATCAGAATTTGGCCCAATCTCTTTATACTTCAAAATGAATAGCAAGGCTAACACTTCTAGTATACTTTTCTTCACTTCTTTTCTTTCATTAGCCAAGGCTCAAACAATGGGTCTAAAAACTGTGGGATTAAGGAAGAAAGTGCCCAAACTCTTGGCAAATATGTAAATAAAGTCTTTTCTAAATAGAAAATAGGTCTGTAAATAGGGAAGCAGAGGGCCTGCCCTTGTTTTAAGATAGGGGGCTAATGACAGACTGGCAGGTTGTTGGGAAGGCAGATTCTTGTTTTCCAAGAGAGCATAAAGAGTGACAAGTAATGGGGATTTTGAAAGTTCTTCCAGTTTTAACTCTTTGGAGGGAAATTTTCAGAAGCACAAATGGGAGTTAGGTACCCAATTGCTACTGATGTTCAGTGCCTTGAAAACCTCCCCACCAAGGTGTGTGTGGGGTAACATAGGGTCAGATCACTTTCCCCAGGGAAACCTACAGGAAATGGACTGTGGACATTTTCTCCTGATCATTACTTTGAGGGACCGAAGTGGGTGAGGTTTGCACACTCTTCCCCTGTGGAATGAGTTTGGGGATTTGACACCTACCCTGAATTTGTGTATCTGGGGGTATCCACAGGTGGACAGGGCCATACACAGAGACCCGTTTCCTCTGGGGCATCTCTAGAGCTCCTTCATGAGCGGGAGACAAAGAAAAGGCAGAGTCAGGCGAGAGGAAAGAGTAGAACAAAGGGCATGAGAAGACTGGGGACCAGATACTCCATTACTGTACCTCTTGTGCAGTCATTTACACCAGGGCAAAGTATGTGTACAACACTACCCATTCAGAATGGCAAAGTGAGTGCAATGACTTCATGGCATGCAGGGCAATGGAGAATCAGGCCCAAGATGTTAGCATTGTTCCAGCCTCCACTTATCTGGAGCCAGGGAGGTCAAGTCAAGAAGACTGATCTACGTTCAGAAGATAACAGGGAACAAGGGGTCCTTTTTGTAATTTTGTACATATTCCAACAAGCAATAATTGCTGCCTTCGGTGACAAGTGACAATCATTTGGCTTGAGCTAAAACTGTTTTACTGTATAGGAACTCACAAAATATCAGAGAGTTGCCTGTATACCTTCAACTTCAGATTGTCAACTAGTGGCTTCATTCATTAATGTTTGTAGTCTGCCTCGAGAGCCTGTAAACAGAGGAGCTAATCTCAGTTCCTGTTGTCCCTGCCCATACTTTGTGTTGTTGCTTTATTATTCTTCTACCTTCTTCCCCAGAAACAAATCACTATCATGAATCTCTTGAACCAAGTTTTACAACTGGTTTCAAATGTCTTCCCCATAACATATTCCATTTATTAGCTTTTACCTCTTGCATTAGATAGTTCCACTTGAGTTCCCAATTTAAACCTAGTTTTTAAAATATGTCCCTTTATGAACTTCTTAGAGCAAACTGAGCTCTGTTAACTTTTTTCATCATCTCCCTTAATAACGTCGTCACCTGTATTGCCCTAGGCTGCCTCCTTTACAGAGCAGTAATATTCCTTCTATCCCAAGAGTAGGCAACCTGCGGCATGCGAGCTGATTTTCAGTGGCACTCATGCTGCCTGGGTCCTGGCCACCAGTCTGGGGGGCTCTGCATTTTAATTTAATTTTAAATGAAGCTTCTTAAACATTTTAAAAACCTTATTTACTTTACATACAACAATAGTTTAGTTATATATTATAGATTTATAGAAAGAGGCCTTCTAAAAATGTCAAAATGTGTTACTGGCATGCAAAACCTTAAATTAGAGTGAATAAATGAAGACTTGGCACACAACTTCTGAAAGGTTGCCTACCCCTGTTCTAGCCTATACTATAGACAGTATTCTAGATGGGATACAAAATTCCCCATTTCCCTGGTGCCAGATAAATGTTGATAGTGAGGATATGAAGAGTATGAAGTGTGCTAGATCTAGCATGACATAAACATGACACCAGGAATTAAGTTGCCCCAATCGTGTTGTGGTTATTGAGAAAAGCAACTTTTTAGTTCTCTTCAATTTCTTCCAAATACAATTAACAAGAACTATGGCTCAGTTCATTGGCACGGTCCATAGCAGCCTAAACCCATCTTAACCAATTATTTGAGGACCTCAAGTCTAGGGGAATCCTCAGGTAGCTCAGGACTGTCATAACAGCTCATACATCAACTCTACTTCCTTGTGGCTGGTACTAGGGACGCAGTCAGGGAGAAACTGGGAGTGACTACTAGGCCATCCCTGTTCCACATTGATCTGTGTCTGCCATAATAGCCATTTAGCCTTCAGGTACATTTAACTTGTGCTGGGTATCAGACCAGTGCCGGGACAGTCCCAGAATCACGGGAACAAAGATGGCTTTTAGTCACCTTTCCCTCTTGCCCCCATGTTTTTTATGTTGAGAGCAGGTTGGGCGGATGAGAGAATCTGGCCCTATGTTTTAAATTGAACAATGACTCCACAAAACCATAATTCATACAAGAAAAGTACAGTGCTGCACAGCTTCATTCAGAAAAGACAAGAAAGACTAAGTGGGCCAATCAATTTGGTTTCAGCTTGTTCTCATCTGATAAATGTCCTGTTGGAGGTCACACAATCATGTGAAAATGAAATGAGGAACAATGGGATTGGAGCACACACTGCTTTTCTCTTTGAATCAGCAAGCATGGTGTCTGCTTCCTTGACTATAATGTATAGGTTAGGGATCAAAAGAAGGAACTAGATCATATTTCTATAAATGCAGCAGCACACCTATTAGCTAGATTCTTTAATCTTTAAAAAAATTCCTGTTATCAAAATGTGGGTTTTGCTCACCACTCATGTTATTTACATGAAAAACTCTTCAGTAGCAAGACTGTTTCTCAGCACAAATTACATATCCAAACATCTATTCTGATGAATAGGGCTCTCCTGTAATTGAGATCTTGCTATTCTTAGATAGGGTAAAAGATTAGCAATAAGTAATTGGTTTCATAGTGGGCTAGTGCATTGACCTCTCTCTTCTGGAGATGTGGGTCCAAACCCTAAATGAAGTTTCATGTGAATTTAGTTGTCTCAGACTAGTCATTGGTCCATAATGCAGCACAACTGGCAATGTCTGATACAGACAGGTCCAGGCCTTGATTAGCAGAGATGTTGCTGGTCAAACCTGACGAGTGTTGATAAGGCAGGGAGAAATGGGTGGCTTCAGGGCTTGCTAATGTAACGGAGAGTTCCCCATCTTTGCCTTGTCTTCAGTAAAGAAGGGGAAAAACAACAGCAAAAACAAAAAAAGGTGTGTTCTGACATTGTGTTAGCTAACCGATAAACTCAACATGGGGTAAAAATCCTAGTTTAAGACAAGTGCAGTTTGTAGTTTTAAACACGTTAGTGGATTTTAATGTAAACCAGAGTCTCTTCACTTAGATTGAACTCTGTCAACTTGTCTGACAAACTACAAACCTTGCCTCTCTTTACTAGGATTTTACTTCATATTAGTTACCATGTGCTAGCTAATACATGGTGTTACCAGATTTGCCCATTACCTTGGGGTATGCTCATTTGTTTGGGTTACTCTTCGGGGGGGCAGAGTGGGGGTTCTGTAATTCTATCAATGTACTGTTTGTGTCACTTGTATTTTAATATGGAGCTCTACTTCTCCCTTCTGCAAGTCTCATCCCACTGGAGTTATCCTGCAGGACCTAGGTTCCCTAGGGCTGGGTTTCTCCAACCCCAGGACCGGATGAACACATACCCAGACGTACATTAACAGAGCAAGTCTGAGCAGACCGGGTCAATCAGCACTGTCAAGCTGACCCCTTATTCGTCCTTTGACTCACTGGGCTGGATGAAGCAGCACTGTCAAGCTGCCTCTCCTTCTATGCCCCTGGGCTCCATGGGCTGGGTCAAGCAGCACTTTCAAGCTGTTACCCTTATGTGTCCCAAATTCAGCACGTCCCTATCCCCACTCTCACATCACAATTGTATTGGCAGTAACCTACTTGATGAGCAAACCCCACAGTATTCTGGGCACTGCAGGGATCTTTAGCTTAGGTAAAAGAAGCGTTGCTGTACAGTGAATGAGGGAAGCTAAACACACAAAAGAGTAAAGTTCAGTGAGAGAGAGGGAAGCAACCAACTTAACCATAAAAAAAATTTATTGAATAATAGTGATAACTACACAAGGAGCCTAAACCAAGGAGCCTAAACCAACATAACATACATTATTAAAAGGTTAATACCTAAGGTAGAAAGGAAAATGGAGAGAAAGGGGATTTCACCGCTCCCTGAAGATTGAACTGGTCGGGGTTCCCAGGTGATGGTGGTAGCAGGGGGTCTTGAGGGCAGGAGACAGGCAGAGTCCCCAGCACGATCAGTCAGGAGAATATGAGTCCCAGTGGAACTGATGCATAGTTTGGATCTAAGCATCAGAACCATGACTAGAGGGTGAGTAGGGATTTTTGTACAGAAAATACAGTGGTTCAAGGGAGAACACTAGATTTGTTTATAGGTAAGCTGATGACTCAAGGGTTTTCTTTAGGCTAGACAATAGGAGCTGATCACTCTTGGCTATGGGTGGTGTTTTCTTCCAGGGAGCTCACAATGCAACTAGGCTGCTTTCAGTATTTTGGATATCAAAGATTTATTACTAGCATTGGTCTGATAATTGGTGAGCTTGGTGTGGGCAGTTGTAGGTTCATTATCATCAGGAGCAGAGACACTAGAGGGGGTGTGCCACTTATCCCAAGATAGTTAAAGCAGTACATCTTGTGTGTTTAGACAAGACATTAGTGAGCAAAAATGGATTCACACGGACTGGGAGGTTGGACTAGGTTGTGTGTCAAAAATATATACAATATTGAGGGTAAAAATATTTCCTTCTGCCTACTTGTAGCACTTTATCCTGTGTACACAGTTGCAACCATGCATGAGGTTGGCATTTGCTAGCTATTTCAAAGGTATGCAGGAACTTTTAACAAGGAACACAGAAAGGAGTTCTTTGTTACAGTTCACTAAACCAGCCCATCTCCTTTGTGAATCATTAATGATACTGACTGCCAGGTAAATTTACTTTAGCTGTAAATCTATAAATGACATGGGAAGATGTGGTAGAATGATTTTCATATCTAACTTTGAAATAAGAACAGTTTAGTTTCCAGGGGGATAGAGGAGAGATATAAATTAAGAATCTGGGAGATTAGACAGTGGGGAATTTAAAAAGCAAGTATTTCCCTTACTGGGGTGTTAACAGGAAATAATGTGGGTAAAGTTCTTACTGTATCTATTGCAGTAAGGAGGACATACTTTTCTATAGAAAGAGTTTACTTTAAGGCTGTCGACTGAAGTAGAAACCCTTTGTAGCGGATGTTGAGAAAGCTCAATAAGTGTTTTCTAGAGAGAGTTTAAAATTCTGTTTGTGCAAAAGGAGATTCAAAGGGAGTTTGAAGTTGTTTGCAGTGATAAAAGTAAAGGGAGTCAAGTTAGAAAATAGCAAGATCTCCGAAAATGGTGGCGTATCAGGGGTATTTCCCTGATAATCCTAGCCCCGGAAAGTAGACAGTTGTGCTTTTGTATAGACCTAGTCCCTCTAAACATCACATACCTATTAAAATGCTCTTTTGTGTCTCCTATGATACTCCTGCAATCATGCGATTCCCATGATGCACCATGCCATTCAGTCAGAGGGGAGACTGCCCTTCATCATGGAAGGTGTAGACCAGCTAGGGAGCCCAGTCCACAGGAGAGCACTGGGGCTTCAGGAATCCAAACTACGATTCCCATGAGACAACTACTACTGTAGGAAATGAAGTTTAATGTTGAACAGATTAAACAAAAATTTTCAGGTCAGTTAAACAAACCAAACTAAATAGATTTGGAGCAATTCAGCCCAAAACAAAAACATTTCATTTTGATTTTCCTGACAGAAGCATCAAAAATTTCAGCAAAAGCAAAAAAGTTTTCCCACTAAAAATTTTGATTTCGCAGAAACTACATTTTCTATTGAAAAATCATTCGGATGGAGCATTTCTGATCCCCCCTCCCAACAAAAAACAAAAAAACAGCCAGAAGTCTAGAAACCACTACCTGCGTGTCCCCCGACTGGTTGGCCCTGTGTGTAAACTCCCATCACATGTTCCCCAAAGGACTCACCCAAAACAGAAGAGCCTTAGGTGGAGGCCCAGCCAGAGGGACTTGGGGAAAGAGGCAGGAGCAGCTAGGCACTGAGCAGACCCTTGGAAAGCTCTTTTGGGGATGGGGATGCACTCACCTAGGAGTTCATCAGGTCTGAGAAGTGGCTGCCAAACAAAAACCAACCAACAAACCACCAGCAGTGGGTCACAGAGCAAGGTGGGAAGGAGCTGTGGCATGTCATCCAGAGCAGTCCTTTCAAAGCATCTCACTAAGAAATCAAGATAGGTAGTGTAAAAACAATGTTTTCTACTCCCAAGAAAAAGCCTGGCTGTTTGGAAAGGATGTGGAAAGGATGGGGTGGCAGATGTACTAACCATAGTGGCATCCAAGCTGCTGATTAAAGCAGGGATGGGGAACACCACTGAGCCTCTTATAAAGTTCAAGGAAAGGAAAAGCAGCTGGGCAGGAGGTGCAGTGCCACTGAACATTCACTCATGAATGGAAGGGATGGTGGCTGCTATACTCCTCACAAATGGCAGAGGGGAAGGAGAGTGAGGTGTGCTGGAGGTGGCTGCCCTCACCAAAACACTTCTTACCTGCCAACGAGGTAAGATGTCTCTTATACCAAGAATCTGGTCTCTTATGAGTTCTTTTAACATTCCATATTTGCAATATTCAGCAAGACTACAAACTGCAGTAGTTGAAGTCTCAGCTGTTTCCCCTTGTTACTAGCACATCATATTAATCTAGCCCTTTCATATATAATATTCTGTCTGCCTGTGAAATGGACATTAAAAGCCTCCTCTGTTCTGGAGTATTCCTTCTTAGCAGAGAGGGATAGGGTACATAGGATATCACCAGCAGTTCACCCAGGGCAAATATCAGGGCATTTACCTGGTATTCTTGTGCTCTGTTGAGTCAGAAGCCATCTGGAATTGCTCAAATCTATGGATCCAGCAAGACCAGTTGTGGGGGTTGCCAAAATCAAACTTCTCAAACTGATCTATTTGTGCTATGGGCTCCATCGCTGTGCTGAGACTGGGCACTGCCTCCTTCTCACTGCAGCTTTCACAGGTCTTCTCTCTGCTTTTCCATTTTCCCCACTCACTCACCTTTCTGGCAGGTCTCTGCTCTTTCTTTTACTTCTTCCTTAACTCATTATGACACCATGTAGTGTGAGAACAAAGAGCCATGATTTAAGCAGCAACTAAAAAGCTTCCTAACCAGGAAGATCCTACATATATTAAGCTCCCTGCTGCAACACATCCCTTTCCTCTCTGTGGAGGGCCAGGAACTCTATAACCACTCCACGTCTTCTATTCAAGGCACAGTCCAATTACTCAGGTCTTTTCAGCCTCCTGCCAGTAGTTCTCCAGCTCAGAAGAGTCAGCAAACTAGCCCCTTTCCTGACTAACTCTCAAGAAGATGTCATCTGTTTTCACCTACCTCTTCCTGCTGACCCTTATATGGCCCAGGTGCCTTCTTTTACCAATTGGGAGGTGGCTAATCAGTCACATGTGCACTAGACCCTGCTCCCTCTTACATGGCTACAGACCATGAAGTTGTGCTGGGTGGAGATGGAAAGCAAATGGAGGTCCACTTCCCCTGTGTGTTGGGTGGGGGGAGGGAATGCTATGATTGGCTGGCAGAAGCATGTGTTCCTATTATCCGCCTTTCTTATTCCTGGCAAGAGCAGCTTGGCTCCCCTGCCCAGAAACTAGAGCAAGTACTGCCATGCTGTACTTTCAAAATCTATTTTACATCTTTTTTCAGAACTCTCATCCCACTGTCTCCACTGCATGGTTACTGTGCCTGCCTCATAGTGATGGGGCCCTTACCCCATCAGACAAATTAGCATTAACTACAAAAATCTTGCAGCTCAATCATGTTACATTACTTCAGAGTGACTCACAGCAGTTAGACAGTATTTGATAAACCAACTGGTAAGTTTCCTTTAGTAACTGAAGGCCTAGGCCAGCTAAGTATTGCGCAAATTTAATTCCTAGTGTAACTCCACTGAAGTTTACAGCTACTTTGGGGTGGTGGTGTGGGGTGAATTTGACCCATTAGTTTCAGTCCTGCTCCCACTGGACTCAATGGAAATTTTGCCATTGACTTTAATGGGAGTAGAATCAGGCCCATCATTTTAGGAGCTTTATGCACAAATATATCAAAGTGGCTTATTAATTGTTTATAGCTTGAGCTCCTATCTGCCATTTCCCTGACAAGTTTAACTGGCTTTAGAAATGATCAGTTCTTGAAGCATGCTCCTGTTGTGATGTCATTTTATACCAGATTCATTTCTTGGTTTATAATTTCTGCTTGATTTAAGAACAATTCTGGCACGCCTGCTGTTATAACATGAGTTTGGGTAAGAGATAACTATCTGGTTTCCAAAGCACACTGTACTTTTCAGCACAAATGTTGTACGGGATGGGCAGTGATAGAGGATTAGATTATGCTTCTGTTTTGCCCAAATATTTTCCCTCACACAACATAGTGAAAAGAAGCAAGAATCTATTTTAGTGTGTTCAGAACTCATATCAGAGAACTGAACTCCATGGGCATAATACAAATATGATGTATCAAACTTAACAAAGAATCCCAGTGCACATTTGCTCAGAGAAGCCCATGAACAGAAAAACCAATATAAGGTAAAATACGAGTGTTTTAATTAAACAAAACTTCATGTTTTATTTATACATCATCCTAACATGTAAACCACACAGTAAGGCAACCATTTTTTTCTGCAGTTCCTCATCCCCTTATATATGATTAAATCCAGACAAACTCTGGTTCCAAAGCCAGAAGAATTTTTAGAACAAGCCTCTGAGATTTATTTCCTTATATCTGTTTCTAATTTCATTGACTAGTTCAGGGGTCAGCAACCTTTCAGAAACGGTGTGCCGAGTCTCCACTTATTCACTCTAATTTATGGTTTCATGTGCCAGTAATACATTTTAATGTTTTTTAGAAGGTCTCTCTCTATAAGTCTATATATTATATAACTAAACTAGTGTTGTATGAAAAATAAACAAAGTTTTCAAAATGTTTAAGAAGCTTCATTTAAAATGAAATTAAAATGTTGATCTTACGCTGCTGGGCCGCTCAGCCCGCCGCTGGTCTGGAGTTCTGTTCACCTAGGCTGGTAGAGGGCTGAGCGAGGCCTGCGGCCGGGACCCCAGCTGGTAAGGGTCCGTCAGCCAGAACCCAAGACCAGCAGTAGGCTGTGCGGGGCTGGGACCCAGAGGGCTGGGGGCAGAGGGCTGGAGTCAGGGCTGGGCGGTGGGTATGTGGGGAGGTATATGTGTCAGGGCAGAGGGGGGGCTGGGTATGGGTGGGGGAGCTGGTGTCAGGGCTAAGGTTGTGGTTGGGGGGATGAAGGAGTCAAGCAGAGGGCTGGGTGTGTATGAGGGAGGTACAGGGCTCAGGGCAGGGGCATGGGGGGTTTGCGGGGCTCAGGGCAGACAGTGTGGGGTGTGTGTGGGGGTCAGGGCTCAGGGGAGAGGGCTAGGTGACTGTCCCCCTAAGAACTCCCAACCCCACTGCTCCTTGTCCCCTGACTACCCCATCCTGGGACCCTACCCCCATCTAAGCCTCCCTGTTCCTTGTCCTTGGACTGGACCCTATCCCCTACCTGTCCCCTGACTGCTCCGACCCTTATCTACACCCGTCTCCAGCCAGACCCCCGGGACTCCCATGCCTATCCAACCACTCCCTGCCCCCTGACAGGACCCCCAGAACTCCCAACCAATCCAACCCCCACCCAACCCCTCTCCACACTCCTGCCTCCTGACAGGACCCCCAGAACTCCCAACTTATACAACCCCCCCCCAGCTCCTTGTCCTCTGGCCACCCCCTCCAGAAACCCCCACCCTAACTGCCCCCCCCAGAACCCTCCTTGCTCCTGGTTGCCTGACTGCCCTGAACCCTATCCACCCTCTGCCCCCTCACAAACCTCAGGACTCCCATGCCCCATCCAACCCCCCTTGCTCCCTGACTGCCCCCTCCAGAGAACCCTGGCTTAACCCCTCCAGGGACCCCACCTCCCCATTCAACTCACCCTGCTCCCTGTCCCCTGACTGCCCCCACCCCTTATCCAACCCTCCCAGCCCAGGGCCCTTTACCCTGAGGCTCCATGCAGAGCCAGACAGGCTGCCCCACTGGAGAGCAGCACAGCCCTGGCCTTCAGAGCGCTGAGCGTGGCGGTGGCAGAGCTCCAGTTGAGCAGGGAGCATGTCTGCCTCCCCACGGAGCCAAACGCTGCCCCGCGGGAGCGCACAGCCCCAACCCCCAGAGTGCTGCACGCGAAGGCAGGGCTCCTGGAGAGGGGAGAAGACAAGGGAGGGGCCGGCAGCTTGCTGTGCTCCACCGGTGCTCAGGCCCGGAGCGCGGACCCCGCAGCTTGCTGTGCCGGGAGAGTGCGGCCATTTGCCCACCCCGTGCACGCAGCTATGCTTCTGCTCCCTGCCCCTGCAGGGTGAGCAGAGGGCAGAGGAGAGCGGGCGAGGCTGGGCAGGATTTTTAAGGGCATGCTGGAGTCCAGGTAGGCTCCAGCGTGCCATTAAAAATTGGCTCGTGTGCAGTCGTTGGCATGCGTGCCATAGGTTGCCGACCCCTGGACTAGTCCAAATTCCAAGTAGCCTCATGGTGAGAAGCAATGACTAGAGCAGTCTTGTTTTAAGGCGTTCCACCAGTCATGTGAGTTTGTTATAAATTTCCAGTTTTATTTTGTATCATATGCACAAACCCTTCATTTTACCTTTTACATAAAAAAAACTTCATGAAACAAGATGAAATAACTTATGATTATATGAAACATAACTGTAACAAATCACAAAACTATACATATTAATAGAAAAAAAAGTAGAGCTAATTCTTTAAAAGATTATGACTTGCAATATGCAACAGATGTGCCAGTACAGTAAAATCAGCTAGATATACAGTATGGAATATGGAGTTCAAATCTCTATATATGAGCATGTATAAATATGTACAAGAGTCTGTAAGGCTTATAGAAAACATATTTTCACTCCCTCTCCTCCCCAAAGTGCTTTGTGTAAAAATATTACACAAGATACTCTGCTTTCTATACAAAATAAAAACCTAAAACACACACACAATTTTAAATGTGTGTTTTTTTGCTTTATCTGTTCCAAGAAAAAACAAAACAAAAAGAAAACTAGAAAAATTCGAACAACAAAAAGTGCTGTTTAAAACAATGCTGCTATAAAAGCACACAACCAAAATTGGTAATGAACACAATTAAATGTAGGTTTATACAAAGTCATTCACAATGTTTCAAGAAAATCTGAAAGTACAGTATCATGTGACAGATAGCATTAACATTGCAACACTTCAGCAACTGATATTAGTAAACTATGATGTCTTTGTTTTTTGATACAAAATGCTATTTGAAACTACATTTTAATTCCAGTGTAGACCCCTTTCTCCTGTAGATAAAAATACACCATTTGAATATGAAGATAAAGAATAATATAAAAAGAATTATTGCAAATTATTTAATTATAATATTGTTTAATGTTCATTTTCTAACATAAAAACATCTTTTAGATTTAATCCCTTTAGAAAGTTAATATTTTCCAGCAATCTAAAACAATAACAAAATCTCAAGGCACACGTATTGCATGTAATTCAGTAACTTGAATTAAGCTGTGTATGTTTTTACAAGCACCAGTTTTCCTTTGTGATGTGACAAACAATTCTCTATTTAACTATTCAAGAAAACAGTCACAGAAGAGTTTTTTTGTTAAGTATCCAGCTGCTGCAAGATGATCTGAAGTTTATGAGAATGATAATGAAATAATTGTGAAGTATCTCTCTTTCGCTCTTGATATATAAGTAAACATGGCATATCCTTTTTGCAGAATGGTAGCCCATCTATATGTGCTTCTGGAGGCAGTATTTTAACTATTTTGCATTAAGATTAAGGCACTTTACAAGCTGTGCACAGTAAAAAAAATGTGATTGACTTGCAAGAGTATTTTTTTCAATCTTATCTGACAAAAAGGAAAAACTCTCACCATCCTTTTTTGTTTTGTTTTCTTTCTTCTACCACTTCTGCCATATCTTTCTTTTATAAGCCTTCCTCACTGGATAGTTTGTATGTTCAGAGATTAGAAAAAGTATTTCAGTAGCTTCAAAGGTCAAAGAGGTATATATCTGAACTCTGCAGTTATTTTTTCGCTTTTCATACACAGTGAGTGACAGATAAATCATGGACAACCATGTCAAGGTTGCAGTAAGGAGGAAAACTTATAACTGATTTAACTGTCCAGAGTCACAAGGGGCCCAATCTTGCTCTCATTGACTTCAGTGGTGTAAGAGAGAGCCCAGTGAGCCTGAAATTGCAACTTTAAGCATGCCTACAACTCCTGCTGAAGCCAAAGTGAGTTACGTTTGTGCAATGATCATAGGGATGGCCTGAATATAGGATAAAATGAAATCTCCAGCAAAGGATAAAACTCAGGGTTAATGCGTTGGGCCAGATCTTCAGCTGATGGAAATAGGCTCTATATCCAACTGTGCTGCACTATAGCTCAGTGCAGATGCTTTAAATGAGTGTGCAACATTATTTACCATAGCAAACAGGACGATGTGTCTAGGCACAATGATGTGAGTTAAGACAAAGGGCCAAATTCATCCCTGGTGTCAAAGTTCAAATACAATAGGGATTAATTTCACACAGAATTTCCAGATTTATGCCATACTCTTATTGTTACTTTTGTATAGTTTTTGTGTGTTAGTACTTAATTTTGCTTAAATGTTGTATACTTTTTATTGATAGACTAGAGGAAACTCTCCCAATTAAGTGTATATGTCCAGATGTGACAGAATATAGAGCAGAGGTGGGCAAACTTCGGCCCACCAGCTGTTTTAATGCAGCCCTCGAGCTCCCGCTGGGGAGCGGCATCTGGGGCTTGCCCTGCTCCAGCCAGGGAATAGGGTTGGGGGCCGCTCCATGTGGCTCCCAGAAGCAATGGCATGCTCCCCTCCCGGTTCCTATGCACAGGGCACCCAGGGGGCTCCTCTCTGCATGCTGCTCCCTACCCCAAGCGCCACCCCCACAGCTCCAATTGAAAAGATCCCCCTCCTATCCTCCAGACCCCTTGATCCTAGCCCAGAACACCCTCCTGTACCCCAAACCTCTCAGCCCCATCCCAGAGCCCGCACCCCCAGCTGGAGCCCTCACCCCCCAAACACCTGCCCCAGCCCTGATCCCCCTCCCACCCTCCAAACCCCTTGGTCCCAGCCCAGAGCACCCTCCTGCACTCCAAACCCCTCATCCCCAGCCCCACCCTAGAGCCCACACCCCTAGCTGGAGCTTTCCCGCACCCCAACCCCCTGCCCCAGCCCTGATCCCCCTCCTGCCCTCTGAACCCCTCAGTCCCATCCCAGAGCACCCTCTGACACCCCATACTCCTCATTCCCAGCCCCACTCCAGAGCCCTCACCGCCCCCCTTCCCCAGCACCCAACCCTCCCACCCCACCCAGGAGCCCCCTCCCACATCCTGAACTCCTCAGTTCTGGCTCCACCCAGAACCAGAGCCAGCAACCCATTCTGCACCCAACCCCAATTTTGTGAGCATTCATGGCCCGCCGTACAATTTCTATTCCCAGATGTGGTCCTCAGACCAAAAAGTTTGTCCACTCTGATACAGAGTGTCCTCTGAGGCCTGGTGTTTTGCCAAATTCATCCCTGATGCAACTCCAGCAAAGTCAGTGCAGTTAAATCAGGAATGAATTTACCTGACTGATCATAACAGCATCTCATCATAAGCAGGTATTTGGACAATTTTTTAAAATGTATCTTTCTAGACTAATGAGTCCTTTGGAAAAGTTTTGGTCTATTCTGTGAATAATACGTCAACAAATTTCAACATGCAAACTTGCTGGACTGCAAAATTTTCTTTGGATCTTAGTCCTGCATATCATATCAGGCCATAGTATGAAGCCATCATGATATTAATAAGCATATATATATATACACATACACACACACAGACACACACACACACACATTAAGAAACCCCAAACGCTTTTATTCACAATAGGGATGAATAATTTTAAAATAAAGATTTAAATAACTGATAAGAAAAGCTGCTTTCCAGGAGCACAGCAATAACAAAATCCACATCTCAACTTCATTCCCTACCCTGCCCATACACTTGTGTCTTTTAAGATGGCCAAATTGATTTGCTTTCAGCCTGGGCTAAAACTTGCAGGCCAGCCAAAGGTTAAAAAAACCACAACTTAACAACAAAGTTGTAGATCTCTGAATAACCTAGCACAAACATCAACAAACCCTTTAATATAGCAAGCCATATGGAAAAGGCTCATAGAATTATATAAGGATGATGCCAATAGGATTCAATATAAATTTAATAGGGTTTCATACAAATTGCTTAAAAAAAGTTACTGAATTTAATGGAGAATGATATCTTTTCTACGGGTTATTTTTAACCTTCCTATAGCATTCTACATCAGGAATACAATTTTCTTTTAAATTGCATAGTATGGTTAAAAATTCTATTGAAAGTTTATCATTATTTATTAAATTCTCCATAGCAATGCTAATAAGGGCTGCTCAGATATAAAGGAAATCCTTCTTATTCATTGTATAAAATATTAAAATGGAAACAATATTGGAAAAGGTAGTAATAGCCATTCTGGAAGGTTTAAATTCTAGTGTAGTGTTTCCCAAACGTGGGATGCCGCTTGTGTAGGGAAAGCCCCTGGCGGGCAGGGCCAGTTTGTTTACCTGCCACGCCCGCAGGTCGGCCGATCACGGCTCCCACTGGCCGTGGTTCGCTGCTCCAGGCCAATGGGAGCTGCTGGAAGCAGTGGCCAGTATATCCCTTGGCCTGCACCACTTTGGGAAACACTGTTCTAGTGGAATGGAACAGGAAACCAAAACAAGGATTGCAGGAAATCCAGTACCAATGCTCTTTGGCTCCAAGAAGCCCCAACAATGCTTCTAGCTGGTGGTGCCATGATGCGTCTCAAATTGTTTTCCCTTTTTTGTCTTTGTGTGTATCTAGCTATGTAAGCACCACAGGCAAATAGGTTGTGCAAGAAGGTGAGCCTTTTAAAATGTTTGTACTGTTCTCTGGTTTTAGTTCTTAGATTCTCCCCTCCCTCGCAAAACTGCATTCTTAAGTGATTTCGCCGATTTGGCTTAAAAAGATTACAGCCAGCAGAAGGTTTCTTATTCAGTACTGTATCTGAATTCCCTTTGAAAAAAAAAAAGAAAGAAAAAAAATAGTGCTGCCATGCTGCAGATCAAAAGAAAAGTAACAATTGCTAAAGTTTTGGCAAAGTTTTCTAGTTTTACCAACATTTCCCCCTTTGATTGGCTGTTTTTGTGAGGTTGAGTGTCTGATGATTGCATTTCCTCCTCTTTCTGAAACATACATACAGCAGTCTTATGGAGGAATGATATTTGTAACATTTGTTCCTGACTATCAGAAAAGAAAGATGATATGCAATAGAGTATTTGTGATTATAATTAGATCATTTTAGCCTTCCGTATAGACAGAGGAAAGCTGGCTAGGACAACGATCCACTGCATTTATCTGAAGGAAACTGGCGTCCTCAGACCCATTGCGCAATGAATCACCAAAGATACCTGTTGACCCTGATGGAAGATCATAAACTGGAAAAGAGTACAGAAATCGTTAATTAATACTGACCTACTGTCTGTAATAGTACACAAAAAAATAGCTGGAAATATGTATTTTTTACAAGCTGGGTACTTAAAGGTTCAGATGAATTGCTTACTATGAGGGAAAACCTAGTCCCATTGAAATCAATGGTAAAACTCCTATTGACTTCAATAGGACTAGGATGTCACCCACTGTGTATGTATAGACACACATTATATACATGCACACACAAATTATATGCGCTGTGTGTATGAATATGTGGATGGACAGATCCTGTGGAGTTTCCCATAACTGTGCAGTTTAGCTGAAGATCCTTTTATTTTATCAATATGCCTACTGCCCTTGGTTATGGGATTTCTACACATGCAATATAAGATAAAACCCAGCAAACTATTGCAAGATTATTCTGCAGTGGCAGAGGACCCTATCTTGCAAACACTAAATTTCAGTAGGACTGTGTGCAGCACTAGATGTGTATTCAGGAGAATAACTGCAGAGCAGGGTCCTTATTTTGAATTTTTAAATGCTTGTGTAGATGGCTGCCACGAATCTTAAAACTGGCAGTTAGGTTTATGATTGGGCTTTTAATCACCTCACACCAGGATTTAGATGTGTAGCACATTTTAAGTGAAATTCAGCCTGGTGCAGCGGGATGGCACATGGCCTATGTAATATTTATTAAGTCCCACTCAGGCCCTGAGGCAGTGTATCTACACTGCAATAAAACAACCGCGGATGGCCCGTGTCAGCTGACTCAGCCTTGCAGGACTTAGGCTGTGGGGCTATAAAATTGCAATGTAGCTGAGCCAAGGCCCAGGCTCTGGGACCCTGTGAGTGGGGAGGGACCCAAAGCTCCAGCCTGAGCCTGAATGTCTATACTGCAACTTTTTAGCCCCGTAAGCCCTAGTCAGCTGGCATGGGGGCTGGTGCAGGTGTTTTATTACAGTGTAGACATACCCAGAATAGATCATGGGCCTTGTGCGGGTACTCCACCCAGGTGTAAATCTGACTTTTTCAGGGTAACATGCAAATCCTTATAGGGAGCTGAGAGTGAACGAGAAAATTAAATCTTGATAGAATTGGTGTGTGCACCACAGGCTATTGTTGTCATGCACATCTAGATAAATGAATTCCTTGACTAAGAAAATTATCTTGGGCAAAAAAGTATAAAGCAAAACCAATGGATTAAGTCATCCTGATTAGATACTACAATCCTTCTAGGAGACTGCAGGAGCAAAAAGACTTCACAAGGCTCAGAGGACAGTATTTCAAAGTGAATACATGAGCTAGTGCATGTCTGACCCTGTACTGGATTCAGAATCTAGAGAAACATACAGCCAACACACAGTCTGTATGCATGCCAGATGTTATAGATATATGCCCAAACCAGATCTCCATAGCTAACACCCCACAAAGTTCCAATACACATCAGAACTTTGGAGTAGGGGGATGAAGCCCATCATCTCTGGTTGTAACTGAGAAGTCAGCAAAGCCTGGTTACATTTACAACTGGAATGTAGGTGTATAGGTATTTCTAGTTCACAATACTCACTTACCTGTAATACCAGAATGTGCTGAAAAAGCTCTGTGGAAAACATCAAACCCCGCCTGGCCCATCGACGTGGGAACTAGACAGTCTTCAAAAGGAGGGACCATATTACAAGAGCCGCCATGTTGTATGTTCCTCTGAGTGTCAGTGTAATGTGGAGGGCAGAAAGTCTGTAGTTGCCCATAAAAACCTAAAACAAAGAGCGGAGAGAAGACATTAAGATACCTTGATATTTTGTCTGGTTGGCTCAGATAGAGAGACAAAGAACAATAGCAACGACAAGCACAGTGGGTGAAACCCTGCCCACACTGATGTCAATGGCAAAACTCCCATTTATTGCAATTGTTTTTCTGCCTTAATATCTGATTCACTATAACATTCTCTGCAGTAATGCTTCCTCCATTAGATTTTGTCCCCACTGGCTCCTAACGACTTTAAATCCATCTTTGAACCATCCTGATTCTAACATCATCTTTGTGGAGGCAGCAGTTGATCAGGAGTCATTATAGGGAGATTGACGTTTTCATGAAAACACTTCCTTTCTTCTACAGTCCTGTTCAAAGATCTGACATCCTGCAAATGTCACTTAGCTTCAAGTTCAGGAAAAACTCTCATTAAAGATAAGGAAAGATTTGCCTGAATAAGGACTACATAAAACCATAGGATGTGTCCCTGGGTTTAAGGCGGCAGACTAAATCCTATCCAAGCGCTTGAAATTGACTCTAAGACTGTTGGAGATGGTGGAGACTGATGTACGAGGCTCTGAATGATTGGGCTGCACTCACAACATATACACACTCCCCCTTAGCTATTCCTGCATGTAGACATCAGGTCAGAGTCTAAGCTGGTGCAAATCAACACACCTTCATTGACTTCAATGAACCTATACTGATCTACACCAGTTAAGAATCTTGTCCATTATGTCTAAATCACTTAAACTCCTTAGAGGTTATTTAAAAAGAAGCCTAGTTTTTATGTTCTTTATTGACATTTTAATGACTATAACGGGCATACAAATATCCGGTGAGTTAATGTTCTACTATTATGGGTATCAAGTAACTGAGAGGAAACAATCTAGTATAGAGTGGGTGAGATGGCCATTCGTAGTGGGCAACAGACAGGGCGAATCTAAGGCCAAACAATTTAGTAAGGCATACAACAGAATGAGCTATCCCATGGAATCATGCTCCTTCCACCCACTTACAGATTTGCACGTTAGGTCGAGGTAACAGGATTATTTGCTGGGGTTCTGAACAGCTAAGACATTTATTTCAGGTTTCTAAAATGTGCTCCTCATGAGTTCTAAAGCAGGTGCCAAAGATAAAACCACCATTAGATCAAAAATATTTACAAATCAGCTCAATACCAACAAAAGGCTTTCCCCACCATTAGATGCAAGACCCCTCTTTCCACTCACTCTCTCCACTAGAAAAGCCTGGAAAAACAGATAGGGCTTCTTGGCCTTTTGGCTAAGAGAGGTGAAAACATTATCTAGTGCTCTGACCGTAATCAATTTAGGCTCTGGGAGACTCAGAGGAGAGAAGATGGAAGAAAATATCAAAGCTGAGGCCCCTACATAAACACCCATTATCAGCTCTCTCTCATTTATACCAACACTTACCAGCTTGAGTGCCTTGCCTGATCTGAACTGCTGAAGAATCACACAAGGAGAAGAGAAGTTTGAAAGGTAAACAGGGTGAAAACCACTGAGGGCTTTATAGTTTAAATCCAGTATCTTTAAACGAGCCCAGGAGCAATACAACCTCAGAAGATTTTGTAAGCAAACAATCCATTGTAGGGGCTGGTGTGCCATTTCTCATGCTGAAGAATATGTAACAGTAAGTTATAACAAAAAGCCATTGCAAGGAAAAATTACTCTATCTCAAAAAGCAACTTAAGAAATTTTCTGTATCTCAAGTTTCTTTCTCAGAAATTGCTATCAACAGAAATGCTGATGTGCTAGGCTGACTCTTCTAACTAGTACTGTTAACTAACTGTCATATGACACAGCCCTCCTTGAGTAATTTTCTTTTAACTTCTTAAAGTAAAATTTTTTTGCCTACCAGCACTAAAATCAGAAACAGCCCATCTCTGGACCAGGAGTGGTGCCAGGGTTTCTGACGCCCTAGGCGGTCGGCCATTTTGCCGCCCCCCGCGGGTCTGATGGACCTACCGCAGTCATGCCAGCGGACGGTCCGCTGCTGGAAAGGCTCCGGTGGAGCTGCCGCAGTGATGCCGGTGGGCGGTCCGCTGGTCTAAAGGCTCCAGTGGACCTGTCGCAGGCATGACTGCAGTAGGTCCGCCGGAGCCTTTAGACCAGCACACAGTCTGCCGAAATGACTGCGGCAGCTCCACCGGAGCCTTTCCAGCAGCGGACCATCCACCGGCATGACTGCGGTAGGTCCACCGGACCCGCGTGCTGCCCCCCCAGCAAAATAGCACCCCCAAAAAATTCTGGCGCCCTAGGCCATTGTCTAGGTTGCCTAAATGGTAGCGCCGGCCCTGCTCTGGACATATCTGCAGTAAATAAAGTGATCGCTGCAGATTTGGGGCTATGAATCAAATTTGGATGAAAAATCTCTTCTCAACCTGGAAGAAAAAAATTCAGTATCAAACTGGTTAATTGTAGTTGGGATGAGATGTAAAGTGAAGACAACTTTGCCAATTTGTGGTCATTAAAGATCCCAGTGGCTTTTCCTTATAGTAGCAAAAAGTATTATAGAGCAGGGAGGTGTTAAACCTGGTGTGACGGACACATCTTAGTTTGGGTACTCATCAGGGAGTGGCAAGTCAAATACATTAGCCCAATAGTGCAAACTTTAGTGCTGTTCAGCAGCCTAATATTGCACAAATACAATTCAGACAACGCTAGTCTCAGTCATAGCCAAACCAAATAATTATAAATGCATATTCATGATAACAGAGACTATTCAGCATCCATCTCTGGCCTCTGCTGATATCAAGGGACCATAGCAGACTCTGATTTTCCTGGAAGTTAGCTAGTCCTGGCAGATCTATGGATTGTCTATCCCCTAAAGAGTAGCCATCTTGGTGACATGAGTGGTTAAGAGAAGATGCAGGGCCTGCTGCTGACCCCTAAATAGCTAAGAAATGAATAGCTAGTTACCTGATGACATGGAAGAAGGTAGAAGACTACCTAAAGACAGCTGAAAGTAAAGGGCAACGCCATAAAGGGCTACTCATTGTCTCATGCAGGGCTGGATGGCTGATGTTCATTCTCATGATATTTATAGTTGGGAGAGATGTGTCTAAATATCATTAAATTATAGGTCACTTGAATATGAATATCAGCCTATTTGTCCATTACTAATGATTAAAGAGTGCCCAACCTGATTCATCCAGCACTGACTTATTTATAAAAGAATAATTTAAAAAAAATAAATACTCAATGCATTTCTACAACTGCAGAGATTATTAAAAAATAAAACCCTTCCGACCTAGGATTGTTTTGCAGGAGGGATTTTTGCACTTTGATGGCACCCTAACTTGCAAGAGCTCAAAGCACTCTACAAAACTGCTGTAGTCTAACTATGATCCAAATATATTTTCATTACTTTTCCTAGGAAAATGTCTACAAAGGACATGTGCTAAGTGTTTATGCATGGATGTATTTCATAAATATTAGTGGATAAAGCGGCAGAGAGGATACACTGAAAAACATGCTGTATCACTTTGTGCGGTACAATTGATTTCCTGCCAAGCTGGAGAAAAGATGTGCAATTTAGGAATTTTATGATTCTCATTATTTTTCCTTTGAGACTACAATCCTGTGGGCTCATTGAGGAAATATACCGATCTTGGCATGTGTCGCGTGTACATGTTTCAAAATGGAAAATTTAATACTTAAGTGGATACATATATGGGCCAACATTAAGAATGGGGAAAGCAATCTGAACCTTCACTTATAATTCAGAAGAGGACCTATTTGTCAGTTTGTAAAAGCAGAGAGGAGTTTGATAAGAAACTTAGGTTCGCACACATTGACATAACCAACCAACCAGTGTCCATACATATACACACACACACAATTTTGTCCATATAAAAAGGTTACATAGTATAAAAAGCCAGCAAATAAATTTTTTAAAGTTGCTTTAAAGTTTTGCTCTCAGATTATTTTCTTTGTCAGGGGAAGGAACATTGGCTTACCCTGAAAGAAGCAGAAAAACATTGCACAAATCTGACCCTTCCTTTAAAGCAGACAGCAAATGTGTGCTATAGGCATTGCTAACATACTGTGGGCTCCATCCCAAGAGAGGTTGAACACTCAACTCCCACTGCCTTTAGTAGGACTTGTGGGTTCTTAGCAACTCTTAGGACCAGGCTCATTGTTTTGAATACTTTTGTATTTAAAAAGTTTAATTGGAACAGAAATGAGCCAGCTTCCAAAGCATGTTAGCTATTTACAATAGATCTCCTCACTGCTCAGTGCTGACATTTAAGAAAAAAACTAGTAAAATAAAAAAGGAAAAACAATACTTTCCAAAACTTGATTTAGACCGTTACTATTGACAAACTTAAAAAGTGCTCTTAAAAACAACTGCTGTCTCAACCAGCATTGGGCCACATTGTGAAAGTTTACTGTTGAGTCAGACCAGTTACCAGAAACACAATCATTTCAATCTACAGTAGTCAGAGCCAGCTGGCAGGGCCCAGTAAGACGCATGCTGAAAATGTTCTTTCATTGCTCTGAACTTATTCTTTATTTGTGCCTTTTCACAGCATCCTATTCTTAATGCAGAACAGTCTGGCAATAACACTGACTATTGCAAATTGTAGCCTGGTGCAATCACTAACTGAGCCCCAAAGTAAGCGTAACAAGCCAAGTCCTCCTGTCCCTTCTCACTCACTGCTGAGGCAAAAGAATTTGGTCTGAGTAAGCATTGTACGTTTTGGCCCAATGCAAAGAGAACTGCTGTTTTGTACAGACATAATGGAGAAAAAAATAGAGAAAGCACACAAAGCATTTAATTAATTAACAAATTCATCAATCATTTTCAAGCTGGAAAGAGACAAAAACGCTGTATTCTTGGAATGCCTGTAGATAGTAAACACTGAATGTTAAAAAAAGATCTAATGAAATTTTCACGTATTCAAATATATGTATTTATATGAACACTTTATGTCACCAGCTTACACTCAGCTATTTCAGACCCAACCCAGCTTCATGCAAATCAGTGGGTATATATCAGGGTTGAACTTGTCCAAACGGGCTTAGGTTAAAAAAAGAGAAAAATCATATTATTACAGATAGGAGATATATTGTGGGAGAATAGCAAAGTGAAAAAAAGCAGCAACATTTTTGTTTGTTTTAGCAAACGTAGTACTAGTAAGAAAAAACAAGTGCTAGATGGACACAACCTTGCAGATTGTATGTCCAGCAGCAATATACCTCAGACAAGAAGGCAATTCAATCCCTTGCCATTCTTGGCCTCACAGTTGGGACTGCCCACAAGGGAGCTAAACTATGGTAGTGGTTTCTGTGTTGTGATACAACATCTTTAACAGAACGTCTAAGGGCTTGGTTACACTGGAGAGTTGCAGTGCTGGTGGTGGGTTTACAGCGCTGCAACTTACTCACCGTCCACACTGCAAGGCACATACAGCACTGCATCTCCCTGGCTGCAGTGCTGGCTGTACTCCTGCTCTGCCTAGGGTATAACGATTGCAGCGCTGGTGATGCAGCACTGCTCCGCCAGTGTGGCCACCAAAAGCGCTGTAATTGGCCTCCAGAGTATTCGGAGGTATCCCAGAATGCCTGTTCAGCCACTCTGCTCATCAGTTCAAACTCTACTGCCCTGGCCTCAGGTGACCCGTCCTTTAAATGCCCCGGGAATTTTAAAAATCCCCTTCCTGTTTGCTCAGCCAGGTGTGGAATGCAATCAGTGAATCTTTCCAGGTGACCATGCCTCCACGTGCCAAACGAGCCCCAACATGGAGCAATGGCGAGTTGCTGGACCTCATCAGTGTTTGGAGAGAGGAAGCTGTGCAATCACAGCTGTGCTCCAGCCGTAGCAATTACGATACCTATGGGCAGATATCAAGGTCCATGCTGGAAAGGGGCCGTGACCGGGACGCGGTGCAGTGCAGGGTTAAAGTAAAGGAGGTGCAGAGTTCCTATTGCAAAGCCAACGAGGGAAAACGCCGCTCCGGTGCTGCCGCCACGACCTGCCGTTTTTACAAGGAGCTGGACACTATACTTGGGGGTGACCCCACTGCCAATCCGACAACCATGATGGACACTTCAGAGCAAGTTTATTGGGAGAGCCACTGTGATCCTTGTCCCAGTCAGGCTAACGCGTCCGAGCCACTGTGCTGCGAGGGGTGGGGGGACCATTGCTGCACACAAGCAAGCTGCATAGGGGCCAGGGCCGAATCCACATTGCTGTAGAAGACCCTCCTGCTCTTCCCAGATGACCCGCAGCAGCGAGATATCTTCCAAAATTAACTCCTGTGGGAAATGTTGGGAGAGTGTTAACTGTAGGTGCCCCCTGCAGTAGTTTGCTTTCCCCAACGCACAGAAACCCCTGCACATCCCTGAAGCAATCAATCCTCCTTACTCACCATTTCCTGGCTCCTGTGGGTTATGTGCGCTCTGTTTGGTATGGGAAAAGTATCCTAAAGTGAAGACTGTAAACTCCTTCACCGTGTGGGAATAACTGTCTGGATGAGATTATAAACACTGCAGCCTAGGTTAACTGTTGCCATTTTTGCCTTTCGAAAAGTGTCCTTGACTACTTGACTGCCTGTATCATCCACTGCTCAGAGGTTACAAAACCTCAGGAAGAAGCCGCGAAAAAGCAAAGAAGACATGCTGAAAGCAGTTATGGATCACTCTGCCAGAGGGAGTAAAAAACTGCAGGACTGGAGGAAAAAACTTCAGGACTGGAGGGAAAGGGAAAGCAGGCTCCGCCAGAGAAACGCAGCGGCTAAGAAGAAAAGCACAAAGCAGCTGATAAGCATCCTGGCGCGCCAAGCGGACTCTATCCAGTCACTCGTAGCCATGCAGGCAGAGCACTACCATGCCAGTCCCCTCCCCCCACTGTCCCAAAGCTCTTTCCCTTGTGCCCCAGTGTCAGCTCCAAACCCCCTTCCCCAGCATCCAGGTTCTTACCACCACCAGCTGCCCCCAACACCTGTACGTTCACCAACTAGCCTTGAGAACTACAACCCTTACCCTCTGCTCTCAACCCCCATCACCATGCAGTATTTTCATCCTGAAGTGCAGCAGTCATTGCACAGCACTCCAGACAGGACATATTCAAACCTGTGACTGTACAGTTCACCACCCCATCCCCCTGCCCTTTTAGGTTCCCAAAATGTTGTGTGTCTGTCAAGAAAGTTATTTTCTTTTCAATAAATAAATTCTTGGCTTTGAAAACAGTCTTCATTATTGCAGAAAGTGAAAGACATCGTAGCCCAGGAAAGAAACAGGCACTGCAAATCATTTTAGGAAAAACAGATTCCTACTAACATTGTAACCACTGCACTTCACTCCCGTGCAAGGCACCAAACATTACTGCTGGTTTTCAGCCTCAAATTCCTCCCTCAAGGCATCCCTAATTCTTGTAGCCCTATGCTGGGTCTCTCTAGTAGCCCTGCTCTCTGGCTCTGCAAATTCAGCCTCCAGGCGCTGAACCTAGGAGGTCCATTCCTGACTGAATGTTTCACCCTTCCATTCACAAATATTATGGAGGGTACAGCATGCGGATATAACCGCAGGGATGCTGCTTTCCCCCAAGTCTAGCTTCCCATACAGAGATCGCCAGCGCCCTTTTAAACGGCCAAAAGCACACTCCACAGTCATTTGGCACCGGCTCAGCCTGTAGTTGAACCAGTCCTTGCTGCTGTCAAGCTTCCCCGTATACGGTTTCATGAGCCAAGGCATTAACGGGTAAGCGGAGTCTCCAAGGATCACAATGGGCATTTCGACGTCCTCTACTGTGATCTTCCGGTCTGGGAAAAAAGTCCCGGCCTGCAGCTTCCTGAACAGGCCAGTGTTCTGAAAGATTCGTGCATCATGCACCTTTCAAGGCCAGCCTGTGTTAATGTCAATGAAATGCCCACGGTGATCCACAAGCACCTGGAGAACCATAGAGAAATACCCCTTCCGGTTAATGTACTCGGATGCTAGGTGGGATGGTGCCAGAATAGGAACATGCGTCCCATCTATCGCCCCTCCACAGTTAGGGAAACCCATTTGTGCAAAGCCATCCAGAATGTCCTGCACGTTCCCCAGAGTCATGGTTCTTCTTAGCAGGATGCGACTAATGGTCCTGCAAGCTTGCATCAACACGATTCCAACGGTCGACTTTCCGACTCCAAACTGGTTCGCGACCGATCGGTAGCTGTCTGGAGTTGCCAGCTTCCAGATTGCAATATCCACCCGCTTCTCCACTGGCAGGGCAGCTCTCAATCTCCTGTCCTTGCGCCGCAGGGTGGGGGCGAGCTCCTCACACAGTCCCATGAAAGTGGCTTTCTCATCTGAAAGTTCTGCAACCACTGCTCATCATCCCAGACTTCAATGACGATGTGATCCCACCACTCAGTGCTTGTTTCCCGAGCCCAAAAAGCGGCGTTCTACGGTGCTGAGCATTTCCATTACTGCCACAAGCAATTTAGTGTCATACGCATCAGGGGACTTGATATCATCGTCGGACTCCTCACTGTCACTTTGGAGCTGAAGGAATAGCTCAACTGCCAAATGTGATGTGCTGGCGACACTCATCAGCAAAGTCCTCAGCAGCTCGGGCTCCATTTCCCACAGAAATCACGCTGCACAGAAACCGTTGGGAGACTCACAATGGCGCCAAATGTGGACGGAAAAACAGTGACTGCTGGGATGTGAAGCAACGCACCACGGGGCGTTGGGACAGGAAGCGGAATGACCCGCACCCTTCTGTCCCGTTCCCACAACCCACGGCGCCAAAATGGGACGAGGTGCTCTGTGGGATAGCTGCCCATAATGCACCACTCCCAACAGCGCTGCAAATGATGCAAATGTGGCCACACTGCAGCGCTGGTAGCTGTCAGTGTGGCCACACTGCAGCGCTTTCCCTACACAGCTGTACGAAGACAGCTGTAACTCCCAGCGCTGTACAGCTGTAAGTGTAGCCATACCCTAAGAGGCTGGTTTAATGAAGTTCCAGTAGCAGAATCACTCCGTAGGTCTATGGTTATAGACTATTTGCACTGTAACAAAATTATTATACATCTCAGTTTAGTGAGGGATACTGGGGATGAAGCATCAAAATGGAAGAAACCAGCTGGACTTTCCAATCCAGCTGGAGTTTGCAGGATTAGGAAAAACATCTTTTTATACACTGAGCAAGTTAATGTGTAAGTCACTGAAGAACAGTAAACACAGAATCCACTCTGCCTTTTTTTTTTAATAACTAAATAGAATAAGAGTAGTAGTGCAATTTAAGTTGGAGTCTGGAGCTAACTAATAGTTTATTTGTATTTCTAGCCATTCCTCCAGTTCTCATGATAAACTGATAAAACAGCAAGCGCAGAAACAAATAAGACCTATCTTAAAATAACTCTGTCTGATCTACATAAAAATGAACATCTAATTCATATCCTATCACAGCACACAAAGGAACCATGTACTGTAAACGCTGATTAATAATGGAGCCAAAGCATTACCTTTGGCGATACCAGGGAAAGCTGAAGAGACAGCTGATTTACTGCTCCCTGTAGACACTCAAGAATGTAATAAAATACATATGATAAGATAAAAAGCAAATGCAATTCCTGTCAAACCACTGTAACATTCCAAATGTTTATAGCAAAGGTTCATACTGTGGCACTGTGCCCCAGATGGTGTGGTGGGTCTAGGCCAAGTCAGTCTCATTTTGTTTTGTTTTATTTGTTTAACACATCAACCTCATTACCACTAAGCCAGATGTTTCTGAGTTTGCATTTTATTTTAAATAACCACCACCTCCCTCCGTTCAAATTTATTCAATACTATTAATTACCCATCCACTTGACATGGCAAATCCCAGCTGTAAACATTGGAATTATAGAACATAGTGTTTCATTAATACCACCAGGCATGGCGGTTTCACATAAGGATTGAAAACAGGATTATATTTTTATTTATATTATATCTATATCTATATATATTACACACACTGTTATTTCAATTGTGTTTCCTTTATTTTAAGTGCTGCAGTCAAAGATTGATGACTTCCGGACACAAGGCAAGCAGTTATTTTCTGGCATGATAATGTTATTTCCTGACAAAAATGAGATGCTTATAAATAGAATAAAAGTAATAGCTGTGCAGTTTAAACAGTTCTTCTAACAAAACATAGCCTGTACCACGCTGAGGGGCTCACCCCGAGAGGTTCTGAGTTCCTACCATGTACTGAGCATGTCTGAAGTTCCAGGGTGAAATACTGACTCCATCGGCATCCATGGTACAACTCCCATTGAAGTCAATGGAGCTAGGATTTAACCTCATGCCTTATAATAAGCAGTGGTGTGGTGGTGTAGAGGGAGGGGTCCTGTGACCTCAGTATCAGTGAAGGTCTCTGGGACTGCAGGGCCCAGAGGGGTCCTGGAAGGCCAATGTCTCCTCACCACAGACACTCCAGAGACCAGGATTTGGTCCATATTTCACTGTGAAAAGAAAATACATATGTATGCCCTGTAGAAAATTGAGATGTCTGATCTCTCCTCTGCACACAAGCACAGTTAGGACTGTTTTCCTAAAAGTTTCAGAGGATAGTGGAGTTCCCTCTGTGAGAAACCTTATTTTGTAATGCAGATATCACCAGCTCTCTGCAGAATCTTACAAAGCCTTTCCTGATCCCATTCTCTGAAGGACATCACTGTAACACAAAGTAAAACTATTTCCCCACGCTTATCGTCCCCCCCCCCAGTTCCTTATATCTCCTTGTCAAGTGCTGGAAATGGCCCATTTTCATTATCACTACAAACAGTTATTTTTCTCTCTCGCTGACAACAGCTCACCCTAACTGCTCACTCTCCTTATAATGTGTACGGTAACACCCACTGGTTCATGTTCCCTGTGTATATATAATCTTCCTTCTGTATTTTCCACTACATGCATCTGATGAAGTGAGCTGTAGCCCACGAAAGCTTATGCTCAAATAAATTTGTTAGTCTCTAAGGTGTCACAAGTACTCCTGTTCTTTTTGCGGATACAGACTAACATGGCTACTACTCTGAAACACTGTAACTGAGACACAGTGAGTGAAGTAATATCTTTTATTGGACCAACTTCTGTAGGTGAGAGACACAATCTGTCAAGCTACACTGAGTTCTTCTTCAGGTCTGGGAAATGTATAGGTCAGATACAGAGTGATTGCTTTGTGAAACATGTTCACCCACAGGTGATGTGGTGTTTTTGTCTTTTATCATTTTCCTGTGTGAGTTGATTTCAGAGTGCTGGGTGAACACTTTTCACAGTGCTATCACTCTATATCTGACCTATCAATCCTCATCTTCAAAAGAAACATGCACCTCATCTTGTGGTGCTATAAAATGGTGTTTCTTGGTGCATATTTCTACTATTTCCATTAGACCATGCAGGCTATCAAACGAGAGTGAAATGATAATTTAGTGATGTTTATGCTATTTAAAAAAAGAGAAATGGGTCACATCCTGTATTGCTAGAAGGCCTCCTCGTTGTGGAATGACAGACATTTTAAGATGGTTGCTTTATGAAATTAACAATTTGAATTACTTTTGTAGCAACTAAGTTTATTTTCTTTAAAAATCTGATGGTTCCCAAGACAAATAAAGAATGCATAATTGTTACTTTGGTAGCTGACTGAATAATTCATGGCAGGCAATATTTGGGCTTACCTACATGGTGCGGTGGTATGCATCAGTGGAATGTGAATTCCAATGTGCATCAATGTGTCACACACTAACTAGCCCACACAGAACCTGCTGGCTTGCACTGAAAGCTTCCTAGTGAGCAATAACTTAGTCCCATTTCAAACAGTACTACACTGACATGCAATAGGGAATGTTTAGTGTGTGCCAGTAGGATCTACACAGATCAGTTAATGCACAACACGTTAGCACGAAACAATTCAGGTACTACTGCTGCACACTGCCACACTGTGTAGACAAGCCCGTTGCTCCACTTTTGGCAATTTTCTCCACCGAATTATAATCACAAGTCATTTTCTTCTTTTATTATTCAGCCAGCTCTAGTTACTACCATAAACCACAAATAGGTATGAAGTATGGTCTAGACTTGAAGTGTAACCAGGTTGTTTTTGCAGCAATGACCAAAATGATAGCAGCAGCAGCAGCAAATATCACTGTACAGTATCAGACAACTCTACTCCCCAGTAGACTTTGCCTAACTGGATATTGTAAGCACAACAAGATCCTTTTACTACAAAGACATGGCTTTTCATTATGGCTAGCTCCTGTCCCTCATTGCCCACACCTCATTTGTTAGTTTCTTTAATCTACTATGTCTGGTCTTAAACTAAGGCCCCAGTTTTGCAACTGCACTCGGGCTAATGGAACTTTCTGGGTATGTCTACACAGCAAAGAAAAAACCCACAGCTGACTCAGGCTCAGGCTATGGGGCTATTTCATTGCTGTGTAGACTTCCAGGCTCAGGCTAGAGACCGAGCTCTGGGACCTTCCCACCCTACAGGGTCCTAGAGCTTGGGGTCCAGCCTGAGCCCGAAAGTCTACACAGCAATGCAACAGCCCCACAGCCCAACCCCAGTGAGACCCAATTAGCTAGCATGGGCCGACTGTGAGTATTTAGTTGCTGTTTAGACTCATCCTTTGTCTACAAAAGCCCCATTGACTTCAAGAGGGTTCCATATGGGAACAGGGATTCACAGAGCAGATCTAGCCACAGGATCAGGGCCTATAACTGTAGGTTCTCCGGTGTCAGGACTATCTTTACAGCACCTGGCACAATGGGGCCCTGATCCAGTTGCGGGGTCTCTCGGTGCTATCAATAGTAAACAATTTCTGCTTCACAATCATTATACTTCATGTGCACAGCTCAATACATTGCCTAAACACCTCGTAGGCACTTCCAAACCCACATGCAGCAAGCAATTCTATATACTTTTTATTTCACAAGAGAAAGTCTTCAGATATGACTCTCTTTCCTGTGGAAGGAAAGGGAATATTTACTCCCTCAAACAATATTCTTTAAGGAAAAGCTCTGTAGTGTTCTGATGTTGCATATTCCCAGAAACAAGGCATGAGATCTCAATAGCTGCCAATGTTCTTCCAAGAAACAGCAGTACCACAATGCAAGTAGTTGATAGAGTATATAAGACAAGTCCATCTTGGATCTGCCACATCATTTCTTTTTTAAGTGTTAGCACTCTGAGATTTCCATGAGCTTGTAAGATGTTCAAGTTTTCAGCAAGGGAAACCATTTACAACTTGTTTTGTTCATGAGGCTTGTTGGCAATGAAGTCCTTTCTTCCTTGGTACAGCCAATTTAAACTGAGCTGACACGTTTAAGACTACATATTAAGATAGAAAAATGTCACCATTGTTTGGTAGCAGATTGAGCTGAAAGTTCAGTGGCTATAGTTACCGCCCTCTAAATCATGAAAAGGCAGATTATGAACTGCAGAAGGCTGAGGCTAACAGAGCTTCCCACAGCCACCTGATATATACCAAATAGCCCAGGCTGATGAAGTAGCTCCATGGTATTCTTCTAATACATTATAATGACGTGACTTAGGAAGATTGAAATCCTTGTGTTGCTACAGGGAAACTAAGCTGTGAGCTTTTAAAGTGACAAAGGGAGAGTTTAGTCCAGTAGATCAGACTTACAGGATAAAGCTTTTGGTGTAGTGCAGGGAGTGTGATATAACTGTCTAACTCTTGCTGAAGTGAGAGGGAGTACCTTGCTAACAGCACCCCATGCTAAAAGACAGACCATATAATAACAAAAAGTTACTTAACAGGTGAAATAAAAACATAATTTACATTTGTAACATTGTTCCTGTCATTTATAGTTTCTCTTGAATATATAGCTGATGAAATCACACCCACATCTCATTGATACCTGCTTTAAGTGCAAGGCTCAGCATTGTCTCAAATATGAGTTGCTACTGATTCCTATATGAAACCCACTGACAAATTAAAATTTTCAACACACTCAGACTTTACTGAGCAAGGCCAAAAGTATAAAGTAAACAACAGAGGTGGGTCTGAAAAAGATCTGGAAACATGTCCTGACCCCCAAAGCTTGAGGGTGTTTAGATCATGGGGTTTCGTCCAGCCCATGAGAAAGAGAGAGAGAAGAAAGCTACACAGTGTGGATCCTGAGTTGGATTCAAACCCACAAACTCAAAGTTCCTCCATTTGCTGGATGTTTCAAAACTTGGATTTTGGCTCAGGCCCATCTCTAATAAACAATGCATGTAATGGACTAGGTCTCTGATCTCTCTTAAATGCTCTCTGTGCTGCTGGAGAGGCGCAATGAGGATTCGATGTTATAAGGCAACTGATGAGGATTTCTCTACCACAGGAGAAGGCTGAGCTGGTTTCAGGCCCCTCAAGCCTTGAGGTGTATTCCAGGATGGACTAGGAGTTTGTCAGAAGCAGGGCCTCTTGGAGACCATTATCCACTAATGCCAGTTATTGTGGTGACAGCTTTGTTAGCCCCTGGAAGCTTCTAGAGTCTTGGGGATTGGAGGAGTTAGAACAGGAGTGGGCAAACTACAGCCCATAGGCTGTATCCAGCCCACTAGCCATTTTAATCTGACCCTCGAGCTCCTCCTGATGACATCCAGCTGTATACCTCATATTCCACAATGTAACCAGTACCATTATAGTTATGTCACAATGCCTATAAGAGATTAGCTCCTGGGTGAAGAGAAAGCTGGCTCAGATTGAACCCATATAAGAGCACGGTGATGCTGGTCAGAAAGGGTAAGAGCTTCAAAGAACTAGACTGGACTTTGTCTTTCCTTTTCGCTGAAGGCATCCATCCATCAAATCAGTAAAACACCTTGGGGTCTTGTCTGAGTCATCACCAAGCCTAGACAAACAGGTGTCATTAGTGCCAAATAACATTTTTTTTAAAAAAAGGAAGGAGAAGCAGCAGCTGTTGCCCCTTGTTCCTTCTGCAGCTTGCTAGGAAGATTTCGTTATTTCTATTGTGATGATAGTGCCGAGATATCCTGATCGAGGAGCCGGGCCCTATTGTGCAAGGTGCTGTACAACCTATAAAAAGACAGTTTCTTCCTCACCTTTTCCTCCCTGATAAGGATGTTGATGATGATCCATGCAGTATTGTTGTAGCTGTGTCAGTCCCAGAATATTAGAGAGACAAGGTGGGTGAGGTAATATCTATTATTTGACCAATTTCAGTAGTTGATTCAATAAAAGATATTACTTCATCCACCTTGTCTCTCTCACAATGACTTGGGCATTCGTTTCCTCCAGACTGGATTATTTTAACTTCTTGTATCTGGCACCAGATATGAAAGTATTGCAGAGGCTCTATATGCAGAATATGGTGGCCCACCTCCTCAACAGGATGGGCTGATATGAACACTAGCGTGAGCACTGACTCCCAGATTGCCTTATTGTTAGTTTAAAACCTTAGTTCTGATCTTCAAAAAGATCAGCTGTCCAGGCCACAGCTGCATCAGTGACTTCATCTGCCACAATACAGCTTTCAAAGCCCAGAATGAAGCTGGAGACAGTATTTTCAATTAAAAGAAATCTGTCTGTGAAATGAGATTCCAGAGTAGATCAGGCTAATTCGGAGTCTGACCACCTTCTTGGCAAGCAACAAGGCTCTGTTCTTCGAGAGTAATGGTCAGGAGATTGCAAATACTCCTGTTCAAACAAAAGTCTTTGTTCATGTGCAGATGCAAGCCATTTGCTAAACAGTCAGGTGAAAAAAGCATGAATGCTCATGAATGACAAAGGGCACAAAAATGGGTGAATCGTATGGATGGTCTGGACAGATGTTTGCAAATACTGTTTTACATCATTTGATCAGCTCTAGCTATGACAGACCACAGAACATTTAGTGTGACATTTTAAAAAAACATGCTCCCAATTTGTGCATGCAAAAATGAGAAATTGCATGTTTAACTTAGAGGAAATAGAGCTGTCCATGTCAACATATTTTCAACATGTTAAGGTAATTACTATTCTGACTCAACATCAGTAAAAAATTATTTTCAGCTGCTGTTAAATTTCTTCTTGGCTACAAAGGCTTGTGTTTGAACAAAGAGGGAGAAAGAAGCTGTTAACGTAGTGCAAATGAGAACACAAACTTGAAAGAACATGTATGTTAATGAGCAAGATGGCCTTCATCACTCTACAACTGCAAGGGAGAAAAAAAATGTCTGATTTCTTGAAAACCTGATGACAGGTTGGGTGTGCAGCTGGGAGACAATCAGGGGCGTAAAGCTGAGTATGCATAACAGAATTATTTTCAGCCATCCTTCATTTACAGCTCTGAAAATAATTCCACACAGAAACCCATAGCCCCTCACTTAGGATGATGAATTCTGAAAATGTAGGCTGAGAATCTTAAAGGAGCTTAAGGCAGTTAAATACCTACTTCCTATTGATTTTCAAAGGAAACTGGGTGCCTCACCCTTAACACTCCTTTGAAAATCCCAGTGCTAGTTCTCAAAATCCTTCATTCTCCTTTTGGAAGTTTTATGAGTAAACAGTGACATGAAAACAGCTTCTAAATTCAAGATGACTTTATTACCTTGGATGTGGATGCTGTTTGGTTGAAAAGAGGGGTTTGTTATTGGCTGGTATGTCTTCAGATGTGTTCCTGCAGTCTGCAGGAGATGGGGAGTCTGGGGTGTCCGTCTCTGCATCATGGGAGGGGGAACTGGAATTCTCCTGGGGCTGATATGGTGGGGAGACTGAGCAGGAGCTGCAAACCTGAAAATCATGAAACAGATTGAAGCATGAAGCCCCCCAAAAATAAGAGCACAAAATGTTTTAAATTATTTAAATAATCAAAGTGCTTTAACAATGGGCACTGATACAGATTTCTAAAAGAATAGAGTGCAGTCCTAAACACTCACAAGAGTCATGTTCCAGTTTCTCAAATTAGATGGATAAACTACACCTGATAAACAACAACGAAAACCCAGTCTGTAGCTTCTACCAGGCAAACTCCTCTTAACTTCCAGGGGAGAGGCTCAGACAGTCCGGTGATGAGGGTCACATAGATACTTAGATGGGATACCTGACATCAGGGCCACTGCTAAATTGCAGGACTGTATTGTGGGGAGGCAATGGGATACCAGTAGACAAATGGCAGTCCTTCCTTTTTAGAAGGGCTGCAATCAGTCAATTCCGGTGCTTCTATGGGGCACAGAGAATGGTTGATGGGTGGTGGGGCATTGCCTAAAAGAAGATATGCTGTGCAGAGGCAGTGTAGGATCAGTCCCAAGTCCTTTTATTAAGTATTGTTTTCTGTTGCATATGATGCTTTAACAGCTTTTGGAAATATTCCACTTTATATTCAAGTATTTTGAAATAAATTATTTTAAACCAATATAAAATAGACGTTAGTTTTCATGAAGATCTTGCAGTGTTAAATGATTTCAAGTGGAGATGAGCCTGAGCTTATCAAAATTTGGATCTGGATCCAATTTATGAACTCCCAAACCTTGGGCATTTCCTGAGCTAATGCTCTGGTTCAGCTGGGAAAAGGAGTGCAACATTACAGAAGATAGGGCCTAAAACATATTATTACTTCTGCTACTATAAGGGGATGGGTTATTAACCTGGATCTTTTTATGGGCTTCATGGAAGGGTTTAAGCCATGTTAGAAATAATAACAACTACTCCTTTGAATTGTGCATGTCAAAGCTCTTTACAAAGTAGGTAAGTAATATTCCCATTGAAGATGGGAAGCCAAGGTGTAGAGAGGTTACAAGGCTTGACTTCCTTGATCCACATGACCATGCTCAGTCCATATTGCCTACTCAGCAACAAATAGTGTTTTCTAGGCAACAATGGAAGGAGGCTATGGTCTCACAAATAATACAGTCGGAGCTATAATTATAATAATATTACCACAAAATACTCCTGCATAAAATCATCACATGAGCAAGCATATTCAATTCCAAAACACCTGAGTTCTTCTGATTCACAGAGAAGAGATTTCTGTCAAACATCTTCTGCATGACTTGGTCCTTATATGGAACCCATACACTATTTTTTTGGCAGATCCATAGCTCATGTTAACATTATAGCAAATTTCATAGCGAGTCTTGTATGCTTTACTGCTTGTTCTATTTGCTTTCATTGAGTAGCCCTTTTGTTTCTTACAAGTTACAGTTTATTTTGTCTCTGTATTGATTCTATATTTACATACAAACTCAAATTTATTACTAAAAAGATATGTCTGTACAGGAGAAACTATAGAAATACGATCAGTAATGGGATAAATCATGAAGTCCTTACTAAGTAACTCAGTCTATAACATGTCACATATTTTTGCTGCTGCAGGTAACTTCTGCACTATATATTTAAAACACATTGCAAAGGAATGTGGGGACAAGGTATGTGTGTTTTTCAGTAACAATTGAGACTAACAAAAGAAGAAATATACAGTAAGTGTTTATGAAAAAATATAAGAGGGCTTTAAAAAAGTGCTACAACTGCAGGATTACAGGTTTCCCAAGAAAGAGGAAAGATGGGGGTTAGTTTTCTGGATAGCACTCACATAGAAAGATTATTGATTTGCTGCCAGAGATCAACAACAATGCACAGACTGGTCTTTTTTCACATTATTATTTAAAGAATCGTGGGATATCATCCTCTGTGTTTTCAAAATTCATTTGTGAAAACTAATCAATGAAAAATGGCTTTAACCGCCAGCCAACAACAGGGGAAAAAATCCTTTTCAAAGACTTAAAATGAAAAGCACCATTTTAAAGATTTCACATTTGATTTAACATCTAAAAAACCTTCCAAAGATAATACACCACTTTGTATAGCTAGACAGGGATCCTTTTTAGTAGACTTCAGTAGTCTTTATAATGATTTATGAATCACTTCATGAATTCCTGGCTTACTCATATGGGTGACTATAGTATCTACATATACTTCCCTTCTGCTTCACAAAAGAGAAACTTGGACTTGTTTCAATCCAGATTTGTCCCCAAATAAATCACAGTGCGTTACTGGGGGAACTGCAAATTTAATTCTGTTTCTAAAACAATTAGGATCAGCTTGTAACTGCTAGGAAACTGCCATCCTGAACTGTGGCCATGCCCTGCATCCCATGCAAACAGGAATAACCAAATTTATAGAGAGCTGCCTTCCTCCATGATTTCTGGGGTCTTCAAAACTTGAACTAGCATGTTCTAGGAGCCATTACGCAGTATGCCATTCCTCAATGAATGATTAGATTTGAAATGGTTTCAAGATTTGATGGGGGAAACAAGAGGATTACGTTATCAAAGCTTAAATGACCAGATTAATTTATACAATGTGACATGCACAGATGATTTCTAATTAGTCAATATGGATCACCATTAAATGTAATAAATGTCATGGTAAGTGTTGGCTGGACCTGGACATAATGTAAATTAGGAGGACAGTATGAGCAAATTGCTAGCAAGCTTCAATACAAAAAACCAAACAACTACCACTATCACCAAGAAATGATGTTTGGTATTAGTAGTTTTTTGCTAAGTGACATACAGGCCAGACTCAGCACACTGAAAATGATTATTTGGAGGTGGTGGTGATGAGGGGGAAGTTTTTATATGTTTGGGGAAAAGAATTTGTACAAGTGGTTTGAGATTCTTGGCCACAGAATTGACTGTTGCTAAACTGTTTGTGCATCACAGATTCTAAGAAGTGATTTGGAGGCGAAAATCCTCATTCCTGCAATTCCACACAAAACAGAACTTCTATTGTTAATCCAGGCTGTTGGATTCCCTACACAGAACCCGATGTCAGTATTGTGACTGAGGTATCAATTGACTGTCCTTATTCACGCTGGTTAGAATCAAACAAAGCAAAAAGAAAATTCCCATTCAGGGTAAACCTGACCTCTTAAAGGTGTTTTGATGGTGCTCCACTTCTTCATAGTAGTATTTGAAAGACTTTAAAAGAGTTGTCACCTCGGAATTATCCTGGCTAGTGTTCTTTTTGGCTAGCATTCCTTTATTTGATTTCACACTGCCAGTCTCAATGGGGACGTGGAAATACATGACTGGCCTAGTAATATTCAACATTGTGCTTAAACTGAAATCTCTCACTGAGTTTGCCTCACCTTCACTGCCTGATCTTCTTGGAGTTGTCATGTCTACCGAACTCCCTTCCATGAAACCCCCTTCTCCTTCTGGTTCTGTTTTCTGTGTGAGTCATCTACATAGCAGTAAACTGGTTTCAGATCAATTAATCTCTGAGCTAGTGGCGATGCGCTGACAAGCATCGGATTGTGTATGCATTCAAATAAGGTCACAGGCATTCCCCTTGTTTCAATCAGAAAAGGGAACAAAGCAAATAATAGTTGTGCACTTTTACACAGTTTGTAGTCCAAGAGAATCAACTGTATCCACAAAAATTGCACGGATTCAGGGCAAATGAATGCCAAAACAGACATAAAATATTATTAGTCTGGAAGGTGTTAATGGTTGCCATTGGCATGTCTGTAATCTCTAGACTACCATAGATCTGGTTAAAACTGATGAGCATGCTACCCACCCTTCATTCAGGCTAAATGGCAGAAGCAATTAAGCTCCTTTAATGGACTAAGATACCTGGAGACAACGGAAACCACTGTCTCAGGCGCTAGCCATGTGCAAGGCTGACCAGACACTAAACCCTGCTGGCTGTTTTTTTTCCTGGGGACTGATTGCAAACACAGAGGCTGGGTCTTTGATTCGTTGCAGAGAGCTGAAAGCAACCAAAAAGAAAGAGAAAGGCAGCAAAAAGCTGCAGAAGCAGTGGTGAGCATGGCCCTGCTCCATGAGGCACAGGACTGGCTGGAAAAGCAGGCTTGGAAATTGTGAGCAAGAACACTGCCTGCTGTTTGTTTCTACTGTGTTCAGGGAACAAGGCCTTTGTGCACTTTGTAAATAAACAGGATTGCACCAAATAACAACCTGACTCATAATCAATATTTCCTCCTAATGGAAACAACCCAGCAAGGCTCTGAATATTGGCTAACTATTCAGACCAAGCTACTTACTGATTCTGGTGCTACCACTTCTCATTCCCTAATATTTTTCTTAACTCTTCTCTTCTGTTGTTAGTTCAGAGCTGGGAGATAAAAATGCATCTTCAAGGCCAAGAAAATGATAATTAATTCTAACCAACTCTTAAACTTCTGCCTTTCACGCTGCCCAACAATTAGCTTCCCTCAATAAAAGTTTACTGTTTGAAATACACAATTCCACTTATTCTGCACTATGGAAGTCTTGTGGGGGATTAAAAGAGATGACAAATCAAGAATAAGTTCCTGTAAAATAACAGTAATAATATCTAGCTTTTATATTTCATGTTTCATCAGTAAATTTCAAAGTGCTTTACAAAGGGGGTAAGCATCACTACCCTTATTTCAAAGATGGGGAATCTGAGGCACAAAATAGTGAGGTGACTTGCCAGAGGTCATCCAGCAGGCCAGGGGCCAAGCCAGGGGCCAACTGGTGCTCTAGCCACTAGGGAACACTTCCATTGTGTGGCCACAAAAAACTGTTTTTGTTAAAACAAATTAGTCAAAAGGGAAGGCAAGCATGCCTATCTGGAACTATTAAATTGGAGAAAAAATGGTTCAATAATAGTTATCCATATGAAAGTATGACATGTCATGTCACCAGGGACCATTAGGGAAGACAGAGTTTATGTTGGAAGTCACTTTATCTTGACTGCCTACTTTTCTCAACATAGCAATAAAATTTAGGAGGTGTGTAGCTAGCTTGTGCACAGCCAATCATCTTTGTTTACTCTGAGCACAAGTGACCCAGTAACTGACACCCTGGATGTGCAACAGCAATGGGGAAAACTCTACAAAGACTGAAGAATCTGCTGTACAACCAATATTGCCAATACTTTTCTGAACATCACAAAATTTCTTTGAGCTGGTGTGGTCATAAGATCAGGCTCTTATTAGATTTCCTGAACTTCCTTCTTTTTGACTGTGTTGGGGAAAAAAAGTAAGCTGCATGGGGCAGGCTGTTGTCCACCTCAGTGCTCTGTGTAGTGCTCAGTACACTGACTGTACTCAGTAAACAATAATCAGGAACAGACTTTCTCTACATATATTAGTATTTCTAGTCAAAGCCAGGAGGTTTTGGGCAAAGTTCCAAGGCAGTTCTCATATAAAAATTAAAATTCCCATAACGTCTTACATTCTGGCTTTCACCAACTCTCCACATTTTGCCGCTGTGGACTAGTAAAAAGTCCTGTTAGTTCACAGTCTACTGTACCCCAGTGAAATGCACCAGAATTCCAGGCGTCTCCCAGATCTGTGACACAAGGAAACCTTCTGTTTAAAAACATGTTTAAAGAACAATGTGATTTGTTGCAAAACAGAATGGCATGAAACTCAATGTTTTTCTAACAATGTCACAAATATACATGTTTTGCCTAAGGTTTTACAAAGACAAAAATAGCAAAATTTGCAGCTGTGACACAACACTCCTCACCCCCAGAAGATGGGCAAATCAAAACTAGATTTTCTACTGAGCACACAAATGTCTGTCATCTAAATGTGGCTGTTTTCCTTACCTCCGTGCCCGCTACTGTCACCAGCTCCACTGGCAGCATCACTGAGCTACTACAGAAACACTGATTTGTTCTGCTAGCTGTTCCAACTTGCCTGGCGTAGCAGGCTGCATTTGCATCACTGTAGGACAAACCCTTTTTCTTGTAACCTCCAGGGATGAGGAGACAAATTCCCCAGCAGTACCTTTTCTTTAGCGCTAGGGAGAGAAGAGCCTTAGTTTTTTCTCCCTGAAAGTGAGGCAAGCATGTGTTCCTGAAACCCAGGATTGACCCAGTTTCCAGGGCCTTTTCCAGTGTCCCTGATGGTTATACAAAAAGACCCAGGATTTTGTCCCAACTTTTGTGCGCACCACAGGCAGACTCTGGCCACCTGAAGGAACTGTCAGTCAGCTAAGCTGGTGAAACTATCAACAGAAGATATATGCATATGTGCGCCTATAGCTGCAAATACCACAGTGAATGCGCCTGGTACAAACACCTAGGTAGATTATCCCATCAGGCCCATCACGTGTTGATGCCTTTTCCTGATAAGGTTTCCAATTAAGCCCATTTTCTGCATGAGTCCTTGTCACCCATCCTGATTTTCATGGTGCACTCCCATAATACAGGCACTGACCCAATTCTGAGTGGCAGGAGTCCTGCAAAGTTTCAGGGCCCTGCTGTGTGCATACAGGGCTGAGGCAGGCTCAAGTGGCCATTGAGCAATTGAGGGAGGCTCCCTGATTTGTGTCAATAGAAATGGTGTTGATCTGGCTGCAATATTCCCAAAGGTTCAAAAGCCATGAGTCAGATCCCCCAAAACAATGATTTAAAAAAAGATTATATAGTGTTTTGGGCCTGTCTTTTGATTTTCGAACTGCCTCACCCACACCCAATGCATGTGTGAGACACTTAGTGTTGCCAACACGCCCAGATTTATTGAGGTGATTTTTGGCTCCTACTGCTGGAACCCTGACCCCTCATCTGTTCATCCCCCCTGCCAACCAATTAATTCTGCCTCCACATCAGTTCTGCCCCTTCCATCCTCAACTGCATTCCTCCTGGGGCTCTTCACCCCCTTTCCCAGACCTGGGAGGTTGCAGAAGGGTCCCTTCTCCCACTTTTATGCTGGGGAGGAGGAGAGTGGCTCCACCCTCCAGTGGCTCTACCCTATGCCCCTTCCCAGGCCGGGTGTTACAAGAAGGGAGAGTGGAAGAAAGAGCAGCAGGGGAACTGTCCCTGTTGTTCGTAGGAAAGGAGGGATGGAGGCCTGAGCTGCTGGGCTTTTTGGTGCTCCCTTTTTCCCCCTCTCCTCCTGTGAAGATGGTCTCTGCTCCTGAGGGGAGTGGGAAAAAGCTCTGCCTGCCTCCGGTAGAAGCTCTTATTGGCTGCTCTTCCCCAGGAGGTGGGGCAGTGGGGAAGGCAGCCAGCTGGAAGGCATTTCCTCCTCACCCGCATGCAGGTCTGAAATTGGGGCTGATGCTTCTTGTGACATGACCAGACTGGTTCCAGCCCTGGCTGAAATCCCATGACTCAAGAAAAAATCAGAAGAACTGGCAACACTGTGGCAGGCAGTTGCCAAGCCCCTAGGAAAGCTGCCTCTACTACCCCATGAGTGAGAGGGGCTGGGAGAAGTGTCTCCTTCCCAGCCTGTTCAACTGAGCCCTTGTGAGGGGAAGGGGACAGAGGCCACAAGGGAACTCAGATGGGTCTCAGTTCCAGCTCCAACATCATAAACTCTCACACACACTTTACACTTTTTCAGCAGAAAGGCCACAAACTGCATGGGCTATGGAGATTGAACTAGCCCTGTTACATGTAAAGGAAATCCCCTTCCCCTCATATCATGTGTGAAGCATGCCAGTGCATGAGAAGCTTGCCCTGATGCATGCTTTATTTGTAGTAAAACAGAAGACTTCATTCAGCAGTATTGTCAAACTCACGCCTTCACCAATACTAAATCCATGCTTTTTTGTTTTTAAAGCTGCAGTTTACGGTTATGTGTAAATTATTTGACTTTTTGCTTAAATGTAACAGCAGGCAAGTGTTTCTACATTTTTCCTTCCAAAAAAGCTGGCAGCTGTAGTCTTTCTACATATAGAAAGGTGACGGTTGCTTCGTTAAGAAGCAGGAGGCATTGTGCTAAGACCAACCTTCCTTCCTATGAGGAGGTATGCACAGAACAGTCAATGGCACACTTCTACTCCTGCCACCAGGACTAGTGTCTCAGTCTGCCACTGAAAATATAGTCAGTCTAGGCTCAGAAGTGAAGATTCATCCTTGACTGATTCCCCTCATCAGCAGGTGAAGAGCCTTTTCTTACTGCCAGTGGCTACTCTGATATGATAGCTGCTCCCTTGACCAACACAGTGGAAATTGAACTGGGGATTTCCAGGACTAAAAGCACAAGCTGCTACAGCTTGAGCTAGAGCTCCTTAACTAGGGCTGTAACAACTCATATCCTTTGTGAGTCATCACAGAGGGGGACCTGTAATACAATGACTGGTGAGTTACATCTATGCTAGAGAATTAAACTGTTGGTATGGGCAAGTGAGGGCAGATAATCTCTCTAAAAAAGAGACAAAGCATGGAAACAGGCTAGACAGAAAGATCAGGTTTTGCTAGCTTGGTGAAGGCAGGGCCCAAGGTTTGACCAGTTGCTCACCTCCACCCTTCAGAGTCTGTCATGGTTAACAAGCAGACATTTCCTCACTAGCAGAAAAGATACAGCCTCTTAGCAGACAAGTCTCCAACCGTCCAAACCATGGGAGGAAATTACTGTACTGATTCCAGAACAACATTGTTTTGTGCTTTAAGTGGAATCTTTCTTACAGCCAGCCTGTTTCATACCACATACAAGAAGCTTTGTAATATGTAAGCATTAGCTGCCTTGACTCTTTGGTTAGAACCACTTGGGGGCTCTTGCTTCTGGAGGTCTGGCTGGGAATTACTTGCTGTTTTATAGTGAAGCCATAAAAAGAATATAACCACATACCCAAATAAGCAAATAAAAGTACTGCTCCCACTCTTATTATAGCACTACAGTAATAAAGTTGAATATTTCAATTCTAAATTCTTCTGTTCAGCCATTAATACCAGCCTAAAAAGTTCCTTTCAAGCTAAAATTTCTCACGCTTTAGGAATACAGGAATTGCTATACCAGGTCCATCTAGCTCAACATCCTGTCTCAGACAGTTGCAAGTATTAGAAGCTTCAGAGAAACATGAGCGAACCCTCATAGTGGAGAATTACAGAACAGCCTGCCCATAGCGGAAACTTCTTCCCAAACCCAGTAGCTATTGGGTCATTTATGTCCAGAAACATATGACTTAAGAAGCAAAATGTAACTGCAGATATTATCATCTGTAAATACAGCTAATCCCTTTAAACTGGGCATTTGGGCAACAATGATCCTGTGGGAGTGAGTTCCACAAGTTAATTATGTATTGTGTAAACGATTATTCATTTTTATTGTTTTTAAGCTTGCTGCTTTTTTGATTTAATTGAATGTTCCCTTGTTCTTGTATTCAAAAGGGGATGAACAGTAGGCCGCATTTACCTTCCCTCTACCATACAATATTTTGTATACCTTTATCATGCCTTCTCTTAATTAAACAGTCAAGGCGGTTGGACTAGATGATCTCCTGAGGTCCCTTCCAACACTAATAATCTATGATACTCATGTACAGTACAAATCTTTTCAAATTTGGTGAGCATTAAAAAAATAAAAACAAAACAATTAGAAAAAATGAGTTTTATGGTAGAGATTAGATTTGCGATTCCAGTTTTATCCTAACTTCGCTACCACCACCTGAATTTTAGAGAGTTTGGATATGAAAACCTGCACCAAAACCAATCTCGTTGATTTGAGTTTTGGCATGGAACTAAACTTGCACGAGATGCGTGCATTATTTTTCAATTCCTCTTCCCACAACTTCGAGGCTCAGGTTCACAGGGCTTCATCAGCTTCTCTAAAGCCTCCCTCCCATTGTCCAAAGGCAGAGAAAGTTGAAGAGGAACCTCTGCTTCCTCTATGTTTTCTCCTTCTTATTGTCCATGGGAGTGAAAGAAATGGGAGTTATTATGGCTTCCCTAGAATCCTGAGCCGGCTGCCCAAATGTAAGGGTCGAAAAGAAGTCTCCTTGGAGGATGAGGTGTACACTTGTCCAGGGAAACCATCACTCAGGCAGGGGAGAAAAGAATGTGTGGGAGGGGAACTTAATGTTGAAACAACACAGACTTGTGTGCGTGTGAATGGGTCAGTAGATTCTACATTGAATGACATACCATTACCTATAATGGGGCATTTCACTTTGGGAGATGATGGATGTGAGTACTTCAGCAGCTGGAAAACAAGTGACAGCCTTGTTCTGTAATAGCAGTAGAGAAATTTCTGCTGGTGGGTGTGGAATTAGGTAGTAGCAGCAACTGGTTTTTTTTCTTTAAAATTTTCATTTTTGTAATTGAATATTAAAAACAAGAACTATGTTAATGCAACATTAAGGATGAGAAGTTAATCATTCAAAATGCAGAAAACCCAGTAGTTAAGGTTCTCAGGGTAATACTGTAGAACCTCAGAGTTACGAACACCAGAGTTATGAATTGACCAGTCAACCAGACACCTCATTTGGATCCGGAAGTATGCAATCAGGGAGCATCAGAGACCCAGGAAAAAAAAAAAAAAAAAGGGCAAATACAGTAGAGTACCGTGTTAAATGTGAACTACTAAAAAAATAAAAGGAAAGCTTAAAAAAAGATTTGACTGTTTCTGTGCTTGTTTCATTCATATTAAGATAGTTAAAAGCTGTTTTTTTCTTCTGCGTAGTACAGTTTCGAAGCTGCAGTAAGTCAATGTTCAGCTGTAAACTTTTGAAAGAATCATAACATTTTGTTCAGCGTTACGAACATTTCAGAGTTACGAACAGCCTCCATTCCCAAGGTGTTCTTAACTCTGGCCTGGTCTACACTATGCATTTAAACCAATTTTAGCAGCGTTAAACCGATTTAACGTTGCACCCGTCCACACAACGAGGCCCTTTATATCGATATAAAGGGCTCTTTAAACCAGTTTCTGTACTCCTCCCCGATGAGAGGAGTAGCGCTGAATTCGGTATTACCATATCGGATTAGGGTTAGTGTGGCCGCAAATCGAAGGTATTGGCCTCTGGATGGTATCCCACAGTGCACCATTGTGACTGCTATGGACAGCAATCTGAATTCGGATGCACTGGCCAGGTAAACAGGAAAAACCCCGTGAACTTTTGAATTTCATTTCCTGTTTGCCCAGCGTGGAGCTCTGATCAGCATGGGTGGTGATGCAGTCCCAAATCCAAAAAGATCGCCAGCATGGGCCGTATGGGAGATACTGGATCTGATCGCTGTATGGGGAGACAAATCTGTTCTATCACAGCTCCGTTACAGAAGACAAAATGCCAAAGCATTTGAAAAAATCTCCAGGCTATGATAGACAGAGGCCACAGCACAGTGCTGTGTGACAAGCGTAACGGAAAGCCAAAGAATCAAATGGACGCTCATGGAGGGAGGGAGGAGAGACTGAGGACTCCAGCTATCCCACAGTCCTCGCAGTCTCCGAAAAGCATTTGCATTCTTGGCTGAGCTCCCAATGCCTATAGGGTCAAACACATTGTCCGGGGTGGCTCAGGGTATAGCTCGTCAATTTACCCCCCCGCCCCCCCGTAAAAGAAAAGGGAAAAATTCATTTCTTGACTTTTTTATACGTCACCTATGTTTACTGCATGCTGCTAGTAGACGCGGTGCTGCGGCAATGAATAGCAGCATCCTTTCCCCTCCCCTCCCTGGTGGCAGATGGTACAGTATGACTGCTATCCATCGTCATCATCAGCCCGTGAGTGCTCTTGGCTGGCCTCAGGTGAGGTCGGCTGGGGGCGCCTGGGTAAAAATAGGAATGACTCCCGGTCATTCCCGGTAGATGGTACAGAACGGCTGGTAACTGTCCTCATCATAGAAACTGGGGGCTGAGTTCCATCAGACCCCCTGCCCGTTTCATGTCTAAAGAAAAGATTCTGTACTGCCTGGACTATCATAGGAGCTGGAGGCTGCCTCCCCCCTGATTTTATCTCACTAACAAGTCACTGTTTCTTATTCTTCCATTCTTTATTACTTCAACACATAACACACAAATGGGGGACACTGCCACGGTAGCCCAGAAAGGTCGGGGGAGAAGGGAAACAACGGGTGGGGTTGTTGCAGGGGCACCCCCAGTGAATGGCATGCAGCTCATCATTTCTGCAGGATCTGACACGGAGCGGCTGTGCTCTCTGGTTCTCTGGTACACTTGCCCCATATTCCAGGCAGGACTGACTCTATTTTTTAGATAAACCATAAAGGAGGGATTGACTTTGGGAGTCATTCCCATTTTTGTCTGTGCGCCCCCGGCCGACCTCAGCTAAGGCCAGCCAGGAGCACCCATGACAGCAGCAGACAGTACAGAACGACTGACAACCGTCATCTCATCGCCAATTTACAATGGCACAGCAGACGGTACAGAACAACTGGTAACCATCTCTGCTACCTTGCAATGGCAAATGAATGCTGCTGTGTAGCACTGCAGTACCGCATCTGTCAGCGGCATCCAGTACAAATACGGTGAGAGTGACAAAAGGCAAAACGGGCTCCATAGTTGCCATGCTATGGCGTCTGCCAGGGAAATCCAGGGAAAAAGGGCACGAAATGATTGTCTGCTGTTGCTTTCCTGGAGGAAGGAATGAGTGACGACATTTACCCAGAATCACCCGCGACACTGTTTTTGCACCATCATGCATTGGGATCTCAACCCAGAATTCCAATGGGTCGGGGAGACTGTGGGAACTATGGGATAGCTACGGGATAGCTACCCACAGTGCAATGCTCCGGAAATCGACACTAGGCTCGGTACATGGACGCACACCGCCGAATTAATGTGCTTAGTGTGGCCACGTGCACTCAACTTTATACAATCTGTTTTACAAAACCGGTTTATGTAAAATCGGAATAATCCCGTAGTGTATTAGTGGAGCCACATTGCTCACATAAAATATGCAGCCCCTCATGTACTACATGGCACAATGGCAACAAAGTCTGTGGTAAGAACTCCTAAATTCTGAGGCAATATTAACTTATTGTATCTGTGTGAAATATCCTACATTCTCATCCCTTCCGCAACCAAACACATGGCTATGACTCATAGTGGGCTGTACAATTCACCAATGATTATTCTCAACCATACTTTTTTCATGATGGATTTTTTTTTGCCTTGTACACTACATGCCCAGCTCCAAGGGCCTCAGCAGTTACAACACTAATTAGGTGGTCCAAGACAGATTCTCCTTCCTCTTCCTCACATGTGCCATGGAAGAGGGGAGGCAGAGGCAGAGGTTGTGGTCTGCTTCCCTAGTTCATCATCTCAGCTCTCCATATCAAGCTTGCTCTTCTGCCTCCCCCTGCTCCATGGCTGCAATGTGGACTCCAGCATTGGCTCCCTAAACTCTGCACCAGCCCCTCCTCACTCCTGCCTTGTTCTATTAAACAGCGACATGCAGGACCGGCGCTAGGGTTTCTTGCGCCCTAGGCACACGGCCATTTCACCGCCCCCTGTGCTGATCCCGCGGCTCCGGCGGAGCTGCCACAGTCATTCCTGTGGAGGGTCCGTTGGTCCGTGGCTCTGGTGGAGCTGCCGCAGTCATGCCTGCGAGCGGTCCACCGGAGCCGTGCAAGCAGCCAACCGTCCGCAGGCATGACTGTGGCAACTCCACCGGAGCCGCGGACCAACGGACCCTCCGCAGGCATGCCTGCGGCAGGTCAGCCGGAGCCGCGTGCCACCCCCACCGGCAAAATGCCGCCCCTCGAATAATCCTGGAGCCCTAGGCGATTGCCTAGGCTGCCTAAATGGTAGCACCGGCCCTGGTGATGTGAGCATGCACTGTAGTCCAATTAACTTCCCCTTGTGCAGAAAGGTTCAGAGCAAGAGGCAGCTGCAGGCAGGTCCCAGCAGGCCAGGGAGACAAACAAAATGCTGAGATCTTGGCTCCAGCTCAATAATTAATTCTGTATGCAGAATTCTGTGATCTCTTGGAAAAAATGGCACCTTGCACGCTTGCATAATCAGTAAGGCCATGGGTACGCTATGGGTGCGACAATGGCTATGGTGCCATAGCTACGCCATTATAGCCCTGTAGTGTAGATGCAGATAACAGCAGTGGAATAAGTTTTTCCATTGCTGTGGAAACTCCACCTTCCTGAGTGACGATAGCTAGGTTGACCAAAACATTCTTCCATTGACCTAGCTGCGTCTACACCAGGAGTTATGTCAGCATAGCTGCAGCACGCAGGTGTGTCTGTTTTTCACCCCCCTGAAGACAATAGTTATGTCAACTTACATTTTAAGTTTAGACCAAGTCTAAGTCAGTGGGTCCCAGATTGAGATGGCTGAGGCAGTTCATACCTTTCAGAACTATTATTTCAGGCTCTTTGTGCACACAGACAAGTTTATACTTAGTTCACTTTTTCAAGGTTATCATCACAACCATGGAGGCTTGAAATTTAATTTTTTAAAATGGAAATGGAGATTCTGCAACAAGGGGTGAGTTCTGTGGAAAACTCCATGATGGCAGAATACACAAGGTCTTGGCTATATGCAGTGTTTTGTATTATTTCTACTGTTAAATATTTGCCTAAATATATATAGGTACCCTGTGACCAACTTATCACTGCTGTGGTAATCATCACTCTCCTGCATTTAAATGCTTCCTCTTAACATTGCATTAATGGAGTTATTGGCACTTAGTCTTGAATCCAAAGTAGCCCCAAACAGAGATGGAGAGTAACAATGAAACAGTTTATGAAAATGTGTATATGGTTAGAGTTAAAAGAAAAAAAAAAAAGGTTTGTAAAGAAGGAGTGTATCCAACCAGAACTTCATTATTATTCATTATTGCCTGTATCATCACAGTGTCCTGAGGCCCCAAACAGGATCAGGGCCCCAATGAGATAGGAACTATTTATACACGTCACTATTAAAGCACTTCGACAGAAGTCTCCCCATAGTAATCTTCTCAGAAATGTGCTAACAAGAGGATCCAGACTTGTTTTTTAAACAGTGATTTTAATGCTTGTAATAAATGCTGGACTGACCCTGCTAGAGGTCTAGCAACAAAAGGCAGTGGAAACATCCCAATAGCATTTGCCAATATCCCTCAACTCCGACCAACAGGAACCGACTTCTACAGGGAAGGGGAATCGATATATCATTCACTCCTTGGCCCGTCTCCTAACAAGAATACTAACAATTTGCAGCAGTGACAATTGCGTTTGTCATGAGGCACCTCCACTAGAAGTGGACAGATACTACCCCCATGGAGCAGGAGGTCTAACTCCTTTCAGCCATGACTGAACTAACCAAATTCAAAGTGGCAATCTAAACATGAAAGACACCTTAGCCCAGTGGTCCCCAACCTTTTTGTTGACGGCAAGTGGCGTCAGCGAGAGGCACCCCCGCTGAAATTTGGGGGCGACACCTCTCGATGACATCATTTGTCAGCAACAAGCGTCGTCATCGAGAGGCGTCCCTGCCGAAATGTTGCTGAAATTCGGCGGCATTTTGGTGGGTGCTCTTCCGGGGGCCAGGATGTGGGCGCATTAAGATGCCCCCCAGGCGCCATGGCGCCTGCTGGCACCGTGTTGGGGACCACTGCCTTAGCTCAATCCCCCAAGCCATTCAGTTCCTCCATTTTCAAGATAAAAGGCAGAGCTGTAGTACTGTTTTCATCATGGAAGAATTAGGTCCATTTATCAGCAACTGAAATCCAGGAATGTTTTTTGAGGTTTATATTGGACTTTATGCTTTCCTAATTACTGACATTTCTATTCCTCAAGAAAATTAAACACCTTGCGATACATTAGTGAAAAATAGAAGTGTGTATTTTAGTGTGTAGAAAATTATGTAAAATCAGCAAAATGATATTTAAAAATGTCCATAGATATATAGCGATAATAGAATATTTATATTAAAATTAGACTGTAATATGTGTACCATTGAATTTGTATCAGAGTTATGTTTCTACTGAAAAACTATTTACCTAGGTCTCAGGCAATATAGTCAGAATTCTGATTTAATATACTAAGTGGAAACCAGTAACATCATGCAATATCTGTTCAATAATCATTTAGGTAATATTAAAAGATGAAAACTGGATCCCTCTCAGAGGATTTGCTTTTACATCACTGAAATATCCAAAGTAATAGAAACCATAAAGATGGGAGATCTTGTCCCTAACCAGCAATGAATGACTTCTGACTATGAATCATAGTCTTTTGCTACTGAATTAGAAGTCAAGTCTAGTCATCGCACGCTAGTCTCACAATATGGAAGATATCAGCTTCCTGCAAAAATATGAGCCTATTTCAAGTTGAGAAAGCAGCTTTAGTTTCCATCAGAGTTTTCAAAGCTGCAAATGTCAAATAACATGCAAATCAGGGTCCCAGTCCTGTGCGGTCCGGATCAGTTCCTCAGAGGTGCAAAGTGACCTGAACTCTAAAAATTCACTGTTCTTGAGGGACATTTATAAGTTCACTGGAGGCACGCAGCATCTTGCAAGTTCACCCTGCAAAGTTTCATGATTAAAAAACTTCCTCCTACTAAACATGCTGAAAACAAATACTAACACATGCAGTAGAAGTTCAACCCATGTGCGTTACACTTCTCGAAAGCCAAGCCAGTAAGCGATAATCAAACTGACAACCTGCCCACTTCAACATGTTGGCAAGTAGCACAAGAATATAAATGCTAGCGAGGCTCTAACAGTCATGGCTCCCAAGCCACTTACATAGAGTAACTCAATAATTAACATTTTCATTCTTATTAAGAAAGCTTCTCCATCTCTCCTCCACCTTGTCTTTTCTCCTTCATGGGATTTTTAATTGGAGAGACACTCTCCTGATTCATAGGCTTGGCAGAATTCAATTTTTATAATTTCAATCAATAATAGCAATGTTTACTTTAAAGCATTGTTTTTAGATTATCAATTTAACTTTTCATGGTTGTGCAAATATTACAGGATTTAAGCATTTTTAAAATTGTATCTATTTAAATTTTTACAGTTGCAGGAAATTATTGGGGGTCAGACAATAATTGTTGACAGTAGACATTGAGATTCAAAAGTTAAAGGTTTCTAACTGTTAAAACACAAATTATCAGCATCAAATGTCAAAAAAACAAAAAATAAATATCCCTAAATCAAACTCTAATAAGTTCTCACACAACATTTTGCTTACTTTGCTTCTCTGTAAATTTTGATAATCATTGATGGAAATATATTTTTGTTGGTTTGTGTATACAAAGTGAAATTGATGTTTATTGACATTAACCAATAAAAATCTAATCCTTCCAAGCCTACTTATAGTTTATAGCTTTCATATAATGGACTTGTGGATAGGATACTTAACTAGCAGTCTAGAGACCTGGGGTTCTATTATAGTTCTATCACTGATCTACTGAGTGACCTTGGATAAGTCACTTCATCCCTGTGTTCCCTCCTACTATTTGTCTTGTTTATTTACAGCGTAAGCTCTTCTAGGCAGGGACTGTGTATTACTGTGTGTTAGCATCTAACACAATAGGACTCCAATCTTGGTTGGAGCCTCTGGGCACTACTGTAGTACAAATAATAAAATTAAAAAAAATAAGAATCTCTCTAAAACTACCAGTGAATGTAGCTAAGTAAATCCCAGAGGCACAAGTATATGCTCTGGGATTTACTTAGAACAGTGGTCACTTACTCTACGTTTGTGCGCTAACACAAGATATATGTTAAAGTATCATCATAATCCGGCTTCGCTGTTAACATTCTAAACAAACAAGAGTAACAATAAAACTACTACTAAACTTAGTAATGTTCAAAGTCAATTGCTTCTCATTTTTTAAATGAATAAAGATAGTCTTACCTTTCAGTGCCTGAGTCTACAGCTGAGAGAAGAGGTAACTGGGATGGTGGGTTGCAGGGACTACCATGTACATTGTGCGCTGGAGAAGGGTGACTGACAGGATGTGATGGTGGACCACCCCCAGCAGCTGTTCCACTCCGACTTGAGTGAGTACTGGAGAACATTGTAGCTGAAATCAGAGAGAGAGCAATATTCAGTATCATGGTAGGCACAACATGATTTCAATGATCAGTTAGTACTACCAGGTAAGTGATCACCTTTCCTATAAATGATTTAATGTTAATTCTTAGAAACCAACTTTCTCTCAAGTCTTACGTTCTGTTTGAAAAAATGTTACTGGTCCATAAAAAAACAACCCAAACTATGTTATAATGAAAGAAACACAGATTGGGTTTTGAAAATATGCACGTGATTGGACAGTTCACAATGGACAGCTGTCTAAAATTAAAAAGGACAACACTATGGACCCAGCCCTGGGAGTTTTGCTTGAATAAATAGTGCAAATCTGGGGTCTATCATTTTTTCATATTGCAGAACAAGTTGTAAAGCTATAAAGCATAGTTCTTAGAGCTGATCTAAAAACTGATACAAAACATCACAGTTAAAAACAAATGTTTACTACTTTTTGAAAATCTGAATACTTCCATAATTTTTAAACAAATAAAAAAACTAGTCACATGCTGAAGGGTTAACTTAAAAGCATTATAGATGTTCCTCCCTACATCCTAATGAGATGACCTAAAAATCAGTAGCTTCATTTTCAGAGATGCTATAAATGAGGACGCCAGCAATTAGCAACTGTATGAGGATTGTAGACAATCCTTGCTGTCTTGTGGATTGTCTCAAAGGCAAAGAGTTTCCTTTCAAATGTAAAACACAGACGTTTTTACTTTTGGCAAAGCAAAGCAACAGTAAATAGGGAGAGTGACACACTAACTTGGCCACTGACAAACTTAGGTGCTTTTTACTGACATCTGGGTCAAGTGTTGCATTTGATTTTGAGTGAAAACATAGATACTTAATCTTCATCAAAAAAGATAAAGAGTACAAAAAGCACATGGCTTACTGAAACAAAAAAGAGAGATAAGTCTTCAAGTTTCTGAGCAGAGGAACTGTGTAGATAACACAAGGTATATGATGGAGAAATGAGATGAAATTAAGAAAATTAAAATGTAGGCTGCATATTAAGAAAAACTACCTAAAGGTGAGATCAATTAGACTGGAGAATAGTTTCCAAGGGAACTGATAGAAGCCACATTGCTTGAGATAAAGCTAAACTGGAGAAAGTACTATAGAGAACAAGCATGCACTGATGGCATATAGAGTAACCTAAGAGGTCTTCTCCATCTCTAACATCTATGTTTCTATTTAGAGATCGTAATCTGCTGACAAAGAAAAAAACTGCTTGTTTTCATCTGGGTAATGTAGGGATGTATAATGTCCCCTTAGCGCACACACACACAGCTCCCATAACTGTTAGTGTGCCGAATTCTACTTTTGGATGTGCACATACACAACTCCTATCAATTAACAAATAGCCATTGACATATAGATGGATCAAGTCCTGACTCACCTAGTGAAGATATTGACAAATAAATTCTATGTTCCCCTCTGGAGCTTTCCACAGATCTAGGCCTGGTCTACACTACGCGTTTAAAGTGATTTTAGCAGTGTTAAACCGATTTAACGCTGTACCCGTCCACACTACGTGGCCCTTTATATCGATATAAAGGGCTCTTTAAATCTGTTTCTGTGCTCTTCCTCGACAAGAGGAGTAGCACTAAAATCAGTATTACCATATTGGATTAGGGTTAGTGTGGCCGCAAATCGACGGTATTGGCCTCCGGGCGGTATCCCACAGTGCACCACTGTGACCGCTCTGGACAGCAATCTGAACTCGGATGCACTGGCCAGGTAGACAGGAAAAGCCCTGCAAACTTTTGAATTTCATTTCCTGTTTGGCCAGCGTGGAGCTCTGATCAGCACAGGTGACCACGCAGAGCTCATCAGCACAGGTAACAATGCAGTCTCCTGAGAATCGAAAAAGAGCTCCAGCATGGACCGCACGGGAGGTACTGGATCTGATCGCTGTATGGGGAGAGGATTCTATGCTAACAGAACTCCATTCCAAAAGACAAAATGAAAAAATATTTGAAAAAATTTCCAAGGCTATGATGGAAAAAGGCCACACCAGAGACTCAGTGCAGTGCAGAGTGAAAGTTAAGGAGCTCAGACAAGCCTACCAGAAAACCAAAGCAGCAAACGGAAAGTCTGGGTCAGGTCCAAAAACATGCCGTTTCTACGCTGAGCTGCATGCAATTTTAGGGGGCTGCGCCACCACTACCCCACCCCTGTCCGTGGATTCCAAGGTGGGAGTTGTAATCTCAACCATGGCTGAGGATTCTGTGGAGGGGGAAGATGAGGAGGAGGAGGAGGAAGAGGAGGACGACCTTGCAGCGAGCACACAGCACTCCGTTAGCCCCAACAGCCAGGAGCTTTTTGTGACCCAGATGTAATTGCCCTCCCAAGGCATTAGCCCAGACAGTGAAGCCATGGAAGCGACCTCTGGTGAGTGTACCTTTGTAAATATAAAACATGGTTTAAAAGCAAGTGTTTTTTAATGATTGATTTGCCATGAGGGCTTGGGATGCATTCGCGGCCAGTAAAGTTATTGGAAAAGTCTGTTAATATGTCTGGGGATGGAACGGAAATCCTCCAGGGACATCTCCATGAAGCTCTCTTGGAGGTACTCCAAAAGCCTTTGCAGAAGGTTTCTGGGCAAGGCAGCCTTGTTCCGTCCACCATGGTAGGACACTTTACCACGCCATGCATGTAGCAAGTAATCTGGTATCACTGCATGACAAAGCCTAGCTGCGTATTGTCCTGGTGATTGCTGGCATTCAAGAAACATCCGTTCTTTATCTCGCTCTATTATCCTCAGCAGAGTGATATCATTCATGGTAACCTGGCTGAAATTCAGGAATTTAATTAAGGGGACAGAGCTGGCCATTTTCCTCCTGGGCTGTTGCTTAAAAGAAATCCTTCCTTGCACGTAGCCAAGCGGGGGGAGGGGAGGAAGGATAGCGGTGAGCTTTTTTGCGTTTGGCTAGCAGGAATCTTCTCAGCTACCGGCCACGCGGTGTGGGGGGAAAGCGGGGTGATTAGCAGTGATCTTCCATGATACTAGCCATGCGGTGGGGGGAGGGGTAAAGCAATCATCCTAGAGAATTGGATGGGCGGGGTTGGCTTCTGCTGCTGCATGTTAACAGGAAAGAAGCATCAGAGGGCACTGTGTATCTGAAGGCTGGAGAAGCCAAAAGACAATGGCTTACCATGGCTGCATGCAAGCTGAATTCTGATGCCCAGACCTGCGTCTGTGAGATCTGTAACACCAGAGCCGCAGGCACTCAATATTAAGATGCAAAATGCGACCTTGTAGTGAAATCACATGTGCTATGTAAGGTGAATAGTGTTGTTCACTGTGAAAGAGTATAACCATTGTTCTGTAAAATGTATCTTTTTAAATACTTCTCTCCCTTTTTTCCCTCCCTCATGCAGCTGCACATTTTTCAAGCCTCCCTACTCCATCCCGAAGGCTCTCTCAGATAAGGCGGAGGAAAAAGAAGACACGAGATGAAATGTTCTCAGAAATCATGGAAGTAACCCGCAATGAAAGAGCTCACCTGAATGAGTGGAAGGATGTGGTATCAAATTACAGGAAAGATGCAAGTGAACATGAGGACAGGAGGGACGCTCGAGATGAGAGGTGGCGGCAGGAAGATCAGAGGTGTAGGCAGGAAGATCAGCGGTGGCGGGATGCAACGCTGGAGCTGCTGCGAGATCAAACTGATATCCTCCGACATCTGGTGGATCTTCAGGAAGAGCAGCAGGGTCACAGAGTGCTGCTGCAGCCCCTGTGCAACCACCCTCACCACTCACCATGTTCCATATCTTCCTCACCCAGAAGTGTAAGAACGCGTGAGGGAAGGCTTCGTGCACCCGCCCACTCCACCCCCGTGGACAGTCCAACCAAAAGGCTGTCATTACATTGAAATGTGTTTAATGGCCTTTTCCTTTCCTCCTATCCTCCTCCCAAACCACACCCGGGATACCTTGTCAGTTCTCTGCCTCTTTTATAATTACTTTTTAATAATGAATACATGATTTTTAAACGACAGTGACTTTATTTCCTTAAGCAAGCTGTAATCAAATGGGGAGAGCGGGTTGCTTACAGGGAAGGAGTCAATAAAGGTGAGGGGTTTGTGAAGGGGAAACAAACACAGCGGTCACACCGTACCCTGGCCCATGATGAAACTCGTTTTCAAAGCTTCTCTGATGTGCACCGCTTTGTGATGTGCTCTTCTAATCTCCCTGGTGTCTGGCTGCATGTAATCAGCGGCCTGGTGATTTGCCTCAGCCTCCCACCCCGCCATAAAGGTCTCCCCCTTACTCTCACAGAGATTGTGGAGCACACAGCAAGCAGCAATAACAATGGGGACATTGGTTTGGCTGAGGTCTGAGCGAGTCAGTAATGTGTGCCAGCGCGCCTTTAAACGGCCAAATGCACATTCTACCACCATTCTGCACTTGTTCAGCCTGTAGTTGAACAGCTCCTGACCACTGTCCAGGCTGCCTGTGTATGGCTTCATGAGCCATGGCATCAAGGGGGAGGCTGGGTCACCCAGGATAACTACAGGGATTTCAACATCCCCAACTGTTATTTTCTGGTCTGGGAAGTAATTCCCTTGCTGCAGCCGTTTAAACAGAGCAGTGCTTCTGAAGATGCGAACATCATGAACCCTTCCTGGCCATCCCACGTGGATGTTGGTGAAACGTCCCTTGTGATCCACCAGTGCTTGCAGCACCACTGAAAAGTACCCCTTGCGGTTTATGTACTAGGTGCCCTGGTGCTCCGGTGCCAAGATAGGGATATGGGTTCCATCTATCGCTCCCCCACAATTAGGGAATCCCATTGCAGCAAAGCCATCCACTATGACCTGCGCGTTTCCCAGAGTCACAACCTTTCATAGCAGCAGCTTAATGATTGCTTCAGCTACTTGCATCACAGCAGCCCCCACAGTAGATTTGCCCACTCCAAATTGATTTCCGACTGACCGGTAGCTGTCTGGCGTTGCAAGCTTCCAGAGGGCTATTGCCACTCGCTTCTCCACTGTGAGGGCTGCTCTCATCTTGGTATTATGGCGTTTCAGGGCAAAGGAAAGCAAGTCACAAAGTTCTATGAAAGTGCCCTTACACATGCGAAAGTTTCGCAACCACTGTGAATCGTCCCACACCTGCAAAACTATGCAGTCCCACCAGTCTGTGCTTGTTTCCTGGGCCCAAAATTGGCATTTAATGGCTAGAACCTGCCCCATTATCAGAAGGATCTCCAAAGCACAGGGGCCCGAGGTTTGAGATAATTCTGTGTCCATGTCCTCATCACTCTCATTGCCGTGCTGCCGTAGCCACCGCCTCCTCCTCGCCTGACTTTGCAGGTCCCGGTTCAGCATAGACTGCACGAGAATGCGTGAGGTGTTTACAACGTTCACAATTGCAGTATTGATCTGAGCAGGGTCCATGTTTGCTGTGCTATGGCGTTTGCACAGTTCACTCAGGAAAAAAGGCGCGAAACGGTTATCTGCTACTTTCACGGAGGGAGGGGCAAGGCTGTACCCAGAACCACCCGCGACATTGTTTTTGCCCCATCAGGCACTGGGCTGTTAACCCAGAATTCCAGGGGGCGGGGGAGACTGTGGGAACTATGGGATAGCTACGGGATAGCTACCCACAGTGCAACGGTCTGGAAATCAATGCTAGCCTCGCCCTATGGACGCACACCACTGAATTAATGTGCTTAGTGTGGCTGCGTGCACTCAACTTCATACAATCTGTTTTACAAAACCGGTTTATGTAAAATCGGAATAATCCCATAGTGTAGACATACCCCTAGTCTCTCTTTCTCCCTGTGTGGGTGTCTGTCTCCTTCCCTATTTATTGCAATAGTGGTGTTTTCTTTGCCCTAAATAGGTTCTGCATTCCACTCCTGCTGTGTCTTTCCTATTTCTTGATAGTCCAAAAGAAATCTACCCCTTCTTTCCCCACAGCGTAAGGGAAGCCTGCTGAATACAGAGCCCTTCGCTAATCTCAGTGGTCAACGTCTGAGTGAGGTGCAGTCATGGACTTCACAAGTGGGCAGAAGAACGGCTTGGTTGGCTTTATGGATGCTATGAAGCAGTTTCAGCATCCATGGAAGACAGCAGCCTCCAAGTAATGCCATGTTATGTCACACAGCCTTGACAGCCTCCATGCTGCAAGAAAGCTGGGGGCCAGCATTTGGCCCTATGATATCAGATGCATATCAATGGGAAGATATTTATGTGCATTTCTGGAGCACTCCTGGCTGTAGTATCTATGCATATGGGTACACAGCAGATGGATGGTATATTCCCAGGTTGGTTAGACATACACGTGCTAGCTCTGCTTGAGCCAGTGCATGAAAAACAGCACTGTGGCTGCAGTGGCACAGGTGGTGGCTCAGGTTAGTTGCCCTAGTACAATTCCTACGGTCTGAGGTCCTATGTACATACACAGATGGCTAGCTCAAGCTAAACACCCATGCCACCACAGCCATGCTACTACTTTTAGAGCTAGTGCAAGTATGTCTACATGAGCTAGGAATTACACTTTCCTGTTCTTGTGTAGACATACCCTTAGATCTGAATCTCTAATTTCTCAATATACTGTACAGTACTATAGTAACTTCCAAATTACGTGGAGGGTCCTTAACATCATTATTTGAGAAAACAAATCTTTCTGTTGTCAGTTTCTCTTAAGTAATTGCCTTTTGCTGCCTGATCTAAGTTAAGCACATAGTTTGAATAGCATGAAACTTAGTAAACATCTGTGACAACAAACGTTCTTCTTACCTCTAATTTACCATAAGCTAGATTTGCATAGAAACATGAAAAAGGGCTTTATTTAACAAAGTGTTCCTCAGTAAAAAGTCTTTTTCCTGTTTCTTCAATAAATATGAAAGTCAATAGTTTGTATAATACTCCAACATAAATAAAACCCAACAAAAGAAATTCCCAGGAATAAATGCCACGAAAAAGCTATTGTTCCCCCGTGATCCTTAAGAAGCTCAGGTTACAGCACAGTTTCAGACAGATAGCCTTTTGGACTTGGATGTGAATCTAAGATTGAGTTACACCTTTTTAGGTCATCTCATTTTGGTAATTATATAGGAAAAATTCATGCTGCCATTTTCGAGATCTCATCACAGTTGGATTTACTAACACATAAAGATTATCCAACAGGCATCTCTCTTCCTACAGATTTTCTCTGTGTGGAGCTGCATTCTTATGTATTCTATTTACATGCAATAAAAATGAAGTGGATGGAGGGGAAAAGAAACCTGATTCATGAATAAGAAAAAAGAGAAATAGCATTTTAAAATATTATAGAATTTATACTATAAAAAATTCAATTTCTTCTCTTAATGGAGCAAGAACTTTGTTATTTAAAGGAACATGTTTAAAATGCAGAATTACCACCTTTCTTCTTGCAAACTACCAACTATGGTGTAATTTATTACCATGGATTTATTACTGTCAAATCAGTGCTCTATCTATTTCTGCCCCAAAATGCCTCTCTTCCCACCCATGCCCACAAAGATTTTGAGGCAGGGTTAAAAATACTTCCCACTTAGAAAGGAAAGCATAAGCCTTTTGTTTTTTGGTTCAGCTTCAATTAAAACTGCATATTTGCTAAGTGTTTTTTTTTAAATTACTATATTTAACATTCCATTTGTATATAGAATAATTATATCATCCATGTGAACAGGATATTTGGTATCAGAATAGAAAAACAGACATGGCCACCTGGCTGCATTCAGGCTATATTTCTCCCATCCCCATGTCTACCTCCCCCTTTCAGCTCCCCTTTTTGTGTTTCCATGTTCAAAGGCCTAAATCCTCCTCAAAAGATATTTAGATGCCTAATTCCCATTTGATTTCAGTGGGAGTTAGGTACCTAAATATGTTTGCCTGGGTCAAAGTCCTTTACAAGCAAACATTAATCTTCACAACCTGGGAGTTAGGTTAGTAAGTATCATTATCTCCATTTCACAGCTGGGGAAAGTAGGCAGAGAGCTTAAGTAACTTTTCCAAAGCCACAGAGGAAGTCATTGGCAGAAGTGGAGTGAGACTGCAGGGCTTCCTAAAACCACAAGACCATATAAAGGGAATCAAATAAAACATAGCAACATGAACTGAGATTTACAAACCTAGCTTTCTGGGTCTTTTTGGCTTTTCTCTGATGAGTATGTGCCTGGTATTTCCTCACTAAAGATCTTAACACTCACCAGAGACTTGCAGGCAGTCTACAAGCTGAAAATGAAGCCATACCTCCTCCTTTCTTAATGATACTCCAGATCACCTGGCCTGATGGTCTCTTACCACAGAAGAACCAGGCAATTGTATTTTTCCACAATAGGCAGGACAATTATTTTTTCATTATAAAAAATCTTCTGAAATTTAGTTTTTCCCCAGGTTTTGTCTGATTAGGTTTGAGCTATTATTATGTGGTGGTGTTTTTTGTTTTTGTGCTATTAGTATTTCCTGTCAGAAGGCATGCAATTTGCCACCTTTTAATATTTGGCTCTGAGGTAGCAGCCCACTGCAGAGTGTTAGCTCTATATTCACCTTGGAGGTGGCGGAAGATATAAAATGGCAGAGACTCTTTCCATCGCCACAGAAAAGCCAACTTGATGTTTCAATGTGTTACAGCAAGTTACTGGACAAGGAGACTACTTGCCAAAAAAGGGTCCTTGGGGTCTGAAACCTAGGGTGGGGGGCAGGCTTCTCATTCTGAGTACTGGCCTGAGCCTGAAGTCTATACTGCTATTTGTAATGCCATACTAAGAGCCCAGTAGACGTGGGCTCTGACTCTTGCTGCCATGGGTTTCTGCTTTCTGTGTACACATGAGTAACAAAATAAAATCTGTCCAGTACGTACTGCAATAACTATGAACCTGCTGTGATACAATATGTAATATGTCAGTGATGTGTGAGGAGAGGTTAAAGTTCACTGTCTAGACCCTTCAGTGTTAGCAAAGGGTCACAGCTGGTTTGTTGGCTGGCAGGCATTTGTTAAGTCCACAGTACTTTCTGATATTGCCAGTGATTGGCAGCTGGAACAATTGATTAAGCACAGCAGTTGAACATATTGGAAATTCTTATTACTTCTGTGATTAAGAGATGGTGAAATCCCCAAAGCAATAAAGTTTGTGGTCTGGATTAAAACCTGAGGTTCTTGCTTCAGCTGGAGGTCATTATATCATAACCTTGCCTGACTTACTTGTTCAGTGAATTGTAGTTTCTTTTCACTTTGGTTTTCTCTTAGCATGAAGAAGGGAAATAGAAATAACACAGTTGTCACTTGTTACTTTACAATGGTAATGCTAATTCACCAGTACACTTAAGCTTTCCCTCACAATCTGAATGAAAATCATTACCATGTAATTCACATAGCACCAGCAAATTGCATCCACATGAAAATAGCTACCTTAAAGCTACATTAAGAACTAAACTTCTAAAATTCAAGACTAAAGCTGGGGAAGAAAGGGACAAATCTGAAGGAAATGTCTGCATTCTGCATAAAATATGTAACATATTAAAGTTAGTGGGTCCTTGTATATGTGCAAAATAGGCCTGATCCTGACAATAACTCTCATTTAATGAGAACCCTTGGTGTTTGAGAAATTCAGAACTAGACCTCAAAAATGTTATTCAAAGCTAAGGATAAGGGTCAAATGTAGCATTAGACCCAAATTCTGTAAAGATTTAAGCACATGCCTAATTTTATACACAGGAGTACTGCACTGACTTTAAAGGGACTACTCATCTGCTTAAATATAAGCATGATCATAATTGTTTGCACGATTCTGGCCTTACCAGAATATTTCAGCTAGATCACACTAAATAGTAACAACAGTAAACAACCCTGATTTGTGAACATATATCAATGAATAAACACAGCAAGTTTGGTTTTGTTACCATTAATGGCTCACATTATTCATAATTTGAACGTATTAGGACAACTGCAGGGTATTCATGAAAATGTTTGTGAATATGAAATATTAGCAGGAAATTCTTGCCTATTGTAATCTCCTAATTCCTGACCTTGACAAATCCCATCTTGCCCCACACAAACCCATTCAAAATGCTGCCTATGAAAAGCCTTAGGACAGAAAAGAATGAAACGTCATATCTGAAGAGGTCAAGATGATATTGAATTTGGCAGGCCCGGCTTTGACCCATTTTTGTTCTCTCCTGTAATGCCTCTAAGATTAGTTAAGTGTGCTCCATTCCCTGCCTCTTCAATAGTAGATCACAAAAGATAGCAGGTCCTACAAAAACAGTGTTTCTTCTTGATTGTAATTAAAAGGTAATAAGTGACTTGTTGCCCTGACTACATCACCCCCATCTTTTGATCCCTCCACTGGCTCCCCCTTTTCCACTGCACAAACACAAACTACTTGTCTTCACTTTGATAGCCTTTCATGACTTAACCACACCACACTTGCCATCTTTTAATTGGCATTGAGCCATTGCCCCCACCTCTGCTATGCCAGCATTTATCCCTCAGAAGGCTAATTTTTCTACAAACACCTTCATGCTTTCTCTCATATTGCCTTTTATCCACAAAGTCACTATATTGATTTCCTTCTAACTTCTCCTCAAAATTTACCTTTGTCATGATACCTAATGATTAGGCAGCTGATGCGCTGTGACAGCTGTGTATGCTTGTAATAATAATTGTCTCAGTGTTACCTAGTGCTCCTCTTATCTGTTGTTGTATCCACCTGTTGCCTCATATGCCTGTTAGCTGTTTGGGGCATGGAGCATCTGTTTGTTATATGTGTGTACAACATCTAGCACAATGATCCTTAATTGGAGCACCCAGGCACTGTACATTTCAAATAATAATAATAAATCAACACTGCAGCACATGTGTAACATTACTCACCAAGCGTAAAGCTAAAAAAATATTAGGAACCATTAAGAAAGAGATAGATAAGACGACAGAAAATATCATAATGCCATTATATAAATCCACGGTACACCCATACCTTTCAAAAGGGATGTAGTAGCACTGGAAAAGGTACAGTGAAAGGCAAAAGAAATGATTAGAGATATGGAACATCTTTCATGTGAGGAGAAACTAAAAAAACTGGGACTTTTCAGCTTGGAAGAGAGATGACTAATAGGCAGGGCTGTCCCTAAGGGGGGTAGGGCCCGGGGCAGAAGTGAAGAATCCATCACTTCCAGAACTGACTGTGCCCAGCACCGGTCAATTGCACCAGCGGTCCATGGGGCTCCCCAGAGTGCGGGTCCCAGAGCAATCACCCCGATTCTCCATACCCAAGGGACAGCTCTGGTAATAGGGGATAGGATAGAAATCTATAAAATCATAAATGGTGTGGAGAAAGTGAATAAGGAAGAGTTGTTTACTCCTTCACATAACACAAGAACCAGCGGTCACCCAATGAAATTAACAGGCAACAGGTTTAAAACAAACAAAGGAAATATTTCTTCACACAACACACAGTCAACCTGTGGAACTCATTGCTGGGGATGTTGTGAAGGCCAATTCTATAACTGGGTTAAAAGAAGAACTAGGTAAATCCATGGAGGATAGGTCCATCAATGGCTATTAGCCAGAATGGACTGGGATGCAACCACAAGCTCAGGGTGTCCCTAAGCCTCTAATTGCCAGAAGCTGGGACTGGAGGACAGGGGATGGATCACTCAATAATTGCCCTGTTCTGTTCATTCCCTCTGAAGAATTTGGCATTGGCCACCGTCGGCAGACAGGATACTGGGCTAGATGGACCGTTGGTCTGACCCAGTATGCCCATTCTTATGTTCCTAAGTTAAACATGTATGGGGCCCTATGATATTACTTAGAAGAGTGGTTCACAACACTGTCTTCAGGGCAATGCTGCGAAAATCTTCTGCAGAATCTAAACTCTTATTACAACAATTCTGTCTTTCTGGTGCAAAGAAAATCTAGCAAATGTGAACAGCTGTAGGAATTAGCTTGCTTCATTTTAGAGCACCGGAGAATATGCAATTCATGACATTTTCAGAGAGAATTTATAAATTACACATTTTGGTTTATTTTAAAATGTGAAACTATCGACTTTTTGCCACATATGTCACAATGAACTTAACACTAACAAAAAAATTTCTATATTACAGCATTTAGGATGTTTTTGGCACATGAAATGCTAGGATATGGGGCACAAAATATTTTAGGAGACAGGGATGTAGCAGAAAATATATAATTTATAAATTCTGACTGAAAATGTCATGATACTATAACCGTGAATAAACCAGAATGACTAGGCTTTTTTTAGAGTAGCAGCTGTGTTAGTCTGTATCCGCAAAAATAGGCTTTTTTTAAATGACAACATAGGGCTAGATACGTGAAGAGGGACTTACACTCAGCATTGCAACATCTAATGTGTAGGCCCTCTGATGCCCACTTGAGTCCATAGCTGCAATTTAGGCCTCCAGGCTCACTATAGGATGTGTGGGGAGAGCTAGGAACCTAAGAATTGGATTCACAAAAGCCAGCAAGCTGAGTGGGGAGCTGCCTAAGCTAGCCAGTAGGAAATGCAGAGGAAAGTGGTGGAGCCTAAGCCCTGCTCCTCAAAGGGAATTAGGTGCCTGACTCTGGCCCAGAAGGAGATGGCTCCCTCCACTTGTGATTCTCAGCCATGAATACTCTCCTGGAGTTATGTGCTTAAGCTGGGCCAGCCATGTCTCACAAAAAAAAAAGTAAAAAAAAAATAAATGAGGAGATAGTGAGGGTGCTACCCTTACGCCCCAAAGCCCAGTGTGCTCACCTAGTACGTGAAAAACCCAGGTTCAAATCCCTGCTCTCCCTGATTCAGAGCAAGAATTTGAACCCAGGTCTCTAACTCACAGGTGAGTGCCCTCACCACTAGGGTGGGTCTCTCTCAATCTCTCCTGTTGTAGTTGATCTACTTTGTATAAAATACTTACATACTCATTAGATCAGGGACTGGAACCTGGGTCTCGCAGGTGAATACTCTAACCACAGGGTTATGCTGAGTCTCACACTCTCTCTGGTCTGAGGAATATTTAAGTAACACTCCTGCAAATACATATGCATATGCTTAACTTTACACCTATGAGTAGTCCCATCAACCTCAGTGGAACTACTCAGAAGTTTTGGACTTGCTTAAGTGTCTGCAGGCTCAGGCCTTCAATTATTCTGAGTCAAAGTCTACTCTGCCTTGCACCAGTGCAACACAGAACAGAATTTAGACCAAGGAGAAATAAATCTATAGCTAGTGGTGAAGTTAGTCCTAAACATGCAATTTATATAGAAAACAGTAAAAATAACAAGTTTTCCTAAAATCTACAGGGTTTATAAAAATATAGTAAATCTTAACATTTTAATAATTGCTCAAATATTATAGCTTATACAAACATTGTTATATATTTTATACTATTGTTATTATAACTGTTTTCCTATGAAGAGAACAGGACGCATGTATATACTATTCTATACTGGTAATTTTATTTTTTGGATCTGTTTTTATCTTTTTGGTAATATAAGATCTTTATATGTACTCCAGTGTATTATCAGGATGGTTATGCTCTATTGAAACTTCTTATATCACAAGTCAGAATAGGTTTTCATTTTAGGCCCTGATACTGCATATTTTTATGCACGTGCTTAACTTTAAGTATGAGTAATTTCAATGAAATCAAAGGGACCACACACACTTAAAGTTAAAACACATTTGTACATGTTTGCTGAATCAGGCTCTTCAAAGGAAAGGGACTGTCTACACAAAAATGTAGTGCACAGCAAGCTGAGGTACGTGCTATGAAACTTTTAGTGCACGGTAGCAGGGTCCATGTGGCCAGTAGTGCATGGAAAACTAGTGTACTGTAGACAGGGGCGGCTCTAGATATTTTGCCACCCCAAGCACGGCAGGGAGGCTGCCTTCGGCGGCTTGCCTGCGGGAGGTCCCTGGTCCGCAGATTTGGCGGCATGCCTGCGGGAGGTCTGCTGAAGCCACGGGACCAGTGGACCCTCCGTAGGCGCACCACCGAAGGCAACCTGCCTGCCACCCTCGCGGCAACCGGCAGAGTGCCCCCTGTGGCTTGCCGCCCCAGGTATGCACTTGGCGTGCTGGTGCCTGGAGCCGCCCCTGACTGTAGATTCACACAATGGCTTCCCTTGCGCTAAGTGTCCATGGAGACAAGCCCTAAGTCATTTTTATGCATGATTATACTTTAAGCCATAAAAATGTGCTAGTCTCAAGGTTTTTCACTGTTGCCATTTCTTAAAAGAAAAAAGAAGAAAAAAAAGAAATGGTCTTGTACAGTTTTCTGAATTAAAAAAAGACTGATGACTTTACTAGTGCATTACTATGAACCACAAAACTACAATGTTTTTTTAAATTAAAAAAATCCCTTTATCCCATTTTATAAAGCTAATTAAATGTAGGGATACTTAGGGCCTTTAAGTTTAGCACTTTAGCTTTACAATTCATGTCTAAATTAATGTTTAATGGACTAATGGCCTGATTTTCAGAGGCGCTAAGAATCTGAAATCACTGAGAGCTATGGATCCGCAGCTCCTCTGAAAACTAGCTCAGAGCTTTAAAGGGACACCCTCAACATGGAGTTTTTAAATTGACTTATTTAAAATGATTCCAGTTTCTGATAAAAAACCCTTTAAATATTACATTCTGAATCAAAAAACATACATAAGTGTTTTTCTGCTCCCCTGTTGATGGTTCCAAATATCTTTTCAGCATGACAGAAACTGAATATACAGGGAGAAAAGTGAAAATGGCTATAAACAACGTGCTTTCAAATGCACAAAGTAAACTGGGAAAAATAGAGAAAAAGTATATTTCCACTAATTTATTTCAGTTATAGTTTTCTTAGACAATACTTGTAACTTGAGCAGGTACAACATTTCCAAAGAGAAATATAATTTTTCAAATTTAAAGTATCCCTTCAAGTATATATTTTGTGCATCCCTTAGAAGAAAAGTAATTAAAAATCTCTTGCTTTTAAATATGTATAAGATATTAAAATATCTCCAATTGGTAAAAAGTTTGATGAAGGCCACTGGTGACAAAGACATCTGCTCATGTTTATAATTGGAAAACAGCACAGACGTATTTCAGGTGATATGTCCTGTGTAACAGTTTACAGTAAAAGTGAGTATCATCGATTTTCTGCTTCAGATTGTGTCAAACCTTTTTCTCCTCGACTTGAGAGGGGGATCATTTTTGCTGATTCCATTTGCCATTTGGAACAGCAGCTTCTCTAGGGCACCACAGCCAAGTTCATAATATTTTTCTATTCTCTGCAGCATGAATAATTTTAATATTGCTGTTCCCCAAAAATTCAGTCTCTCTCTTTTATTGTTATTTCACTTTCTCATTATCCAGTAGCCCAGATAAGTAGTTAATGAAATAATTTCTTCCAAACTGATTGAGTGGCTGTCAGAATGAAATGACATGGCTTCGTTTATCCCTGACATAGACGAAGCCACTCTACATTACCATCCTGCACCTACACACTCCTCTCCAGCCTCCTCACAATCTCCGTAGTCTGCCCCTGGCTCTTCACATCCACCCTCTCAGTCCACTCCCTGACCCTCAGATCCTCTATCACTTCTCTTCCCTGCCTCCCAAATAGAATCATAGGATTGGAAGGGACCGCGAGAGGTCTTCTAGTCCAGTCTATGTCTAGTCTGACACAAAATCCCAAGCTAACTGATGGGAAACAATACTACCTGTCTTCAGTGCATCAAGAAAAAAGCAAACAAATGTGTCAACTGAATGATAGATGCAGCAATGAATAAACAAATGTGTTAGAGAAACCAGTCTATTAACTAACGAGAAATTACAGCTCGTAAAAGCATGATGATGAACTCTTAGTTTACAAGAATTGCTGTTCACTAGGAAGCAGAGACAAATAGTGAGAAATGAAAAATTACTGATTTCCTCCAGGAATCCAAACAGTCACGCAATATTACCAATCCAAAGCAAGAATCAGACTGTAAAATATCATGATATAGGATTGGAAATCAAGCTATTAAAATACATTTCTTTCTTCACTACATTCTATTTTTTTTTAGCCTTAAGGGAGAAGCTACCTGCCCCAAAAGATCTCATGTTCAAAATTCAAACTTAAATGCACACACACGAAAATTGGCTACTTGCAGGGGACTCCACTTTACCTCTCAGTCTGGTTTAGCATTGACTCTTATTATCTATCCTTCCACTTTCTCCCCTCCTGACTCCCTCCACAGTCCCCAATTCCCTAACTGCCCCCATCTCCCCCTCATGTTCTTCTGTCCCTCATACACATCTCTTCCCCTATTTCCCATCCACCTCCTCAGTCTCCTCTCATATTTCACATATCCTTGTTCTTCTTGTGATTATTTCCTGCATCTAGATTCTCATCTCCCTCCTCTTCACTCTACATTACCATCCTGCACCTACACACTCCTCTCCAGCCTCCTCACAATCTCCGTAGTCTGCCCCTGGCTCTTCACATCCACCACCTCAGTCCACTCCCTGACCCTCAGATCCTCTATCACTTCTCTTCCCTGCCTCCCAAATAGAATCATAGGATTGGAAGCGACCGCGAGAGGTCTTCTAGTCCAGTCCCCTGCACTCAAGTCTAAGTATTAGACCATCCCTGATAGGTGTTTGTCTAACCAGCTCTTAAAAATCTCCAATGACGGAGATTCCACAAACTCCCTAGGCAATTTATTTCAGTGCTTAACTACCCTGACAGGAAATTTTTCCTAATGTCCAACCTGAACCTCCCTTGCTGCAATTTAAGCCCATTTCTTCTTGTCCTATCCTCAGAGGTTAAAGAGAACAATTTTTCTCCTTCCTCTTTGTAACAACTTTTTATGTATTTGAAAACTGTTATCATGTCCCCTCTCAATCGTCTCTTCTCCAGACTAAACAAACCCAATTTTTTCAAGCTTCTGCATAGGTCACGTTTCCGATCTTTAATCATTTTTGTTGCTCTTCTCTGGACATTCCCCAATTTGTCCACATCTTTCCTGAAATGTGGCACCCAGAACTGGACACAATATTCCAGTTGAGGCCTAATCAGTGCAGAGTAGAGTGGAAAAATTACTCCTTGTGTCTTGCTTACAACACTTCTGCTAATACATCCTAGAATGATGTTTGATTTTTTTGCAACAGTGTTATACTGTTGATTCATATTTAGCTTGTGATCTACTATGACCCTCAGATACCTTTCTGCAGTACTCCTTCCAAGGCAGTCATTTCCCATTTTGTATGTGTGCAATTGATTGTTCCTTCCTAAGTGGGGTACCTAACATTCGTCCTTACTGAATTTCATCCTGTTTACTTCAGACCATTTCTCCAGTTTATCCAGATTATTTTGAATTTTAATCCTATCCTGCAAAGCACTTGCAACCCCTCCCAACATGGTATCATCTGCAAACTTTATAAGTGCACTCTCTATGCCATTATCTAAATCACTGATGAAGATATTTAACAGAGCAAGACCTAGGACTGATCCCCACAGGACCCCACTTGATATGCCCTTCTAGCTTGCCTGTGAATCACTGATAACTACTCTCTGGGAATGGTTTTCCAATCAGTTATGCACCCACCTTATAGTAGCTCCATCAAGTTTATATTTCCTTAGCTTGTTTATGAGAAGGTCATGTGAAACAGTATCAAAAGCCTTACTAAAGTCAAGATCTCCCAAATCTACCACTTCCCCCCATCCATAAAGCTTGTTAAACTGTCAAAGAAAGCTATTAGGTTGGTTTTATACTATTTGTTCTTGACAAATCCATGAAGACTGTTACTTATCTTATTATCTTCTAGGTGTCTTCAAACTGATTACTTAATTATTTGGTCCATAATTTTTCCAGGTATTGAAGTTAAGCTAACTGGTCTCTAGTTCCCAGGGTGTCCTTATTCCCCTTCTTATAAATGGGAAGTATATTTTCCCTTTTCCATTCCTCTGGAATCTCAGCTGTCTTTCATGACTTTTCAAAGATAATTGGTAAAGGCTCAGCTATATCCTCATTCAGCTCCTTGAGTATTCTAGGATGTCGGTGGTTTGAGCATTGGCCTGCTAAACTCAGGGTTGTGAGTTCAATCCTTGAGGGGGCAATTTGGGGATTCGTCCTGCTTTGAGCAGGGGGTTGGACTAGATGATATCTTCAGATCCCTTCCAACCCTAATAATCTATGATTCTATTTAATCGGCCCTGGTGACTTGAGGACATCTAACTTGTCTAAGTAATTTTCCTATTTTAGCCTCTGATCCTACCTCATTTTCACTGGCATTCATGAAGTGATATGTCCAATTCCTAGTACACTTTTTGGTGAAAACTGGAACAAAACAGTCATTTAGCACTTCTGCCTTTTCCACATTTTTCTGTTATTGTTTCCCCTCCCCCACTGAGTAATGGACATACCCTGTCCTTGGTCTTTCTCTTGCTTCAAATGTATCCCTCTACCCCTCTCACAGTTTCCCAGTGACAGAATAGAGGGGGTGCCCATATTGCCTCATGGCAGCCTGGATTCAATCGTATTGGAAATACCAGTGCACTGTCTTGATGAGAAAGCAGCAGAGGATCATTGACATAACCTTATTCCCAGATTTGGACCTTAGCGTCCAAAATATGGGGGTTAGCATGAAAACCTCCAAGCTTAGTTACCAGCTTGGACCTGGTACCTGCTGCCACCACCCAAAAAATTAGAGTGTTTTGGGGCACTCTGGTCCCCCTGAAAAACCTTCCCTGGGAACCCCAAGACCCAAATCCCTTGAGTCTCACAACAAAGGGAAATAATCCTTTTCCCCTTCCCCCCTCCAGGTGCTCCTGGAGAGATACACAGACACAAGCTCTGTGAAACTACGCAGAGTGATTCCCCCTCTCCGTTCCCAATCCTGGAACAAAAGCACTTTCCTCTTCACCCAGAGGAAATGCAAAATCAGGCTAGCAATCCAACACACAGCTCTCCCCTTGATTTCTTCCTCCCACCAATTCCCTGGTGAGTACAGACTCAATTTCCCTGAAGTAAAGAAAAACTCCAACAGGTCTTAAAAGAAAGCTTTATATAAAAAGAAAGAAAAAATACAAATGCTCTCTCTGTATTAAGATGATACAACACAGGGTCAATTGCTTAAAAGAATATTGAATAAACAGCCTTATTCAAAAGAATACAAATCAAAGCCCTCCAGCACTTACATTCATGCAAATACCAAAGAAAAGAAACCATAGAACTTACTATCTGATCTCTTTGTCCTTACACTTAGAAAACAGAAGACTAGAAAATAGAACTACTTCTCCAAAGCTCAGAGGAAACAGGCAGACAGACAAAAGACTCAGAGACACACTTCCCTCCACCCAAAGTTGAAAAAATCCAGTTTCCTGATTGGTTCTCTGGTCAGGTGTTTCAGGTGAAAGAGACATTAACCCTTAGCTATCTGTTTATGACACGCCCCCCAAATTGCAGACAGTGGGGAAGCTCACTGGCGGCAATTTCCTTCTAGAACTTGAAAATAAACAGATTAATACAACACATGCACCTTTACATATACTACTAAGTATATAACTAACAGACTTTTACATTTTAAGAACACTTTTTAACTACTGGATTCTGGGAAACTCTCACGGGAGAGTGCATCAGCAACTTTGTTAGAAGCTCCTGTGATGTGTTGAATTTCAAAATCAAAATCTTGGAGAGCTAAACTCCAACGAAGAAGTTTCTTGTTGTTCCCCTTGGCAGTATGAAGCCACTGTAGTGCAGCATGGTCAGTTTGTAGTTGGAACCGCCGTCCCCAAACATATGGGCGTAGCTTTTCCAGGGCGTACACAATGGCATAGCATTCCTTTTCACTGACTGACCAGTGACTTTCCCTCTCAGACAGTTTCTTGCTGAGAAACACGACAGGATGGAAGTTGTGATCTGTTGCTTCCTGCATGAGTACTGCTCCTATACCACGCTCAGATGCATCCGTGGTTACTAGGAATGGCTTGTCAAAGTCCGGGGCCCTGAGCACAGGGTCAGACATGAGTGTTGCCTTAAGTTGGGTAAAGGCCTTTTGACACTCATCAGTCCACTTAACTGCATTTGGCTGGGTCTTTTTGGTCAGGTCGGTTAATGGGGCAGCGATTTGGCTGTAGTGTGGTACAAATCGCCTGTAGTATCCGGCCAAGCCTAAGAAGGATTGGACTTGCTTTTTGGACCGTGGGACAGGCCACTTTTGGATAGCATCCACCTTGGCCTGTAGGGGGTTTATGGTTCCTCGACCCACCTGGTGCCCCAGGTAAGTCACTCTGTTTTGGCCTATTTGACACTTTTTGGCCTTAACAGTTAGTCCTGCCTGCCTGATGCGCTCAAAGACCTTTTCCAGGTGGAGTAGGTGTTTGGGCCAGGAGTCTGAAAAAATGGCCACATCATCGAGGTAGGCAACTGCAAATTCTCCCAGTCCAGCTAGTAGACCGTCTACCAGCCTCTGGAAGGTGGCGGGTGCATTTCGAAGGCCGAAAGGAAGGACATTGAATTCATACACCCCCGCATGGGTGACGAATGCTGACCTCTCCTTGGCAGGTTCATCTAGCGGTACTTGCCAGTACCCTTTGGTTAAGTCTATTGTAGAGATGAACTGGGCACGTCCCAACTTTTCCAATAGCTCATCAGTGCGTGGCATTGGATAGTTGTCCGGACGAGTTACCGCATTTAGCTTACGGTAGTCCACGCAGAAGCGTATTTCCCCATCTGGTTTGGGTACCAGAACCACTGGAGATGCCCATGCACTGGTAGATGGGCGGATTATACCCATCTGTAGCATGTTCTGGATCTCCCGTTCTATAGCAGCTTGGGCATGAGGAGACACTCGGTAGGGTGGGGTTCTGATTGGGTGAGCATTACCTGTATCAATGGAGTGGTATGCCCGTTCAGTCCGTCCTGGGGTGGCTGAGAACAATGGGGCGAAGCTAGTGCACAGCTCCTTGATTTGTTGCCGCTGCAGACGTTCCAGGGGGGTTGAGAGGTTCACCTCTTCCACGCCACCGTCTTTTTTTCCGTCGTAGTAGACACTGTCAGGCCACTCAGCATCATCTCCCTGGACTGTAAACTGACAAACCTGTAAGTCTCTGGAATAGAAAGGCTTGAGAGAATTAACATGGTACACTTTAGGCTTTAGTGAGGAATTGGGAAATGCTATGAGATAGTTTACAGTTCCCAGGCGCTCTTGGACCGTGAATGGCCCTTCCCATGATGCTTCCATTTTATGGGCCTGTTGCGCCTTCAAGACCATAACCTGGTCTCCTACCTTGAAGGAACGTTCTCTGGCATGTCTGTCATACCAGGCCTTTTGCTCTTCTTGAGCATCCTTTAGGTTCTCTCTAGCAAGGGCTAAAGAGTGTCGGAGGGTGCTTTGTAGGTTGCTTACAAAGTCCAGAATGTTAGTTCCTGGAGAAGGCGTAAACCCCTCCCATTGCTGCTTCACCAACTGTAATGGCCCCTTAACCTCGTGACCATACACAAGTTCAAATGGTGAAAACCCTAAACTGGGATGTGGTACAGCCCTGTAGGCAAACAGCAACTGCTGCAACACTAGGTCCCAATTATTGGAGAATTCGTTGATGAATTTTCTTATCATGGCCCCCAAAGTTCCATTGAACCTTTCCACCAGGCCATTGGTTTGATGGTGGTACGGGGTGGCAACCAAGTGATTCACCCCATGAGTTTCCCACAGTTTTTCCATGGTCCCTGCCAGGAAATTAGACCCTGAATCTGTAAGGATGTCAGAGGGCCAACCTACCCTGGCAAAGATGTCTGTTAGGGCCAGGCACACAGTGTTAGCCCTGGTGTTGCCTAGAGCTACTGCTTCTGGCCATCGGGTAGCAAAGTCCACTAAAGTCAGTACGTACTGCTTTCCTCTGGGCGTCTTTTTTGGGAAAGGGCCCAGAATATCCACAGCTACTCGCTGAAATGGGACCTCAATTATGGGGAGTGGCTGGAGAGGGGCCTTGACCTGGTCTTGAGGCTTACCCACTCTTTGGCATACCTCACAAGACCGGACATACTTGGCAACATCCTTGCCCATCCCCTCCCAGTGGAAGGACTTCCCCAACCGGTCCTTGGTTCTGTTCACCCCAGCATGGCCACTGGGATGATCATGGGCTAAGCTTAAGAGCTTCTCCCGGTACTTAGTTGGAACCACCAACTGTTTTTGCGGCTGCCATTCTTCCCGGTGTCCACCAGAAAGAATTTCCTTGTATAAAAGTCCTTGGTCTATAACAAACCGGGATCGATTAGAAGAGCTGAGAGGCGGTGGGGTGCTCCGTGCCGCCGCCCACGCTTTCTGAAGGCTGTCATCTGCTTCCTGCTCAGCCTGGAACTGTTCCCTTGAGGCTGGGGTCACCAGTTCTTCCTCAGACTGTGGACTTGGGCTTGGTCCCTCTGGAAGCGATGTAGGTGATGGGGTTGTTTCCGTTGCTGGTGAACCGCTCTCCGCTGGTGCACCTGAGGGTATTTCAGGCTCTGGCTGAGCCTTTTGGGTATGGCTGTCGTGCGCGTCTGCCAGTTCTGGCTCGCTGGCGCCCCCTGGCGTTGAGTTTGAAGATGTGGTTGCACTTGCTGGTGCTGGTTGTTGTTCCAGTTCCGGGCCTGGGACTGGAGATGCTGTGGCTGTTTCAGTGGTAGGCATGGAATCCGGGTCCACTACCTCTGTCTGGGTCTCTGGTAACACAGACGGGGCCTCTGTGGACGGCTCAGGAACAGGAATGGGTCTGGAAGCTTGCCTGGTTTGGCTACGGGTAACCATTCCCACTCTCTTGGCCCGCCTCACCTGGTTGGCCAAGTCTTCCCCCAGTAGCATGGGGATAGGATAATTGTCATAGACTGCAAAAGTCCACATTCCTGACCAGCCTTTGTACTGGACAGGCAGTTGAGCTGTAGGCAAGTCTACAGCTTGTGACATGAAGGGGTAAATTGTAACTTTGGCCTTTGGGTTGATGAATTTGGGGTCAACGAAGGATTGGTGGATAGCTGACACTTGTGCCCCCGTGTCTCTCCACGCAGTAACCTTCTTTCCGCCCACTCTCAAATTTTCCCTTCGCTCCAAGGGTATTTGAGAGGCATCCGGGCCTGGGGATCTTTTGTGTGATGGTGGTGTAATGAATTGCACTCGCATGGTGTTCTTGGGACAGTTGGCCTTGATGTGTCCCGGTTCATTACACTTAAAGCATCTTCCATCTGATGGGTCACTGGGCCGAGGTGAGTTACTGGAGACTGGTGAGGTTGAAGAGTAGGGTATCTGTGGCTTTACTTGGGTGGTATGGAGGGTCTTTGGCTGTCCTCGGTTGTAGGGTTTATGGTCTGTGTGCCCCCTGGGGTAATCGTTCCCCTTGACAGTAGCTTTTTTGCTTTCTGCCAGTTCCATCCATTTGGCTCCAATCTCCCCCGCCTCAGCGATAGTTTTGGGATTTCTATCTTGTATGTACCGTGTGATGTCTTCAGGAACACCATCCAAGAACTGCTCCATTTGTATGAGAAGGTTCACTTCTTCCAAGGTTTGAATGTTGTTTCCTGTTAACCAGGCCTCATAGTTTTTTGCAATGTAGTAGGCGTGTTTGGGAAATGACACCTCTGGTTTCCATTTTTGGGTTCTGAAGCGCCGACGGGCATGATCTGGGGTTATCCCCATCCTGTATCTGGCCTTGGTTTGAAAAAGTTTATAGTCATTCATTTGCGGCTTGGGCATTTCAGCTGCCACCTCTGCTAAAGGTCCACTGAGGTGTGGCCTTAATTCTACCATGTACTGGTCTTCGGGGATGCTGTACCCAAGACAGGCTCTTTGAAAATTTTCCAAGAAGGCCTCGGTGTCATCACCTGCCTTGTAGGTGGGAAATTTCCTGTGCTGTGGAGCAATAATTGGCGCCGGGTTGTTAGGGTTGGCTGGCACATGCAGCCCAGCTTTTGCCAACTCCAGTTCATGTTTTCTCTGTTTTTCCTTCTCTTCATTCTCTTTTTGTTGTTTTTCCATTTCTTTTTGGTGCTTTTCCATTTCTCGGCGGTGGGCCACCTCTTCTTCTTCTAGTTTTCTTTTGTGTGCTGCCTCTTGGGCTGCCTGTTCTCTTTGGAAGGCTGCCAGTTTGATGCTTTCTTCCTTTTCTTTTATCTCCATCTCTTTTTGTTTTATTTCCAGTTGTCGCCTGTGTTCAGCTTCTTTTAATTGGTCTTCGGCCTCCATTTTTGTCCTAGTAGACATGGTTCCTGTTTTCTTGTGTTGGGGTGCCCTCCGGTGTTTCTCTGTTGAACTGCAGGCTCTGTTGCCTCCTGAAGTCTGCCTAGCAACAGTGCTTTTTTCCCTTTCTCTCTCTAGCTAATGTTCAATGAAGGGAAACCAGAAAAACCACTTTATTTGCATGCATATAAGTGCTGGTACTTGCCTGCTAATGGGAGGGCTATTGCATGACAAAAGACCCTCAACAGTCTTCTCGCTTAACATGCAAACCACAACTGCTAGAGAGAGCAGAAAAAAAAATTCTCTCTGGTTCCCTTTTAAAACCAAACTGTTTCTCTCTGCTAAAAAGCCCTTAGCAGAGAAAAGAAAAATATAATATTCCTACTGGCTTCTGGATTCTGTCTATATCCCGCCGCTGCCACTCATGACATAACCTTATTCCCAGATTTGGACCTTAGCGTCCAAAATATGGGGGTTAGCATGAAAACCTCCAAGCTTAGTTACCAGCTTGGACCTGGTACCTGCTGCCACCACCCAAAAAATTAGAGTGTTTTGGGGCACTCTGGTCCCCCTGAAAAACCTTCCCTGGGAACCCCAAGACCCAAATCCCTTGAGTCTCACAACAAAGGGAAATAATCCTTTTCCCCTTCCCCCCTCCAGGTGCTCCTGGAGAGATACACAGACACAAGCTCTGTGAAACTACGCAGAGTGATTCCCCCTCTCCGTTCCCAATCCTGGAACAAAAGCACTTTCCTCTTCACCCAGAGGAAATGCAAAATCAGGCTAGCAATCCAACACACAGCTCTCCCCTTGATTTCTTCCTCCCACCAATTCCCTGGTGAGTACAGACTCAATTTCCCTGAAGTAAAGAAAAACTCCAACAGGTCTTAAAAGAAAGCTTTATATAAAAAAGAAAGAAAAAATACAAATGCTCTCTCTGTATTAAGATGTTACAACACAGGGTCAATTGCTTAAAAGAATATTGAATAAACAGCCTTATTCAAAAAGAATACAAATCAAAGCCCTCCAGCACTTACATTCATGCAAATACCAAAGAAAAGAAACCATAGAACTTACTATCTGATCTCTTTGTCCTTACACTTAGAAAACAGAAGACTAGAAAATAGAACTACTTCTCCAAAGCTCAGAGGAAACAGGCAGACAGACAAAAGACTCAGAGACACACTTCCCTCCACCCAAAGTTGAAAAAATCCAGTTTCCTGATTGGTTCTCTGGTCAGGTGTTTCAGGTGAAAGAGACATTAACCCTTAGCTATCTGTTTATGACAATCATAAAAAGCTAACCCCCCCCACTCTGAATAGCAAAAACCCCTTGATAAAATCACGAGATTTGGCAACACTAAGTTTCTTACCTAGCAGCTTTCCTCCTGAGCTTCCAGTTCCTACACTGGGGCTTTATCTAAAGTCTATTGATATCAGTGGCCTTTGGATCAGGCCATAATGGCCCAGCTGCATTTCAAACTTGTGTTTCAGCATACAACCAATGTATTACTGGAACTTAAATGGAAAGTAAATTGATTATTCAATATGGATAAAAGTACAAAAGTTTGGATGCTTATACAAACCTCATCCAAACTTTCTGAGTCTACAAAACTGAGCTAGAAATCAATGAGATTTTCAGTATTTCTTGATTTGAATAAGTCTGGTAATATAGATTCTCACAGTATATTGTCACTTTTGCTCCCTATAGGATCACGCAAAAATGAAAAAAAAAAATCTCATGAAAGATGCTGGAGTCAGAGGCCATCTATTTATCCACTAGTAAAGCATGTGAGGGAAACTACTAGCTCTACTCTGTACCACTCAGATCTTAAAACACCATTTGCAAGACAGAGGGGAGTTCAGTTTCCATGTTTATTTGATCCCTGATCTCTCTGCTGAAATTGACAAAGAGACTGCTAAACTGTGTCATTTATAGAGTGGACAACTGTTGATTAAGAACTGGACTGAGCTCATTAATTCATTTGGCCTAGAACACTGGACAGCAGAAACATCTGGTCCTTCCCAGCCTGTGCTGGATTTGAATCAGCAACCTAGAACTGAAAAGTTTAACAGCACACTGTAAGCCAGATTTGTAAAAATCTCAGCAGCTCTCACTGAGACTTTTTTGTGAGAACGTGCTGGGCCCTTCTGGAACTCTGGCCTTGTCTGGCCCCAAGTCAGTAAGTCACCAATGAAAGATAATTTGTTGGGCTGGGGGAAATAACCAAACCTTTCTTTCCTTGAAAAAACGTTAAGTTTGTATTCAGATGGATGAAGGTCCAGCAGATCAAGTGATTCATTCAAACTTCTTCAATACCCATCCCCTCCTCAGAGGGCAATAAAAGAGAGGCAAATGTACGCAAAATTATTTTAGTAAAGTAATTATGATAGAGATTCCATGTACACAAATGTAATTTTGAATTTTGACATTTCCCTCAACACTCAGATTGAAGGAGATTGAATAGACTACATGGATTAAGGCATTAAAAAACAACGTCATCTGAAGTAAGACAAAACAGTTCTTATGTGAAAAGGGCCTGAGTGTAGTCACTGTGGGAACCACAACTTTCAATTTCTTGACTGTCTTTGTGTAAATCTCATTCACAATATTACACATCAAACACAAATGAGAAAAACGACATTAAAAGTACTATATAGTTCAACGACAGCCTTGGGAAAAACAAATTGAGAACTGGCATGTCTTACAGCAAGATGAAACTACTATATTGTGTGTGTGTGTAAATATATATTACAGTCTTCATTCTCATTTAGCTGAGAGTCTAATTGAAAACCTGGTTGGCAAGTGAGTTAGCTGAATCTTACAATGAGGAGGAGAACATTATTTAAAATAGCCACTTTATATTGTTATCTCCTCATTGTAAGATTCAGCTAACTCTTTCACTTGCCAATCAAGTTTTCAATCAGACTCTCAGGCCTGGTCTACACTATGCGTTTAAACCAATTTTAGCAGCGTTAAACCGATTAAATCGGTTTCTGTACGCCTCCCCAATGAGAGGAGTAGCGCTAAAATCGGTATTACCATATCGGATTAGGGTTAGTGTGGCCGCAAATCGATGGTATTGGCCTCCGGGCGGTATCCCACACTGCACCATTGTGACCGCTCTGGACAGCAATCTGAACTTGGATGCAGTGGCCAGGTAAACAGGAAAAGCCCCGCAAACTTTTGAATTTAATTTCCTGTTTGCCCAGCGTGGAGCTCTGATCAGCAAGGTGGCGATGCAGTCCCAAATCCAAAAAGAGCTCCAGCATGGACCGTACGGGAGATACTGGATCTGATAGCTGTATGGGGAGACAAATCTGTTCTATCAGAGCTCCGTTACAGAAGATGAAATGCCAAAGCTTCTGAAAAAAATCTCCAGATTACACAGTGCTGAGTGACAAGCGTAACGGAAAGCCAAAGAATCAAATGGACGCTCATGGAGGGAGGGAGGGGGTACTGAGGACTCCAGCTATCCCACAGTCCACAGCAGTCTCCGAAAAATATTTCATTCTTGGCTGAGCTCCCAATGCCTGTAGGTTCAAACACATTGTCCGGCATGGTTCAGGGTATAGCTCGACAATTTACTCCCTCCGTCCCCACATGAAAGAAAAAGGAAAGAAATCGTTTCTTGACTTCTTTGAACGTCTTCCTATGTCTACTGAATGCTGCTGGTAGACGTGATGCTGCAACAGTGAAGAGCAGTATCCGCTCCTCTCCCCTCCCTGGTGGCAGATGGTGCAGTAGGACTCAGGTGAGGCTGGCCTGGGGCGCCTAGGTAAAAATAGGAATGATTCCTGGTCATTCCCAGTAGATGGGACAGAACGGCTGGTAACATCCTCATCATAGCAACTGGAGGCTGAGCTCCATCAGCCCTCTCCCTTTCATGTGTAAAGAAAAGATTCTGTACTGCCTGGACTATCATAGCAGCGGGATGCTGGGCTCCTCTCCCCCGCACCGCTTAATGTTCTGCTTTGACTGTCATAGCAGCCGGAAGCTGCCTCCCACTCATTTTATCTCACTAACAAGTCACTGTTTCTTATTCCTGCATTCTTTATAACTTCATGACACAAATGGGGGGGACACTGCCACGGTAGGCCAGGAAGGTTTGGGAAGGAGGGAAGCAACGGGTGGGGTTGTTGCAGGGGCAACCCCCGTGAATGGCATGTAGCTCATCATTTCTGCGGGATCTGACACGGAGCAGCTGTGCTCTCTGATACACTGCTTCTCCAATACACTTGCCTCATATTCTAGGCAGGACTGACTCTATTTTTAGAAACCATAAAAGAGGGATTGACTTGGGGAGTCATTCCCAGTTTTGCCTTTGAGCCCCTGGCCAACCTCAGCTAGGGGCACCCATGATGGCAGCAGACAGTTCAGAAAGACAGATAACTGTCATCTTACTGCCAATTTACAATGGCAGCAGACGGTACAGAACGACTGATAACCGTCTCTGCTATCATGCAAAAGGAAACGAATGCTGCTGTGTAGCGCTGCAGTAATGCCTCTGTTAGTGGCATCCAGTACACATACGGTGACAGTAAAAAAAAGCTGAATGGGCTCCATGGTTGTCGTGCTATGGCGTAAGCCAGGGCAATCCAGGGAAAAAGGGCGCGAAATGATTGTCTGCCGTTGTTTTCCCGGAGGAAGGAATGAGTGACGACATTTACCCAGAACCACTTGCAACAATGATTTTTGCCCCATCAGGCATTGGGATCTCAACCCAGAATTCCAAGAGGCAGGGGAAACTGCAAGAACTATGGGATAGCTACAGAATAGCTACCCACAGTGCAATGCTCCAGAAATCGACGCTAGCCTCGGACCATGGACGCACACCGCTGAATTAATGTGCTTAGTGTGGCCGCGTGCGCTCCACTTCATACAATCTGTTTTACAAAACCGGTTTATGTAAAATCGGAATAATCCCGTAGTGTAGACGTACCCTCAGCTAAATGAGAATGAAGACTGTTGGAAGATGCAACTTTATTCAAGCAAATACTGAAAAATAAGTGTCTTTTCAGTTATCTAGATATCTCATACTAAATCCTGAAATGTTATCCACTGCATGTTACAGACGAACTTGAACTTTGGAAAATATTGTCACTTTTTTTTCTTAGTATTTCAATATTTGCTTAAATTTGAACATCTATAACCACTGCGAACCAACATCAGCCATTTTTTGAGAGTGAAATTCCCAAACACTTTATTGAAACTATAAAAAGGGCTTGTTATGTAAACAATATAGATATATTTATTGGTGGATTTATATTTACCTATAGGACAAGGGTTTATTATATTTTCTAACAAAATGCCACATTTAACTTAATTTATATACCTTTATTATAAAAATTATATGTAGCCTATGAATAGCAAAGAGGGAAACATTCCCTTTCAGTTCTAAATCGAATTTAATGAACTTAAGGAGCCTAGAAGGAATGGGTGAATTGAACCTCTGGCAGGAGTCCAATTCCCATAGAGTAAACATATTCCTTACTGTGATATGTCTTTTCCTGGGCAAAATGAGACCTGCTAAAAAAGACTTAAATATCAGATAGAGACATACCTTTCTAATATACTGTACATTGTTCTGTCCTTTTCAGGAGTAGTTTAGGAAGCAAAAGAGGTGGATTTTAGAGAGTTTTCCACACATTAAAAATCCCAGAAGTCTACATCAAGCATACTTAACTTTAAATGTTCTGGGATTATTTCCTATCTTTTTACTATACCTGTGTAGATGTCATGGACAGGCACTGGCGATCGTCCCATAGTATTGTCTGCAGCATCATGTGGTGAAGGGGCTGGTTGGAGAGGCTGAATAGTGAGGCAATCGTTGAGGATGTCCTGGTCAAGCTCTGAGCTTGATCGCAACTGAAGCACAAGAGATAAGAAGGAAAAACCATCATCACAGGAAAATGATCAAGATATTGGGCAGTGATAGTGAAGAAAGGCTGAGGGGTTGGATGAAGAAACTGAGAAAGATTTTTCTATATACAATCCTGAGAAATGACTGTTCCATTATAACAGTGGTTCTCAAAATATGGGCCACAAAGCATCCTGATGGCCCACAGAAGGAAATATTTTAAGAACCAAGTGAGGCGGATGGAGCGGGAGAGGGGTGAGCAGAAGAAATCCACGAAAGATGCTCTCTTCTTTGCACAGTGCTCTACAGAATTGAAATACTGGCTTGACTGCTGCACATTAGAGAAACTATCAAATGGGACCAACATTTTCTTTATGAGCAGAGAAGTGATGTGTACAGTATAAACATTTGTAAGATGTCTTAAAATAGTGATCTCAACTTGTAGCTCAACCTGTAGCTCTAAAGACACGTTACCCCTATATACAGCTCATCTGGAGTTTATCTGATTCTCATTTACACTAAGTCCACTTTGGCAATATAAAGTGGACATAAAGAGTTACAGTTACAGAGCTGTAGCTGTAAAATGGCCTTAATGTAAATGAGAATGAGGCCCTATGGGTCTAATTGGAAGCACCTTTCACTTTGCGTGGTCTTGTGAGAGGCCATACAGAGAGTGCTAAGTAAGTGGGCTATAGAAATCCAGGATCTAACCCAGTTCCTCCAACAATCCAGTGGAGGAAGATAAGGAGAGGAGAAGCAACAAAGGAAGAGAGAAACATCCCTGTCCCTCCCACATTCAGGAATGGGGAACCAGGGAAAGAGGCAACAGTGTTGAATGGACTTATGGAGAGCCAAAAATAGTCACAGTGCCTGAGGCTGATATTAATTTGTGATTTCATCATATTGCAGGTCAGACAATGTCAGGATTTCATGCTGGGATTGATCTGTTAGTGGCTTCATTCCCCTACTCTGCTAGACCAGCTTTAAGCAGCATGACTCCTGCTTTACATTGGCATGACTTACTGACTTCACTGGATTTACAATGGTGTAAGTCTGGGTAATGGAGTGGAGAATCAGGCCCATATATTCAAAGGAGTGTGACTACATTAACTATAACAGAGACAAATAACACTGAAATCATAAACGAGGAGGACTGTGATTAGTTAAAACCATTTGCTCGGCCCATGTATACTGTACATTATTTTCCTCTCTGAAACAAAAAAGTTACACAACAGTGGTGCTTAATGATCCTAAGGGTAAAAGATCTTTGTAAGGTATGTATGCATGTATGTTTTTCTGGACTTTATCTAAAGCCCAAAGCATAGAAAAATTCAAAGAAAAAAAATCAAGTTTATTATGAGTTCTGGAATCAGTTCTCATTTATCTCCCATATTTACAATCTGCTCAAGGGCCCAGATGTTTTTTCTACTGTAGCCTGGAACCCCTGTCTGCTTTCTATTACTTACTAGTTCTTATGCCTTTACTGCTACCAGCAGGAATATGGCCTTTTATGAAATTAAGTGCATGTGTACTCCTGAGGCCAAACATATTCAAATTCTTTCCATCTATATTTTTCTCAACATAAGAAGCAGAAGTGGTGCTAATTTCTATCAAACCTGATTCATCATCATCATCATCATCATAATATAAAATAAAATAATAATAAAACAAAGACAACCATCCTTTTCAAGAAAGATTTCAAATCAATGTTTACACAGAGTGAAGATTTCCAGAGGTTCCTGTGTAAAATTGCTTGTTTGCAATTAATTGGTCCTTTTTACTTCATAACATGGAACTGCTCACCTTTTTCTTTAGGAACCACAGGCAAGTACACTTAAAGGAAAAGTAGTTAACAGACCCGAGAGAAGTGTAGTTTGGGTATTTACACATTAGATATGCATGTTAAACAGAAATGTCAACCAAATATACACAAAGTACATTACACACATTTCTCTCTATTTTGCTTTTGTGACGTGTTTTCTATTTGGCACTGGGAATGATTCCCTCAGGACAATCAGTGCTAAAACAAAATTTTCTGACCTGCCCAGTGAACAGGAATCATTCTTATGAAAACCTATGGAAGAAAGCTGTGCTCTGATTGTCTGTCTGCAGAGGGTTCTGAACCCATGTAATTATCTCCCAGAAAGACCATACTGCACTCATTACATTCAGCTCACATCTGGAAGGGTTTCTTCTCAACTATGAGGACTAAAAACAAATGAGAGCTCAGATTCTGGAGTAAGAGGTGGATTCTGCAGTCAGTTGCACAACAAAACTATAAAAAGGTCAGTCATGAGACATGCTGCACACCCTCGCAAGGGAATAAAGGTGTCAGAGGCATCCTTTTTTCTCTATGTAGCCTACACTGTGGGGGGTGAGAGGATAAGAGAAACAGCTGCCACTGGTCTGCTATTTTCCTTCCTGCAAAGGTGGCTAGCAAATGGCCAAGAATGCCTGGGCAGCCTTGTCTCCACCCCACTAATGCATCAGGTGGTGCACTGGAACCATTGCAGAGGGGGGAAGTTATCTGTGCCAGTGAAAGGGCAGGCACAAACTATATCCTCCCTGGATCAAAAGAGATGGTGACTCTCAGCATCATAATTTCAGCTGGTCAAAAAGATGTATTTTATTTCTTGCAAAGATTTAAAAAAAAAGTAGTCAAAAATTTCCACAGAATTTTTCAGATTTTCATAGAAAGTCTGAAAACTGGTTTACATTGTCAAAAACTAAAATTGGTTTTTAGAATTATTCTTTCCTGATTAAAACCCCCCAAATGTTGATAAAAACAGAAATTCTCTTATGAAAATTTGTGTTTTTTTGTGAACCAGCCTATTTTCATAGAAAAAGTTAAGAAAAAATGCTGACCAGCTCTATGTTGACAATCTAATTTCTGCTTTGCTTCTGTGAAAGCATAGTTACATGTGCCCCTTACTCAGGCTGGGTTATAGGGATATCATCTATTCTTAAGGATAACCAGATTTTGACCTGACTATGTAATAAGTCTCACTTAAAACTTGCAAATCAAATATACTGTATTCCTGGCTGTGACACAGTCCATCTCATATGAGCATCCAGCTAGTCATCAGTGCAATTTCGTTGTGACTTAAAACATGCCAATCATTCTACCCTTGAGCAGAGAGGCAAAGGTAGGGTCTGTAGCAAGTTATTTTGCTGAGTGATGAAATTAATGACAGACATTCTTAATACACTGAGCTCAGAGGTTTCTGGTGTGCCATTTCTTGTCCTAAATTCATGGCTGGCCCAGGTGCAAGTAAACAACCCAGTTGCTGAGCTGCTGCACAACCTTCCTTTATGAAATATTTGTTCCAAATGATAGATTTTCAACTTTAATAATTAAATCACCCAGCAGACTTGACAAGCTCTGTACTTAGAAACTTGAGCTGCTTCCATCACAATATGGGTATTTCTTTTAACATATAAAAACAAGGCACTGTCAACAGCGATTTACATTTGTTCCCCGCCGTGACAGTTCTGCTAATGTTTATAAGTTCTCAGAACAAGAGATGGAAATTCTACTCCTGTCATTTTCTCATTTCAGATATGATTGAATAATCACCCAAGATTAAGTGAGTCAAGTGGAAGTAATCAGGAGGGAATAAGGGACAGATTCCTCAATTTTCAATTTCATTGTATTTGAGTCTAAAAGCAGAGACATTACGTTAGTCTGATGCATGACATATTTCCAAAGAAAACTCTTAAGAATCAAAGACCTTTTGTTTTGCATTTCTCTAAACAATCTGTTTTATCTGGGTTGTGCGTGTTTCTGCACAACACTGGTAGTTTCTTCTTCTTGTTCGACAGGAATCAGATGCCACAAAAATGTGTGTTTATGAAGAGTCTTGGCCATGAAAAAGTAGTTTAAGATTTTTAAAATAGGATTAGCTTTTCCCAAACCATTTTAAATAGGATCATAGTAACTTCAAAACCCTGCCTGGTATTCAATATTACTGTAGCATTTTAACATCAGTGCTTCTTCACAAAGACTGGGCCTCTCTCACCACAAAAACTTACCAGCTTAATAATTTATATCCAAGAAGTTTCAACCTAATTATTATGAAAGCAACTTGAATGGGCTGTATATACACTTGTGTGCATGACAGAAAATCTCCACATACAGGGTCAAGTTCAATAACAAACATGGCCACTTGTCTTTGGCACTTGTCAGATCTACTGTGGCTGCTGTGTCTTAAATGGCAAAATAAAACTGAATATCAATATTTTTAATGGGTGGAGTTCTTTACACTAAAATGCCATAGCATTATAAAACTATTTTTCTATGTATAGATATAAAGTGAGTTGCATAATTTAGGAATCAATAAAAACAACAGCCCCAGCTGACAAGGACTGAGTAAGGCTTAGTGGTAGTCAAGTATGCCTGTCCCTGTCTGCCTGGAAGATGGTCGTGATGGAAGTGGAGTATGATCCTCTATCTTTGCCTCCACACATTTTCTGAATTTGTGTAGGAGAGTATCCGGAAGTTAATATTTGCCTGCAATAGTGCAGAGCCAAATTTCATCCCTGCTAGTCTAATGACACTGATAGAGTACACCAATTTGACTACTGGAAAAATAAATATTAAACATGAAGCCAAAGCTATGTAAGAGTGTTTATTTATGCTATATGTTTGCATGGTAGATCACATGCTGCTCATACTGATCAACTTCATCAAGGTTTAATGCTCCCATGCACAGGACTAAAATCAAGCTGACAGTGGAAATTCTGTAAGTTTGTACTTCCCAAGTTTTCTCCTAATTCCTCCACTCAGAAGTAACAGAGGGCTAGGAAACAATATAGAAGGAAGGGGTCTCTGTTGTGATGCTCTTCACCTCTATTTAATCACCTGAGATCTGGGCAGCTTTAACAGATAAACATACGCACTGTTTTAAACAGCTTTTGTCATCTGTTTTACTTGACCAGTAAACAGAATGGAACTTAACAAATAAGACTAGTCTATCATCCACTGAGAGTAGCATTATATTTCAATATTAAAATAAAATAAAAAACACCTTATATTTACTACTCTCTCCCAATAACTGATACTGAAGACCAGGACATGTTGAATGCTAAGGTAAAAAATAATTCATTTTTGTGATCTTTCCTAAATCAAGAAAAAACACCCTAGATACTTCTTGGCCTTTTGTATTAAAGATAAATCTAAAAAATAAAAACATCTGTTACCTGTGCACTAAGTTATCATTGGCTACTAGAAGATTTTTTTTTAAGGTAACAAAATACTTTGGTTTTGGAATAGTTTTGCAAGATAAGAAACATTGCTTTCTCAAGACTAAAGAATGTTTGAAGGAGAAAGACTGAACTGAATTCTACTATTATTGTGTATAATAATAAATATACATTTATAATATCATAAATATATATATATATATATATATATATAATAAAACACCGCTTTCTTATAGATCAATATATTCTAAAACTGTCATTGAGCAACTCACATTCTTTCTTGTCAGAAAATAATATAGCAGCAAGAACACCATTTAAAGGAAGAAATTTCAGTTGGAACAGACGCTGTGGAACTTTCAAAAATCAGAAAATAACACTGACGCTTTTCTTTTTGAGAAGTCAATTAGAAATCCAGTGAGATCTGTCTTAATAAACCATTCACTGGATCAACCAAAATTGCTTGCTTAACAGTGGTTGTCGTCTAATAAAGGTTGATCAGAATTCTACTACATTGGCTTGGGGATCCTTTGGGGTAGTCTTGTAAGACAGGAGGCTATCTATTAAAGGTGGTCTCTTCTGTAACTTTCACTGTATTATAGAAGCTCACATTTTCATAAAGGAAGATTTCTTCCCTCTGCAGTCTAGTCATAGACATGAAAACTAAGAGAGAGACACACACAGACACACACAGCTTCTTACAGAGGTCATCTCTGATAGTTAAACCCATTCATATTGCCACCATCTTATGTAAAACACTGCCTACAATACATACAATCCCTCCCATTCAAGCTGCTTTTCTTTGCGATTCAAAAAAGGTTCCTGGTCTTTGTTCACAGTGACCAGCAATCTAGCAGTGGAGCCCATGCCATTTTAAAAAATTATCTTGTACTATTCTGCATCAGATTGACTTGAAATATATATAGCTACTGCATGTTAGTGTCTAACAGCTAGTTTCTCTGGATAAATGCAATCCTGACAAAGAGCCCAGTTATGCTGAATAATTGCTCTTCTCCTTTGAAAAGAGATGTGCTTGGCAGATCTCTCTTTTCATGTGAGTGGAGTATCTTTTAAGTAGAGTAATGAACAAGTGTTACATCCATCCGGGGACCCATTGAGAGTGAACCCATCTTTTTTCCTTTGTTATCTGTGAAAAGTTGGTATGAAAATCTATATTCAAAATAAAGAATGTTCTTAGTAACAGAAACACAGACAGGGTCTAACCAAAACCCAGATCTAATCACTTCTAAACTTTGGGAAATGTCATGGCCAGATCCAAATTTTGCAGCATCCCCTCTTTCTAGATTGATATGAACCAAAACCCCTGTATCTGAATCCTCAGTCCCCAGCTTTGGGAGGTTTGCACTGGGATCTAAATTTGATGTTTGGGTCAATTTATAACAGTAAATAGTTGAATTTTTTAAAGATTATTTTGACGTGTCCTTGGAGCGGGACAAAACCTGGCAGTTTTGTTTAGGAGAGGGGTCCTCTGAACCTTTTTTTAGATTTTGGGTTGATGGGTTTGTAACTCTGTGAAACGTGGGTAATATATGTATTCACTTTAAGAATTATATATATATATATATCTGTGAGTTTGGTGGTTATTGTATTGCTGGCTAGTATGTAACAAAGGGTTAAATCACTCTTAGGTAGCTGTGGCCTTGAGGAATCCAAAGACAATTGTCAGAATGGCTGTAGACAGAGCCAGATTGTTAGTACTCAAATGGACAGTAGAGGTGTTAAAGGTCTTTGAAGCTCACCTCCATAATGTGGAATCAGGATCTAGCTGAATCCCAGGATGGGGGGGGGGGGGGAAGGTTTCAGCTGGAAACTTCCGAGGGAACCAGGGCAGCAAGTCTTTAACAAAAGACTTGGAAACTGTGTTAAAGAGCAGCCTGATGAAATGAGGCAGTCTGAAGAGAAACAGACTGTAACATAGCCCCTGATGCTGGGGCACCACAGATAACTGCGGGGCCACCTAAACTTTCAAGGAATGGTTGCAAAGCTTAGCTAAGACAATAAGAATATAGGCTGCTGTTGTTTTAAGACTTTGGTCTCTGTGATGTTTCTATGGATAAACAATACTTTGCTTTGAACAAGTTGTTCTATGTTACTGCACTTCCATATTGGTTATAGGCAAAGCTACAATTTAGTCCGGGGTAATTTTTTGTAAAAGTCATGGACAGGTCACGGGCAATAAACAAAAATTCACATCCCATGACCTGTTCAGAACTTATACTACAAATACCTGTGATTAAATCTTGGGGGGTGGGGACACTGGGGGAATGTGGGGGGGCTGTTACTGGGGAGCGGGACACCCAGGGCCAGTGGCACTGGCCGCCAGGAGCCACAGACTGTGGCTGTTCCAGCTGGCTGGCTGGGGACTGTGGCTGCTCCAGCCACCTGCCCAGTGACCGCTGCCAGGGCCACTGGAGCAGCAGTGGGTGTGGCTGTCCCCAGAGCCGCTGCAGCAGTGGCTAGTGTGGCTGTCCTGGGAGTCCCCCAAGTAACAGACCCCACATGCTCCCTCCTGCAGAAGCCACGGACATTGTGGAAAGTCACGGAATCCATGACTTCCGTGACCTCCGTGACAGACACAGAGCCCTAGTCATCGGATCCCAGAGGGAAGCCTGTGCATGGGCCAGAAGCCAGTTGGACCTGCTGAGAATACAGCTGTGACTTGGGGATCCAGTCTAAAAATGCAGTGAATCAGGGGATTCCATTGTGAGGGAAGCACAGATATGGCCCTGTTGCTTTGAAAGTGTGTCCACAGAGAGACAGAGTGAGGGGTCAAAGGTACAGTTCACCCTTGAACCATAACAACCCCCCCCTACACACACACATTCTGCTATGAGTTTCAGATTCTAACAAACTCACAGCTCAACCTACAACACAGCCAAACCCCCTGAGTCTCAAACAGGGCCAGCTTTGCTCAAAATTTCACAAACCTCAGTGAAGCTGTCCCAAGTTTTGGGTATCTAAGAAAAAACATTAAGCCTCTACGCTCCCTTTATTCAAATTGCTCCTGAAAACTCACTACTTCCATGAAGCCTAAAGTGAGTCGATTATATTCTTTATCTATAATTATCTTAATCATCCTCACTTTACATACATTAAAAAAACAGAAACCCAAAGATGTGCATATCCTTGAGGAGGCTCAAAGCAGGTGAAACTCAGTCTGTTATCTAAAAGTGAAGTTCTAGTCTGAAAAATGATTAAGTAAAATGGTACCTTCTCACTCAACAGAGCTGGTTGATGTGTGTATTCAGTCAGGTCTGATTTCTTTAAGGACAAAAATATGTTTCATTTTTAATTCCTGTTAGCCTGTATAGCCAACACAATTAAGCAAGTGAGAGCTGAATTATATTCTTCAATAGAATTGTTTACTTAGGGTACGTCTACACTATGGGATTATTCCGATTTTACATAAACTGGTTTTGTAAAACAGATTGTATGAAGTTGAGTGCACGCGGCCACACTAAGCACATTAATTCGGTGGTTTGCATCCATGGTCCGAGGCTAGCGTCGATTTCCGGAGCGTTGCACTGTGGGTAGCTATTCTGTAGCTATCCCATAGTTCCCGCAGTGTCTGCCGCCACTTGAAATTCTGGGTTGAGATGCCAGTGCCTGATGGGGCAAAAATCATTGTCACGGGTGGTTCTGGGTAAATGTCGTCAGTCATTCCTTCCTCCGGGAAAGCAACAGCAGACAATCATTTCATGCCCTTTTTCCCTGGATTGCCCTGGCAGACGCCATAGCACGGCAACCATGGAGCCCGTTCAGCTTTTTTTTACTGTCACCGTATGTGTACTGGATGCCGCTGACAAGGGCGATACTGCAGTGCTACACAGCAGCATTCATTTGCCTTTGCATAAGAGCAGAGAGGGTTATCAGTCGTTCTGTACCGTCTGCTGCGCCATTGTAAATTGGCAATGAGATGATGGTTATCTGTTGTTCTGTGCTGTCTGCTGCTGTCATGGGTGCCCCTGGCTGAGGTCGGCCGGGGGCGCAAAGACAAAAATGGGAATGACTCCCCAAGTCAATCCTTCTTTTATGGTTTCTAAAAATAGAGTCAGTCTTGCCTAGAATATGGGGCAAGTATATTGGAGAAGCAGTGTATCAGAGAGCACAGCTGCTCTGTGTCAGATCCCGCAGAAATGATGAGCTACAAGCCATTCACGGGGGGTGCCCCTGCAACAACCCCACCCGTTGCTTCCCTCCTCCCCAAACCTTCCTGGGCTACCGTGGCAGTGTCCCTCTCATTTGTGTCATGAAATTATAAAGAATGCAGGAATAAGAAACAGTGACTTGTTAGTGAGATAAAATGAGTGGGAGGCAGCCTCCCACTGCTATGACAGTCCAGGCAGAACATTAAGCGGTGTGGGGGAGAGGAGCCCAGCATCCCGCTCCTATGATAGTCCAGGCAGTACAGAATCTTTTCTTTACACATGAAAGGGAGAGGGCTGATGGAGCTCAGCCCCCAGTTGCTATGATGAGGACGGTTACCAGCCGTTCTGTACCATCTACTGAGAATGACCGGAAATCATTCCCATTTTTACCCAGGCGCCCCCGGCCAGCCTCATCTGAGGCCAGCCAGGAGCACTCACGGGCTGATTATGATGACGGATATCAGTCATATTGTACCGTCTGCCACCGGGGAGTGGAGGGGAGCGGATACTGCTCTTCACTGTTGCAGCATCGAATCTACAAGCAACACACAGTAGACACAGGGTGACATTGAAAAAAGTCAAGAAATGGTTTTTTTCCCTTTTCTTTCATGGGGGGCGGGGACAGGGTATATTGACAAGCTATACCCTGAGCCACCCCGGACAATGTCTTTGACCCTACAGGCATTGGGAGCTCAGCCATGAATGCAAATACTTTTCGGAGACTGCTGTGGACTGTGGGATAGCTGGAGTCCTCAGTCCCTTCTTCCTCCCTCCATGAGCGTCCATTTGATTCTTTGGCTTTCCGTTACGCTTGTCATGCAGCACTGTGCTGTGGATTCTGTATCATGGACTGGAGATTTTTTTCAAATGCTTTGGCATTTCATCTTCTGTAACGGAGCTCTGATAGAACAGATTTGTCTCCCCATACAGTGATCAGATCCAGTATGTCCCGTAAGGTCCACGTTGGAGCTCTTTTTGGATTTGGGCCTGCATGGCCACCTGTGCTGATCAGAGCTCCACGCTGGCCAAACAGGAAATGAAATTCAAAAGTTCGCGGGGCTTTTCCTGTCTACCTGGCCAGTGCATCCGAGTTCGGATTGCTGTCCAGAGCGGTCACAATGGTGCACTGTGGGATACCGCCCGGAGGCCAATACCATCGATTTGCGGCCACACTAACCCTAATATGATATGGTAATATTGATTTTAGCGCTACTCCTCTCATTGGGGAGGAGTATAGAAACTGATTTAAAGAGCCCTTTATATCGATATAAAGGGCTTCATTGTGTGGATGGATATAGCGTTAAATCAGCTTAATGCTGCTAAAATCGGTTTAAACACGTGGTGTAGACCAGGCCTTAGTTCCAATCAGTTACACTTTTGTAAAACCAGTGACGGCAAAAGGACTGCACAGGTAATACCAAGGACCTAATGTGGCCTGCAGAACCTTTATCACTCATAATCTGTGAGATTGTATATGGCACTAACACAGAAATGATCATCAGGTTCTATTGCTCATGGACACAGGATTTCAGTGGGAAGAGTTTGATATCTGCTTATACATTTTATACCCCCAGTTGCTGAAATATTTACTGACAAGTCTTTGCGATAGCGTCATAGGAATATGCATAAAAGTAGCAGGAAACAATCTCATATAAATCCTGAATGGAGAGCTGACAGGCATGAATGAAACGGGGCATAGTTTGATAACAAAGGTGGAATACAGGCATAACAAACATTGCTACACTTAGGGATGTTTCAGCTGTGTTTTGATTCATTTTCTTTTTTTATTTGTTTTTTGGCCATGTGACAATGTATTTATTTCTTAAGGTATGATGCTAGCTCTTCCTCCTTAAGCATGTACCACTACTCCATATCACCAAAGCCTATACCAGCACAAGGGAAAGCTCAGGACTGAAAGCAGTGATGGAAAAATATAGTAGGAAGCAGTCTTTCGGTAAATATTAATGTCATGGTGCCTTGCTAATCTCCTGATTATAACAACTGCAGCAACCCAATAGCAAGATGAAAAATGCAGGTTGCTTTATTTTCTCTGTTTCCTAGAGATCAGAAGAGTCTTCTATACATCACCATTAAAATACCACCCCCATCTTGGAGCCTTCTCAGTGGGCACACCAAGTACATTCCATGGTTTCTCAAGTCACAGCAACTGCTGCAATGATGTAACAACAACAACAAATGGGGGTGTCAGCCAGAGCTAGCCCTCAAATCACTTTCAAAGTATGTTTTGTTGTTTTTCATTGGCCAGGCTCAAAAGAACTGGTCACTCGTAGTCTCAAAAGTTTTACAACAAATTGTGTGATTAAATTCCTTAAACACTTCTGCCCATTACTAATCCTTTACTCGCCAATGTCCCTTTCAGGAAAAATTGCTGCACTCCATGGTGCCTGATTTATATTTCATTTTGAGAACAGGAAGTAAAGGGATTAAAGTTGAGGATTAAAACACTTACTCTTTACTGCATTTTTTGTGCAGAATAGTTTCTTAGTTGCCATGGGCACTGCTCACTGACCCTTACTCTCTGAATGCACTTCTGTTTGCATTAATGACATATTTTAAATGGACTCCATAGAAAACAAGTGGGGGGAAAATATCCTTAAATTCATCTGCTCTCACAGCAAGAAAATAGATTCCTCCTCCCTCACCCCTTTACTCAATTCTCTCCCTTTTGTGGTATTAACAGTGAAATCTAAACTAAGAGTTTGAACAAGAGCAATTTAAAACTGAAAGACAGACTCAGAATTATACAGGGCTGGTACTTTAGGAGCCAGAGAAAAGCTGTTTGCCCTGCTTCTGAACACCCTCCTTGTTATGAACAGTTTCTCCAGATACATGTAGGCTAATAATCTACAACATTGCTGTTTACTGTCACTAACACAACACACTAATAACTGCTGAATATCAATAGAATAAAGTTTCACCCCTTCATGGCTCGTACTTCTCTTGGCAATCATTCTGAGTGACAGAGAGAGGGGGAAAAAGAGTGAGTTCATTTGCTACATTTGCAAGGCATTCAGCAAAAAGGCACTAACATTGTTTCCACAGGGAAAAAGATCCTTTTAAAATACTGGGGAAAGGATTAAAAAGACTGAAGCAAGAGAATGAAAAAACTAACTCGAAACAATTCTGTAGAATGAAATCTGAACCAAAGATTTCAGCAAAAGAAAAACCCTGGACATCGTGCTCTATCTATGCTCTCCCCTAAACCCAAACATTGGCATAAAACTCCATTTACTCAAAGTCTATGCAAACAAACAGGTAACTTCAGCCGTACTGGGGTGAAATCAACATATATTCATAAAAGTTAAACAGAGAATTTGGCCCAACCATAAAACAGTGTAAACAATGAACAATCAAGATGACATCACACAGCATTATATGCTGCTCATATTTATAAAACCAGATCTGTATTATTTGTGGGAGAAGGATGTATTTGTCAAATCATCCCATAGCGGACAATAAAAGTAAACTATCTGTCAAGTCTTTTTAGATGTTGTTAATTATAGGCTGGAACTAGGGATGCGGGGTATGCTGCAGACTCTTGGTTTGAAGTGGGTTCCATTATATACAGGGTTTAGTTTCGTTCAATGGCTCTCAGCACCCCCACTATAAACACTGTTCCAGCACGCCTGTTACAGGCTAATGTAGAACTATCATATGTCTTATAGTCAGAGAAAATATTGTTCAGTAAAGGAATGTCTTTTTGGCTCCTCTATTTTTATTCTATCCATTTTGCTTGTTTTTTCATATTTTAAGACAGACAGCCTTATATATTTGAGTAAGTCAGACATAAAGGCAACCTGCTAGGGGATATAGAGCTTATCAGGATGGCCAAAGTCCAGAGGAGTAACAAGGATCCAGATTCTTTCCTGAAGGTGAAATTGACCTATGGTGCACAAATCAGGCACTGCATCACTTATAGCATTTGTACTAGGAATGCATTGTGGGGGAAGAGGGTTGGCTGTTGTATGATATAGCTAGCAAGTGTATCTTTGCAAAATTTAGGAGCTACAGAAGGGGTCTCTCTTCCCAATGCCAGCACAGACTGGCAAGGAGGGCAATGGTTGGAATTAGCCAGGGAGTGGCCACATAATCCATGTTGATGAGGCTCTTGTGGCCCCAACACATAAGGATTGTGGAAGGGTTGTGGCTACTATTTCAGCCCACATGAATAGCAGACACAGGTAGGCTGGAATGCAGCCCATGTGTCTTGATCTCAGGGTTGGAAGGGTGGATTTCACCTCCCCTGCCCTTCACCTGCATAGAGCCTAGATACTTGGACTTTATGCAAGGTTTTAGTCAAAGTGAATTGCCTCAAATCCTAGTGACAGTGGGCCAAATTCAGAAGTGATGTGAATGGCTGTATAAAAGATCCCTTTTCTCTCGCTGAGGCTATGTACACCTGTTTTACCAATCTGTAAGGAAGTCTGAATTGGGGTAATTTATTCAACCAGGAACTGGAACACCATGCAGAAAGGTGTGTCAGTAGCTCCTACTCCACTTTAACTTAAACATTCCTACCCTACACAAGCCAGGGAAATTACACATGTATAAACACAGTGTAAGTGAGAGGGGAAATAGGGTCTCAACCTCATAGCCTTAACATTTTCCTTCCAGATATTCTGAGTCACACCAATCCACCTCTGCTACCTCTGTTCTTCATTGTCATTTGCAGTATTTATCCCATTACTCTAGATTTCCTGCAGATCTGAAGGAAGTTGCCTCTTCTGATTATACAATTATCAGACATATTGAAAAATGCTACTGATCCCTGAGCCACTACATTTCAGTCTTGTTTATCTGCTTCCTGTTTGTTCTCAGGCTCCATTATAACAGTGTTCACATCTCAGAGGATTAATTTCACAAAGAACACAATCTCAACAACCTGGATATTTAAAAAAAGCACTTAATTCAGATTTACCAACATCAAGCTAAGCTTGTTTACTCTCCAATAAAAATCAAGGTAGAAGCTTAGAGGAGACAAGGAAAAGATGTACCCAACTAGAATAGATGAAAAAATGGAAAACATTTTTTAGTGAAAAACTTTGAAGTCATATTCATTCTGCAGATTTTGAAAAGGAACAGTTTTTCATGTACGTGACATTTTAATCGTACATTTTCATCGTAAATATTTGATTTAGAAAATTTTCATTTTCAAAGTTTTTAATTTTTCATTTCCCTCCATGTTTTTCAGTTTTCTTGTTCTTCCTCCCTTTGTTACAATTTGCCACTGAAAAAATAGTAAACCAAGAAAGACTAAATTTTTCATTTTCCAGTTTTGTTAAAAAAATTGAAAAAAATTAAAAACTAAAATTTTAATATGGAAATATGTATTTTTGAACAAGACCATTCTTTCAATGACAAAAAATTTCATTTGAAAAATTTCCAACCAGTTCTAGCCTGAGCTACCATTCAAAGAATTAAAATGCATCTGAGAGTCAGTTCAGGAAATCCTGCTTTGAGTACGGCCAAAACTTTCTCCTTCAGGTTTTTTTAAACATCAGAGAAAAGGCTGAGCAAGTGCTCTTCTCCCTCCCCGCCTCATTTACTTCCACAATTTGACAGAGCCAATGAGAGAAACTCAGAAAGCCTCTTGATGGACTTCATGGGAACAATAGCGTATGAAGTGCTTTTTTTCCCTGGGCTGTTTGTTTTATGAGCTCACTGAGAGCAGCTGTGCAAAGCCCCCAGTTTTCACTTTGCCAATTCTGGTACCAAAAAGGGAAAACTGAACTATGTTTGTAGCAAACTTGGCAAATGTTTGTATATTCAGTCCTTCCCCAGACCCAACTGCTATGACAAATAAGACGTTCTACCTCCCTAGCATCCTAATAGTGACATTTGGAAGACCCCTGATTCTTTGGTGAAATAAAAAGTCAGGTGTTTTGCAACATTCATCAGACTAATATACAAATCCAATAAACTAATTCCAAGTAACTTCTAAAAACATATGAACAATTTTTTGAAGTGTCATGTATCAGATACTGACTGTATGAAAGGAGAAGCCACAAATAGTCTTAAAATAAAGAAAGAAGGGATAGCAGACACATAGCACAATTGTTGTGGGAGAGACACAAGAATGTATACCAGATAAATAAATAGCTGCCCAACTGTATCACTGTTTCATTGAGGTTCACATTCCGCATTAGTGACACTGTTGTTCTAATCTTTAGCTGCTCAGCTGAAAGACATTGTATATAACAGTGGAATACCCAGAGCAGCAAAGGCGGTAGTCTTTCAAACCTGCATTTACTAATGTTACAGAACCAGTCAAGACGGTAAGTTACCTGGCAGAACGAATCCAGGTTTGGTTTCTTTAAGAGCAATTTGAACAAGCTAAAATGATGGAGAAATAGCTCCATAAGAGTGAGTCCTATTTAGTATCAGTGCAATGAAGTGATCAATGTCTGAAAGATTGCCTTATTATGAATCTGAACTAGAACATCTAATGTTAAAAATGGTAAAGTTTGCAAATAAGGAACTATTAAAAGATGTGATATCTATATAAATAGCTAAGGACTAGACCAGTGGTTCTCAAACTTGTTCCGCTGCTTGTGCAGAGAAAACCCCTGGCAGGCCAGGCTGGTTTGTGTACCTGCCATGTCCACAGGTTCAGCTGATTGCGGCACCCAGTGGCTGCGGTTCACTGCTCTAGGCCAATGGGAGCTGCTGGAAGCAACGCGGGCCGAGGGACGTATTGGAGGCTGCTTCCAGCAGCTGCCACTGGCCTGGAGCAGTGAACCACGACCATTGAGAGCCGCAATTGGCCGAACCTGCAGATGCGACAGGTACACAAACCAGCCCGGCCTGCCAGGGGCTTTCCCTGCACAAGCGGCGGAACAAGTTTGGGAACCACTGGACTAGATGTTTGATCAAGATAAACAAGACTGTATTAGGTCTAACTTGGCTCTCACTTTTCACTTCAGGGCTCTCATTTGTGGATTTATGAACCCCAAGAGAGGTTCTAAAGTCATCTTCGGTGGTCTCATTTACTTTAACTACTTAAATGACTACCAGGGCTGTTTTATTGATATCACAACATAGGCCAACTTAACCTAATTTTATTTGTTTTTCTCCTTAACAATCTTTCAATATTTTTTTGCAGAAATATGTTACATCACTGTCTTAGCTAAATGAAAGTGTCATGAATAATATTTGTCCATCAGTGTAATTATAAATACATTGGACATTGTAATTAAAAGTACAGCAACTGCAGGAAATGAAGTTTATATCTTGGAATTATAAGACTGACATAGTCAACTAGGCTAACTTCTCCCTGCTTAATATTTATGGGAATTTAGAGGTATTATTTTGGCCACTGGAGGGCTCCAATAGGTTTTTCTTAATGTAACAGAAATATATTTTAAAAGACTAGAAAAAAAAATCCACTTTGAAGTTGAAAGTGGATTTCTTGGTTCATGACATGATCTACACACAGACAAAAAGTTGAAGAAGGCCAGACTCCATTTACTGCATGGGCTGCTTTTTTTAAAAAAAGTGGGAACAATAAAAATGAACAAGAATTATCATACATTTTACAAATACATTTTCCTTAAGCAGGGCTTCTGGTGAAATAGTGTATCATATCTCAGAGTATGTCTGTATGAAAAGGATAACGTCCTTTTGTTTGTACAGGACTGTAGTTCAGCTTCCCCATCAAATTTATCTTATAAAGAAGTAATGATGATATTCATTTTCTAATCTGGCTTTCAGTCAATGCTGCGTCAACAGAATGAGCTGTGGATTTTATTACTGATTTAGTTTTGTCATTTCCCATACAGTAACTTCAGTATAGGAGTCTAATAAAGAAAAGGGCTATAGAATGGTCATGCTCAAGTACAACATCATCAATTAAACAGATGTAAGAAATTTCTATGCAGAACTTTCCTTTGAAAATGTTAAGCTTACAGACTGCAAAACAACAACAGCAGCAACACCATCTTACTCATGTTGAGTAGTACCTTACTTCTTTAGTAATCTCACTGGCTTCAGGGAACTAATAGAGGAATAAAGAACTACTCAATATGAGCAAGGGTATCAGCATCTGGCCCTTATTCATAAATTTCAGACAGGATTTTCCCAGAATAAGGACAACAGGATTTGGTCCATAGACATTAGAGGGATTTACCTCTACCTAATATAGATGAATGGATATAAAAATTATCAGATGCATCAGTACATACTTTTCAGACTGCAGTGTAATCGAACAATGTCATAATCTAGAAATGGTTGCCAGATTTTAGGAAATGTAAGGTAAAAACAAATATTATGAGGATTATCTGGGGCAAATATGCTGCAATTTCTATCCTCCGACTTTTCTACCTCCCATTTTTTCCTATCTGTCTATATTTGCATGAATCTTCCTCTCACCCATTACATATTTGTCAGAAGAAATGAAATAACAATTACAGTAATTGTTTCTTCCTTCTACCTAGGATTGCCAACTTTCTACTTGAGCAAAATCCAACACACTTGCTCCTTGGCTGCCCCAAGCCTCCTCTAAGGCCCCGCCCCTGCTTCACCCCTTTTCCTAGGTCCCACTCCTGCTCTCTCCATCCTCCCTCCCTCTGTAGCTCACTCTTTGCACCCTCACTCACTCATTTTCACCAGACTGGTTCAGGGAGGTGTGGGAGGGGGTGCAGGCTCTGGGGTGGGGCCAGGGATGAGGGGTTTGGAGTATGGGAGGGGCTTCTGGGCTGAGGCAGGGGTGTGGGGTGTGGGAGGGGGTACGGGCTCTGGGATGGGCGTGTGGGTTCCGGGGTGGGGCCAGAAATGAGGGATTCAGGATGTGGAAGGGGGATCCAGGCTGGGGTAGGGGGTTGGTGTGCAGGAGGGGTGGGGGAGGGCTGTGCCTGGTGGTGCAGGATCTGGGGTGGGCCTGGGGCTGAGGGGTTTGGGGTGTAGGAGGGTGCTCTAGGCTGGGACCGAGGGGTTTGGCAGGTGAGAGGGGGATCAGGGCTGAGGTAGGGGGTTGGGTTGATGGGGGGTGCAGGCTCTGGCTGGGGCTGCGGCCTCTGGGGTGGGGCTGGAGATAAGGGGTTTGGGGTGTAGGAGGGTGCTCTGGGCTGGGACTGAGGGGTTCAGGGGATGGGAGGGGGATCAGGACTGGGGCAGGGGGTTGGGACATCAAGCAGCTCCCAGAAGCAGCAGCATGTCCCTCTCCGGATCCTATGTGGAGGTGCGGCCATTTGGCTCTGCAGTGCGCTGTCCCATCCACAGGCACTGCCCCTGCAGCTTCCATTGGCCATAGTTTCTGGCCAATGGGAGCTGAAGAGCCAGCGCTTGGGGTAGGGGCAGTGTGCGGAGCCCCCGGCTGCCCCTATGCACAGGAGCTGGAGAGGGGACATGTCACTGCTCTGGGAGCCTCATGGAGCCATGGCAAGCAGGGAGCCTGCTTTAGCCCCACTACGCTGCTGACCGGACTTTTAATGGTGCTGACTGGAGCCACCAGGGTCCCTTTTCAACCAGGCGTTCCAGTCAAAAACCAGACACCTGGCAACTCTACTTCTACTCCCAAATACAGAATTTTCTCTGTAAAGATCACACAGTCCTGAGATCAAGACTGAGCAATATTCAGTCCTAGGCCAATGACAGCCTTTCTTTACATAAAAATCTGTTACTTCATCACACTGCAGGGCTAGAAACTGGAGCTTCATTCCTTTGGGATACAGGGATTCCCAACTTCTCAACAGAAAGCATAACACTTGGAATGGCCCGAAGTATTGGATATTGAAGCTGGGACATATTTATGTACAGAAAGCAGATTTTATGTCATTTTTGGAGCTTTCACCTTTAAAAGGCCAGATTCTCACCATTTGTGTAGGTGCACTGAAGTCAAGATGCCACAGGATTGTTGTATAATCATGAATGGGAGACAAAATGATCCATGTGACTCTGTATCAATATGTTATCCATACTACAAAATGATTAAATGATTAGTGAAAACATTAAATGTGAAACATTTAGTTGCTTTAGCATATATATTTCTGAAGAAATAGTTCAGATACAGAATGTGTATGGGGACAGAGCAAGGATAAGGGTAAGGGAGGAGAGAAAAGAAAAGAGAAAAGCAGAGTCTATTGAAGAGACAGAAACAAAGATAGAATGATACTGGGACCAATTTTATCTTAGCATATGCACCCCAACCTCCCATTACAGTTTATATGAGTTTTGGTTGCATAACTTTAAAAAAAATCACACCGAGTGAAAGTGGGAGATAGAATGAGAAGGGACACGGAAAGCGAGAACAGGAGAAAAGAAGTAAAAATGGAATGGGGGGAGGAAAAGGCAAGAAAACACAGATTGTAAAATTACTTTTTTGTTCATTCATTTAGAATTAAATTAATTTTTGCTAATCCATTTAGAACTATTCATATTGCTGAATTAGATCAGGCCAAAGATCAATCCTGTCCTATGCTGTCTGCAACAGTAGGTCGGACCAGATACTTCAGAGGAATGTGCGAGAAACCCCAAGGGACCAGTTATGGAATAACCAAGGTTCTTTCTAATCTCATTACTATGACATTGATTTCTGTCCTGAAGATTGAGGATTTATATCTCTTATAAATCTGGGGATTTTTAAAAATTTTAATGAATGTACTGCGGATACACTCATCATTCACATAAATATCTGGTACTTTTTTGAAACCTGCTAAGCTCTTGGCCTCTATGGTATCTTGTGGTAATAAGTTCCATAAGGTAATTGCACATTGTGTAAAAAAGTGTTTTAAAATTTGTTGTCTTTCAGATTTACTACACTGAATTATTGCATTTCCCTGGCATAAAAGGAAGTGTTTAAAGGAGGGGATAACACGGGAGTGGGGATGTCTTACAGTTGATAATACGTCAGAGGCATTATAAACCAGTATTCAACCTTCTCCCAATCTAAGCACTATCTGTACTTCCATACTGCTGATTTCCATAGACCATGCTTAGGAAGAGTTGCACCAACTGTTTTTAGGGAGATGGACTTCAAACATGAAGGCTGCATTTTTAATTTTGTTTAAAGATACTTTTATGTGTTGTTTTTATCTCCAATTAAAATATGTAGAAAGAAAATATTTTGTGTTGTTGTTGTATACAGTTTTCCATGCATGACTGAAAGTCATTAAAGACCTTTTAAATAGAAAATGATCTGAATTGCATTTTAGACTTCTTTGATCAGATATTTGATATTTCTGGCTTTGCATTCACTCTCTGTTCTGATTCCCCGCTTCCCCCCATCCCCTTTCTGATGTCATGTGGGGAATTTCTTAGAAATTTCACAAGGTGAAAAACTAGATGTAGCTAAACTTTTGGGTTTTATTTTCAATATTGTATTTAAAAATAGAATACAAACTCTTGCTCAGATTTGTTGAACTGCATACATTGTACATAGTTTTGGACTTCAGTGGGTCAGGAATTCATTTCCTTAATAGGAAAGACTTAAATTTACATCAATAGGGGTTCTGCCTGAAAAAGAACTGCAGAATCAGGCACTTTGCCTTGCACAATAGAGCACAAAATCACATCAGCAAAAAGTTATTACATGATAGATAGATAATCTATTTTGATTCTCACTGCAACTTCTCTCTGGTCTACGTTATACAGCAAAGGGAGGGGCAAGGAGCGTTGAGGATGGATTATGAAAAGTTGTGTGGAAGAATCAGTGTAGCCTCAGACTGACATGGGGGGTACAGTAGTTTATTCCAGGGCATCTTCATTGCCACAAATACATTTTCCCTGCTATTTAAAATCTGTGTAACATCAAGAACATATTTCAGTGTACAATCTTGGATAGCTAGCAACTTAAGACACCAAAATAATGTCATTTAGTGTGTAGGGGGAGGTTAAAATGAGGATTAGAGGCAGTCAGGCAAGATATATTAAATGAATCTATGACTAACAGGGTGTGACAGCAAAGGGTTTCATTCTTTTCAACAGAATAGTTCCCTAGGGCTGGAACTATTACTCCACTGTGCCTTTATCACCTTGGAATTTTTATGGTTATTTTTGATGAATTCACATTTTTTGTGAAGGCTTTTTTGACATTAAGCCAATTTTCATTTTTAATTAAAGTCATAAATAATCTTAATTCTGCCTTAAAAGGTTTATTGTTTCTTACTTTTTATTATTATTATTATTACTGTCAGGAAATATTTCAAATACCAAAGCATGATGCGAGTTAGCAATTATAAGTTCTCAAAGGTCCAGTAACTATGCTGTACCTTGTAAATATTATACACTGCAACCTCAGTGCATGTTTTTAAACATTTGGCTTGATTGATGCCCCATTTCTTTCTTTGTTTTTTTGCTGAGTTGACTTATTTCCACTTCCACATATTAACCCATCTCAGATAAATAAATCCTTATCAAATGGACTGGATGAAAAACTAAACAACTTTCAGTGTAATTCTAAAAAAAATGACCACGTGCGGAGTTAAAAGGGCCAGCTTTAAACTGTTCTAACAGAAGAATGGAAAATGAACAAAAACATACGGGAAATGTCATCCTAAGAATAGTACCCCTCATACTCCTGCAATTTGATACAATTATGTACAGAGCATACCATATTATTTTACATTCAATTATGTAATGTTATCTAAGAGTTTAATACCCTCTGTTCAGATACATTATCCAAGTTTTATTTAATGTGTCATAGGTAAATATGACAGAACATTCAGGCATGACCACTGTTTGCCTCACATGCTGACACAAGGCAGTAAGTGGGGGGCATATAACACCCCTTTGCTCCTCTCCATGGGCTATGTGCCCTATGGTTCACAGTGCAGCCAGGAGACCAGTTTGCACAGGACCACCACCAGCCCTCCTCCACGCATCGGCAAGGAGAGGGCAGATAGGGGTGGGTCAAGGTGCCAGCCAGCACAGTAATGACCACTAGGAGATTACTTTTCCACTGACACAAGGGGGAATTAGGAAGTAAATTATAATTCCCAACAATTAAAATTCATTCCCTGGTCTCTGGGAGCAGCACAGATACATGCTCAGGGCAAACAGTTAAATCACAATCTAGCCCTACATTTTGCACTTTGTAAGACTATGCTTTAGTGTTTCAGACACTGGCTAAACAAAAGTTGTTACCATTCAAATCAAGGGCAATCATGCTGTCATCCACGTTAAATATAGCCCTTTCTGTAGGGGTTATGACTCTAGGGTTTTAACCCTCTCTATATTATTCTAAGACCATGTCTACACTTACGGGGGATCAATGCTGCTGCAATTGATGCAGCGGGGGTAGATTTACAGGGTCTAGTAAAGACCCTCTAAATCGACCACAGAGCACTCTCTAGTTGACTCCAGTACTCCACTGGAACAAGAGGAGTAAGGTAAGTTGACGAGAGAGAGTCTCCTGTCGACACAGTGCAGTGTAGACACTGCAGTAAATCAACCAAAGCTATGTTGACTCCAGCTATGTTATTCATGTAGCTGGAGTAGCGTAACTTACCCCGGTAGTGCAGACAAGGCCATCTTCATCCTCATCAGTTTTTTAAATGAAAGCATTGCACTTATCCTCATTGGTCTAAAACAGTATAATATGGTTTATAGTAAAAATGGGCTTGAGATGTGGGGAAAAAATCAGATCATGTTCTCGGCTAACTTTTTTTCCCATGGGACTGAGAAACCTGAGACTCAGCATTGTGGAATACCTTGATGTTTAAAAACGGCTGGGATGTATGAAAATATAATTAATGTTTCTATACAGGTCAGTTTGACCTACCATCCATCAATCCTCAACATACATCTATTTATCTCAGATTGGCAGCGTAAACTGGAGGTTGCATCACAATATACTTATGTGGTGAAAGAATTTTACAAATAAATCTCCCTTCTCAAAATTATTTTTCCATATACTGAGTTACATATATTCGTTATGATTAATCATTACACCAACAGATGATAATCTCTGCTGGACTTTTAGTAAAACAATCAGCTTTATTGAGTCAAAACCGAAAGTATCATCTGTGCACACACTGGATTTACCACTTATTCATGGACGGTTTCATTAATCAAGCAGTCCCAGACCAGGGCTTTACAGTTTCACAAGTGCTGGTACTTAAGATGTCTCAATACTTCTAGTGTACAACATTACCTTCACTATATAATTCCTATGCAGAACAATCCTCTGGGAAAGTTACCTTTTTCCTGGCCTGTTGGTCTTTGGAAGAATGTGCCTTTACATGCTTTCTCAGGGAACTTGGGTCTGTGTATCGCTTAGTACATCCTGGAATCTGACATGCATAAGGTTTCTAAAACAAAAACAAACCAAAAAAGCACACAGAAAAATTGGTTAAACCACAGATTATTTTAACTGGGGAAAATCCATTTGAAGTCTTGCTATTGATTGGTTACACAGAGCAGTACCACAGGTAGAATGCCCAGTAGTTTAATGGCATGGTATATGAGAAAAGAAAGGAAGGTTTGCAAGCAAGAGAAAGTAAATGAATCTTTAAATGCCTATTTTAAATTTTACCATGCCATATTTCCTTTTACCTCATCATTCTTTTTATCATTATGAATGAGTATCTCCAGTAGTACTTACAATTATGTCACCCTCACAGCAATCTTTGACTTAGTCAGAAATTACATTCTTTAGTAAGTCAGGTAAAGAAACTGCAGTAAAGTCCTGGACAGACTGCTTAAGAGTTATAGAGGAAACCTGCTTCAGAAAGACAGAGAATAAGAGAAAAAGTTAGTCTACTACATGACAAAGAGAGGAAACAACAACAAAGCAACCTTTAAACACTATAGTTCTAAAACACTGAAGGCAATAAAAAGGAATATGCAAAGAATATGTACTTTTATGTAAAGGACAGGACAATTTTTTTCATCTCTTAATTGCCAATCACAAATATACAATATTGCCAACATATACAATCCTGGAATGTCCATGTAAATTGTTTTTAGATTCACTAAAAGTCACATCTACTTGCTCTAACTTGCCTGTTCTCTGACACCCCTTGAGGTATTTCCAGAATTGTAGTTGCACTACAATATGGAATGTCTCTAATATGTAAATATTAGAATTGGTGCAACTATTATTGCAAACAATTACTTGATATATTTAACTCTTTACTTTGTTCACAGAATATATGCAAACAGATCACATTTTTTATGAAATTGGGAACTGTCTGTATTGAACATTCTGTTCACTATTCATTATTTGAAATTTGCTATTTAAGTTGTGCGACTGGTCAGCTAAGTCACATACTATTATTTCTGTTTCCTGATGGTATGCCCTTTATAAACTATGTCTGCTTCTGCTTAAAACTAAATTTTATTTTGCTGTAAAACAAATATTGTTTATTAAATAAATCTTGGCTAAAACCCCATAATTCACAAACAATATTTTGGTTGCATAACATTTTATTTTATTTTATTTTTTGCTAATAGAGTTTTGCCCTTAACTTCTTGATGTGTACCCTCAATCTTAATTTTGCCTTAGTAAAACTTTTGTCTAGTGATAACTATATGTTATTATTGATGTTTGTGATTACTGGAGTCTTGAGGATTGTGGAAGAGGGGGGAAATTTACTCCCTCAACCATGGGCAGGTTGTGCAACTGCAGCTTAGCTCCTTCTAACTACTATCTGGCTTATATATGCATATTTATCACTTTAAGGTGACACATTTATTCTGTTTATTATCTTAAAGCACTATGTTTTAGATATTTTTTCTAAGAAGCATTTTAACTGGCTTTGGGAAATTACAGACTCTTTGCAGTGAAAAAAAATCCATTTCTGCTGAGAAGAATGGTTCCCTCCCACAGAAAGCATTTCAGAGTAAAAGCTACTTTAAAACGGATCTCTCCAGCCATTCTCCCTCCTGCGACTATTGAACTGATGCAGGAAGGCCTAAAACTGTCCGTTCACTAAATGAGAAACTTTTTTGTTTTGTGGTTTTGTAAAACTGAATCTAGCTGAATGTTCTGCTTTCTTGTAAAGTTCTCAGCAGCCTTTCATTGTACGTTCATTATATGTTGTGACATGGAATAACTTCTTATCTACGGAACCTGCAATACAACATAATGAATACCTATGTGTCTTAAAATAGAACAGAACTTGATAGTAACCATTAAGGGCCAGTTTCAAAACCCAGTGGAGCCAATGAAAAGATTCCTGTTGACTATACTAGGCTTTGAATCAGGCCCTAAGTCAACTGTTTTTAACATACCATTTTTTAAAAAGTAGCATGCCACATTTGCATTGATCACTAATCTACTAGTAATAAGAGTTAAGAGCCCAAATAAGGCTCGCCTTGCCGAAGTGAACAGTCCTGCTGAAGTTAATGAAGTAGTGTGACTAAAACAGACAGGTCTTTGCCCTTAATGTATTCTGTATTTTGGGATATATTCTTGTGGAAGATACATTTTGATTTTCCAGAATCTTGCTCCTATTTGAATGGGTTTTCTTATGCACTGTGGTATCTCTGTAGGCAAAGGCTAATACGTTCATCATCAGATCATTTTGTTATGGCCCAGGCATTTATGCCTTAATTCCAACTTCAAATTGTACAGACTGGAGATAGCCCTGATTCAAAACTTCATACCTGGAAATCTCCAAACTTCAGAATCAAACCTGGATCCAAATTCCACAGTGGTCCATTATCCTGTTTCCAAACACTCCAGAATTTTGTGGTATTCAAAATCTGGATCCAAATCTGAATTTTGTAACCTTGGCCCATCTCCACTACTTACCTTTATATACCTCAGTCAGTAACCAGAACCTCCATAGAAATATAAGCAGGGCCGACTTGAGGCACCAGCTAAGGGAGCAGTCAATACAAAAGGGTGGCACTCCATCCGCTATTGAGACAGCACGTCCAGGTCTTTGGTGGGAATTTGGTGGCGGGTCCGTCAGTCCCTCTCTTCCTCTTTGAATTGCCATCGAAGTGCCGCCGAAAAGGAAGAGAGGGAGTGAAGGACCCGCTGCTGAACTGCCAGAGAAGAATGGAGCTGCGCGATCGAGCTGCCACCGAAGTGCTGCTGATCGTCATTTTTTTCCTCCCCTGCTGCTTGAGGAGGCAGAAAACCTGGAGCTGACCCTACATATAGGCCAGCACCAGACTGTGTTTCTGTCAGTCAGTCCCAGTGTTATTACAAGCAAAAGAAATGGGGAAAACTAAACACAACTTGGTAACTCTCCTGACTGAGACTATGTCAGGGATGGCCAAATTTACTGACCCTCTGAGCCACATATGATAATCTTCAGAAGTTTGAGACTCAGAGCACACCTGCGAGGGGTCAGGGCTTGGGACTTCAGCCCCACTCCTGCCAAGCACCAGCAGACGTGCCCCACAGGGCTGAAGCCCCAAGACTCTCCTTCCCACTGGGCAGAAGCTCCTCCCTGCCTCCCCCCACCCAGTGTGGTAGGCAGAGAATGGAGAGAGGGTGTGGGGGGTTGCAAGCTGCACTTTAATGGTAAAAGGGCTGCATGTTGCTCACAAGCCACAGTTTGGCCACCCCTGGACTATGTCATCTCTGCCACAGCTCAAATTTTATTAACTGACGTCTCTTCCTATCCTCCCATCTCCAATTATATACAGTATTTGATGCAATCAGCTAAGAGAAAAAGGATTTAACAGGTTAACAAGAAATCAAATTTGAGTTCTTTTATTTCTTACAGTGTCCAAGTGTGTCCTCTGATGCTTGGCTCGATCGCTGGAGTTACTGAATGCTTTCTGACAGCCTGGATGCTGACAAAGGTAGGGCTTTTCTCCTGTGTGGCTTCGTAAATGAATCTTGAGATTTTCTAGTCTGGAAAAGGCCTTCTTGCAGCCCTCAAACTGTATAAAGACAAGTTGTTTTTTTTTTTAAAAAAAGAAACCCACATTTGAATGCCTTCATCTTTTAAAATCCAAGTGTAATTTTTACTTTGTAATTTAAAAATATTCAGTCACTAAATTAAGCATTTGTCTCAAAATATACTGAGAGGGATTTCCCAAAGCACTCAGCACCGACCTACCTTCTTCCACTGAAGTCAATGGAATTTTTTCCATAGACTTCAGTGGGAACAGAGTAAGGCCAACCCTAAGCACTTCTGAAAATCCTGTCCCACTGTTTTGTTCTTTCTCGTAGAGATGGGTCTGAACTAAACTTCCGAGCTGAACACCCTCAAATTTTGAGAGAGTTCATGTCTATACTTTACAGCTCTGGCCATTTCATTTCTGCTTACATTAGTGACTAAGATGAGTCTTTACCTCTATTGAGACAACATAGCTCTGGGAAATGGAGGTGGAATTTCTCTCTTATAACTTGTCTACATGGCATGGCAGTGTGACTGAAGAGGTGTAATTTCTAATGTACACCAGCATGTTGTGCACTAACTGGACTGTGAATACCCCGCTGATGTGAACTAAAAGTTTCCTAGTGCTCATTAACATAGTACTGTCTGTTAGTACGCCAGTTAGTACACAACATATTGATGTGCTTTAGAAATCACACCCTTCTAGCACCCACTGCTATGCCGACAAGCCCTTAGGTACTTATATTACCCCTGTGACTACTGTATCTGAGCAATTCACAATCTTTTAATGTATCTATTTTCACATCACACTGTGAAGTCAGAAACCACAATTATTCCCATTTTGCAGCTGGGGAACTGAGGCACAGATAGTGTAAGTGAATAACATAAGAATGCCCGTACTGGGTCAGACCAAAGATTTGCTCAGGGTCACAAAGGAAGCACAGCAGGGAGTGAACCCCAGTTGCCCTCCTTCTAGGTTAGCACCCTGACCACTGGACCATCTTTCCTCACAGTTTTGTTCCAGCTTGCATATCAACAGAACTGAATAACCAAAAAAACCTCTCCAAAACAAAAAAACTCATATAACCCACACCCTGGGAAACCCTAACCTCCACTGCCTTGCTAGTGTTTTTGTATTAAAAAAACAAAATCTAAGCTATAATCAGCATGCAAATATTATTTTACCTTTCTATTACAGGTTTTTGTATAAGGTACTAAAAATAAAGAGTTCATCATTAGACTCCATCAAAACAGGATTTAATTTATATGGGTAACAAAGAATAGAATACTGTTCCTTTCCCTAATGAGCTACTTAATCTACTCAAAACAGAAGTGCATCTCCCGAGTGCTAACACCAGTTCTTTCCTGATCAGGCTTCCAAAGCATCTCTAATGTTAGGGAAACTAAAAACAAGGATTTCTGTGACATCAGGCATTTTTTATATATGTATTTCATTTCAATTAGACTCCATCAGTCAAGAGCAATTAATGCAATTAATCATAGCTGCTGTGTGTTTCATTGCACCGTATTAGAAGCTGTCTCCCAAATTACATGCTAGTTTGCTGTTCTTGTACGTTTGCAACGATAAAAATGCACTAGCATAAATGTCAAGCATGTATAATACTGCAGATATAATGAACTATTTCTAGAGTTCCTCTTACTAATTTATTTCACCTAGTCTATGAGCAATAACTAGAATAGGGGCAACTTTTAACTTACTCTGGAGTTCCATAAATAACATTTGTTCTTTTTATTTACTGTATGAATGCTTGCAAAAGTAGAGATAGATGAAACATCAAAATGACTGATCATAATTTGCATTGGTTTGTAATTAATTAGAACTAAAGTGAGAAAACTAAGGATCTCAACTTTTAATTCTTGGAATAATGAGTAAAGGATCAGATAAAATTGCACAGAATGAAGAAGCATACGGAAAGGATGGAGAATGAGGTGAATCTCTGGGCCTTGCTTCACAATTATTTTTTTTAAACCATAGGAAAGAAAAAATGGACTACACATTGCCCAGGCAAATTTAGAAGATGGGACAAGATATACAACTCTGATTTTTAAATGCTACATATAAGAAGAGGCATACTCATTAGGGATGAGTGAGCCAACCCAAACCTTCACCTTAAACTCAAACACAGTATAATTTTTTTTCAGATTCAGAGAAATTCAGAAATCTTTCCAAACCATGCAGTTTTCATTTTCACTCATGCCTTTGCTTCCTTGATTTACAGAATCAGAGATGCTAGTGATGAAATACTGAATGGGAGGCTTTATTCAATGGTATTTGTGCCCAAGTTCAAACACAAAGTGGGATGTATTTGAAGTCTCAGAAAAAGAAGTTTTTGCAACACTTCTAACCCAACTCTGACAACCCAATAGTTCTGAACATTTGGAGGGAGGGAGCAGCAGGTTATCTAGATCTTGGGGTTTTTATCTAAACTGAACCTCCAAAGCTTTTGAAGCTCTCCAGTCACAAACCATCATCCAGAAATTCAACTGTGCTTGTAGAGGCAGGGGAGGGAAGGAAAAATATTGATTGTTCTTTGTCAATGAAATCTTGAGGGAAGAGTCAAAACAGAAATCACAAACATAAAACATAGTGTTCCTCTAGAGTACTTCATCACTCTGATACATTTTAAGATTGCCTGATTTCTCATGAGTCTATCATGTACCATGGAATTTCCCTTATATTTATTCCAACCACTGTAACAAAATTTTGTGAGAAAAACAGATGAAAAAGGAAAACATAAGGATGACAGGATTGGTATGAAAAAATAGCCAGTATTTTGGGGAAAAAAATCACTCAAGAACAGGCAGGTGGTAGCATTAGCGAAAATCACAGACAGTAGAAATTATATTTTTTTGGCAAGTCACTAATAGTTCCAAGAGGAAAGTTTAGAACAGAACAAATTTCCATTCAAATGACATGGATTAAACTGTATATAGCTCTAGCATAAACTCCATTTTCTCAAGTATCTGTCAATCTTATAGGGTGAAATTCACCCCACTACAGAGATTCCAAAGAAGACCCTCTATACTGCATCAGCCCCGTGTTAATTATAGTCCTCGATCCTGCAGATAATTAAGTAAAATTAAGCATGTGCGCAAGTGTCTATAGGATTGGGGAATTAACACAGAGTTTATATCAGATTATGTGGTTAGTTGAGAAGTAAAGTGAGTTTCACCCTAAAAGATATAGACATTAACATTTTTAAGAACTCTGCATTGTTGAGTAGAACTTGAAAATAATGAAAATATATTGCAGCTTTTTTCCTTCATAGTACCTTAATTCATGCATCTGACATTCACCACTCTAGATACTGTGAATTCTTCTTTATCTTTTACTAGGTAATTGAGCCTGAAACGTTGAAAAGTCCTTTTTCAGACAATACAGTATAAATGTTAATGCTGAAAAAAAAATCTGAAATTTAGGGAATCTCTCATGCTTTAAAAGACAAAAAGCTTTGAGAAGGATATTCTTTTTGAACTATATATAATATGAACTATTCTTTGCTAATAGGATTTCTGTTAAATTATTCCACAGAAGCCATGATTAGCTGAAGGAACAAAAAGTCAAGTAGACTGTAGTTGTATTTTCAAATGGAAATCTTCATAGTTTCCAAGTTATTAAGTATGGTTGTGGAAGAGGATGTAACACCTTTGCCGCAATTAATCAGTTTAGTAGGTGCTATGCATTTGACATTCTAAAACTGAATAACACTCCTAAACATAATCCTGATTCAGCCAGATTTTCTGGAAGTATTAGAGTTTTGTGGAATTAATAAAAAAGCCCTTTGTAATGTTTTCCTAATCTGCAATAAAAGAATCATAGTTACTGTATTTTTCTTTTTACTGTTCCATGCAAATTGAAACCATTAACCGGCTCATAAAGACAATTTCCTGGCTCAGCGTGCTTCTTAATGTTGACCTAGAGTTTTCTTTAAAACAAATTCATTGGACTGTCCATTTATTTATATATGCAATTGTTCTGTTTCTCTTTACACAGACGTATATTAGTTATCAAAATTAGAAGTTTATAAACACGGGTAGAGCATATTAGTAAAACATTAAATGGATTGTGGTTCTTTATGACATCTACACTGATTTCATAAGAAATTTACATACCCACATACAGAGGCCCCATCCCCTTTATTTACCCGTATGTGTGTATGCATACAGAAAAACAAAGTTTAAAAAAACATTAAATTTACAAAGGGAAGCACTCAGAAATCAGGTCCCTATGTAACCTTAACTCTTTCCCCTGTGCATATGCATTATAACGTTGGGCTTGATTCTCAGTTACACTCAGACCCATTTACACTAATCCAACAGTGTAAAGGGGGCTCAAAGTGAGTGTAAGTGTAATTTATGCCCCCTTTGGTACTCCTTTACCCTGCCACAAAAGTGCATAAAGTCCTCTGTGTATTTAGGAATCAGCTCAATGGTCGTTAACTTATATGATCAAATACTACTTTCCATAGGAGCCAACTCCTTCTTTTAAGATTCGTGTGTGCAAGTTATCCAGTCCTGCTGATTTAAAAATGTTTTACATCCTGCCTAAGAAACGTAAATAGAAATAGAAAACATCAGTGAAAACAACAGCTTTTCTCTTTTTCCCATTCCAGATTATAGAAAAAATAGCTTGATTAGTCTGGCTTCATATAGATGTTGAATGATATGAGGGAGAGGAGTGAGTCTTGTGAGACTTGGCTTTGGACATGGAAGAACAGAGGCTCATCGAATGTGTTTGGTCTGAGAGGAAGAATCTGAGACACTTTCCTTTAATCTCATCAGCCTTTGAAGGCAGAGCAAGATTATCTGGTGATAACATGCACCAAAGGCTGCAGCAGTGAGGTCCAGCAGGATAAGTGTGGAAATACTTTACTGCCAGTGGACAAGAGGAGATCATCCACCAAAGGAACACGCACTGTCTTTATATCTTGTGCTGGCTTGAAGTTGGCCTGAGGATACAGGCAAAAGCAAGATGTCCCCTGGAATCTATTTTTGCTTGGTTCTTGTTTAGCTTGCTTTGAAAAGGGCAGGAGACTTGCATACTAGGCAATAATTTGTTCTTAGACTCACCAAAGACATGGAAGTCTTTTGTAGATGTTTCCAGTGTAGATTTTTGGCCAAGTTATAAACATCTGAGAAAGGCTTAAGATTAATACAGATGCTCTTTGGGTTATGCAGGACCCCACTTACAAAAATTCGCTCTTACGGAAAAAGTTCCATAAGCCAGAAATAGGATTTTTGCGTAACATATCAATATACGTTTCCAAATTATGCAAAATTTGAGTTATGCAAGGCTTTCCAGAACAGAACGACTGCGTAAGTCGGGGGGCGTCCATATAGGCACTGCTATAATTCACACACACAGAGGAAGATATGGGTACATATAATATAGAGGCATATAAAAAGGGGATATACATATATGTATTTATAAACCCATAGTACCATACACATGAGGCTCTGAGATTGCCTTGGAATTGTCCCATGGTCACATTTTTTTTAAAAGCTTCCTTTGTGGCAGATAAAGGAGTAATTAATGAGTCCAACAGCCTTTTATATCAATCTGCCATTAATATTTTAGGTAATACGATACACTGCCCAATTATGCTCTTCTGTGCAACTACTGAAGTGAGTGGCACGAAAGGAATGAAAGATTTCCCCTCCTCCCCCTTTTTTAGAGTATGGAGGGAACAGATGTAGAAACTGCTCCTTAAATTGCTTTCAAACAATGGTGATGCATTTTAAACATTAATTAAAAGCCTTTTAAAAAGCATTTCCCTTCCCCCATAGCATTAGCAGAGTGCTGCTCTATAAAAGGCATGAGGGCTTTTAAAAAATTGAGAGTAAGACCTCATATCAAAACCTTTTAAATAGCTTTTTATTCCCCCTGACTCTCTTGCCTGGCAATCCTGTGAGTGACACATAATTAGTGTCAGACATCACTCAAAACGCTGACATCAGGTGCTCACCAACAAGGACACTGCATGCCACAGCTGAGGTTTGAAAGGCTGGGTTCATTTTATGTAAAATGTGTGGTATGATTTTAACCTTTAGAGTACATAAAAGGGGAAAATATAACACCCAAGGCTACATTTCATTGTCAAGGAAATATTTCTATCAGAGTGCAAGCACCTTTTATGACATGGTACTTGTTTGGTTTTTTGTATGCATAGTGCTTGTATACAACTATATTTTCAAACAGTGCATAGGTTGGGAGATTTCCTCCCTTTCAAGTTAGGCTCTCTGAAATCATAAAAAGCCATGGCTCCTGGAATTCATCAATTCCACTAAACAACAGTGGGCTATGTGTACACTTACTGCAGATGACTACAGTTGGTGTTTGCCAAACAATTCACTAAGATCCTGATCCAGAGCTTATTAAAGTCAATGGGCATTTTCCGTTGACATCAAGGGGTTTTGGATCAGCCTTTGAAATGGCTGATAAATGCTGTTATCTCTGCTGCAGAAATAAGCTGAACATTTCAGAAGAATTTGGAGACCCTGAATATGTGAGCATATATACAAAGAGAAAAAAGTTACAGACTACAGGAAAGCATGGAGTAAACCATAATTGGTATATTTCTATCTTTTCATGAACTCATACACTGTAATAATAGATATATTTAACACAGATTTACACAGAAAACAATGCTTTCTCTGAGTCAGAGACAATAAATGATGTAACACTATCAATGGAATAAATCAATCATATTTTAAGGGATTTTGTTGTACCCAATTTGTTGCTGCTGCAAACCATCTAGGGAGCTTTGCACCTGAGAAGTAAAAGATTTTGTCTGTGAATAGACACAGGGTTAATAAATTATATCCTAATGTGATTTTAATTTTCAAATCTAAAATTCTTATGGCTAGACCCTGGACAGAAAGTTATATTCTGCTCTTACACCTGCACATCTGCAATGAAATCTCAGTGAAGAACACAACACATTGTTTAGAATGTTTGAAATGCACTACTTTTGCTGGCAGAGTTACAGCTGAGTGCTTCCTTCCATGTTTCTCTTTGACAAATGCTTACTTTCTCCTGTGGATTGCCTCAGGTGTTTCCAGCCATGTACTGATTGAACCTATCACTGAAATACACCTATAATAGTTCCTTTAAGTTTCACTGTGGTGTTAACAATTCTGGAAGGAAAAACAGGAAAAAGGGGAGCAAGGATCCACATCAATGGAAAAGCAGTACCTGTAGAGGGCTGTTCCCACACCACAGATTTCTCTTTGCATGAGAGCTCTCTCTACTGACAACCTTTTATACTTAGTAAGTTTCCAATAAAAAAAATGAAAGATGCAATTGCAAATCTCTTCTTTCATATTTCAAATATTCCAGGGATCTTCATATTTCTCTCTTAATTATGGCACCCTCCTCCATATTCACACTTGAAGACAAGCACTAAACTTCCGGGAGAACCCCAAGGATATAAAATATGCTCAACTGAAGCAAAGTACTGTATAGTGGATGTTATTTATCCCACAAAATGTAGGTGTCACAGACTCATCCACCATGGAAATGGCTGTTGTTTTCATTTGTTTTAATAAGCCTGGCCATTTCAGCCCTGGAAGACATTCCTGTTGTTGCAGAGCAAGTAAATATTATGACAAGTTTCTTGGAAAGAATCTACTACTGAACACATCATCTGGTAATAATTCAAAAGACACATGGATTGGAAGCCAATAGAGGAAGAATGAACAACTTGGGAATTGGTTTATTGCTTCCCTGTGTTTAGAGGGTGTCTCTAGTCTTTTTTGTTTGACACTCTCCTCTCACTCCCTCTTCCAGTAGTTTCCAACATGCTGTCCTTGGTATTGCTCACATGTAACCTTTGTCTCTAAAACCCTTGTATAACAGAGGTTGTCCTGTGTATTCATACAGTTTCCCCTATCGAAAACCTTCTCCCTTTGATTAAATCTGTTCACAATTGGAGCTAATATTGCTGTCACTAATCTCTGGAGATGTCAGACAGAACTGGGAGCACTTCTTCCTGACAATAGATGGGATAAGAGAAGGGAAGAGTAAGATTCAAAGGAAAAGAAAAAGACATGATATAGGAAAGGAAAGGAGAAGTGAACATAACATTCACTCACTAACATCTAAAATGATTTACAAAACACATGCAGCCTGAATGCTTTCTAGCTTCTGTCATAAACAGATAGCTAAGGGTCAATGTCTCTTTCACCTGAAGCACCTGACCAGAGGACCAATCAGGAAACCGGATTTTTTCAACTTTGGGTGGAGGGAATTTTGTGTCTGAGGTCTTTGTTTTCTGTCTGCCTGCTTTCTCTGAGCTTTGGAGAAGTAGTTTCTGCTTTCTAATCTTCTGTTTCTAAGTGTAAGGACAAAGAGATCAGATAGTAAGTTATATGGTTTCTTTTCTTTGGTATTTGTATGAATATAAGTGCTGGAGTGCTTTGATTTGTATTCTTTTTGAATAAGGCTGTTTATTCAATATTCTTTTAAGCAATTAACCCTGTATTTTGTCACCTTAATACAGAGAGACCATTTGTATGTATTTTTCTTTCTTTTTTATATAAAGCTTTCTTTTAAGACCTGGTGGAGTTTTTCTTTACTTCAGGGAAATTGAGTCTGCACTCACCAGGGAATTGGTGGGAGGAAGAGATCAGGGGGAGATCTGTGTGTGTTGGATTTGCTAGCCTGATTTTACATTCCCTCTGGGTGAAGAGGAAAGTGCTTTTGTTTCCAGGACTGGGAACGGAGAGGGGGAGTCACTCTGTTTGGATTCCCAGAGCTTGTATCTGTGTATCTCTCCAGGAGCACCTGGAGGGGGGAAGGGAAAGGATTATTTCCCTTTGTTGTGAGACTCAAGGGATTTGGGTCTTGGGGTCCCCAGGGAAGGTTTTCCAGGGGGACCAGAGTGCCCCAAAACACTCTAATTTTTTGGGTGGTGGCAGCAAGTACCAGGTCCAAGCTGGTAGCTAAGCTTGGAGGTTTTCATGCTAACCCCCATATTTTGGACGCTAAGGTCCAAATCTTGGACTAAAGGTATGATAGCTTCCCAGTAAAGAGCCATACATATTAGAGATGTAACTAGGCAGTGTAGTTCAGAGCTGAATGTGGGTCCAAAGTTAAGTTTTGGTTTGGTTCAATAGAGTGCATCCAAAAGAGAAGATAGTTCAAGACTTCAAATCCAGACGGCTTTTCACAGAAGTTCAGGTGGAAATGGGGCTTGGACATGGTGGGGAACTTCTCTGTATTACAGTATTTTGACAAAGTGAGCCTCATGAAGGGCTAGGTTTCGATCTCCATTACCCCGGTGTAAAACTAAAGTAACTCCACTGAAGTCAGTGAAGTTCTCCATATTTATACTAGAGTCACTATATTTTGTATTACACACGCACACACAAAACAAACTGTATTGAAAATACAAAAAAAAGATTTCCTGTAAATATTATTAAAGTAGTTTGAAACTACAGCTAATTAAAATATAGGGCTCTGTTGTCGTAGATTTTAAAGCTAGAAGGGACCATTATGATTATCTAGTCTGACCTCCTGCATAACACAGGTCAAAGAACCTCACCCGGTAAACTCTGCATCAAATCCATAACTTCAGTTTGAGCTTTGAAAGTCAAAGTCTGCCTCCTTCCTCAAAGGCAGATCACGGAGGCACTCTGTCTGCCTCAGTCATACATTGGTTAGTAGGACAAAGCATGTGTTTTTCTTCCCCTCTAGTCTGGTGCATCAATCCTGATGTCCAACAGCTAGTCAGTGGTGGGGACAGCAGAACCATGGCTGTGGCTCCTCCGTTGGTGGACTCTCACGTTGGTGGCAGTGTTTTGACTCCCCAAACTACTCGGCACTGTGTATACCAAGGACTGAGACTGTGGCAGCCTTTTGCACAATTGCACAAGGTGTGTGTGTCAGGGGAAGGCTCTTTCCACTCTCCATATGTCTATACAGAGGTAGCGGCAGTCTGGTCCTACTCTATTAGTGAACTCTTGTTATGATTCACAGAGTCACTGTTTATTTTTCTTAAGGAAATAATTTTTTTTAAATTAAAAAAAATCCATCATGGATCAGAGCCAAGAACAAAATGAAAGCAGTGAGTGCTCCTTTTGATCTCTCAAGAGCATAGTATTTGCTTAAAGAAAATATGCTGGAATAAAGTAAAACATGTCCATAAACACCAGCTTTGTGACCAGGAAATTCACGTACTTAAGAGAGTTAGCCTTAAAAAAATAGATGTATTTTTATGGTTCCAATTTTTTTGACAGGCTGACACTGATTTTAATTAAAGGGTCTGGCTAAAGAGTTCTTATTAAAACAATTACATTAGGCACAGTATAATTGGCCATTTAGTTATGTACATTGATGTTAAACTTGAAATGCTTGAGATAGAAAAGCACAATATGCACAGAATGAGGTAACAATATGAGAAAGAAATATGCTTGATCAAACTTTAATTTTTACTTAGAGATTCAAGGTTAGCTGGAAAAATGCACTAAATAATATACTGACATTAGCTGTGTTTCCTCATTTTAAAATAACTATTTCCACTTGCTGCTGTTGCACTGGCACTTTTTTCCCCTTCATGAACCTGAGAAGATAAAGGATGTTTCCTTACCTGAGCATAATTTTAATCTATACATATAAAGACATTTCTTTAAATACTAAAAGTTAAACTGTGGTTCTGCTCTGGATGGTAATTGCAATAATGGCCCCTTTTTACTGAACAGGTCTGCCTGTCTTGGAATATGCAGAAGCATATTTGCTGTTTTCAGTGACAAAAATAAGTTTCATATTTACCCTTATGCACAGGGGCGGCTCCAGCCCCCAGTACGCCAAGCACGTGCTTGGGATGGCATGCCGCGGGAGGCGCTCTGCCAGTCGCCGGAAGGGCGGCAGGCAGGGTGCCTTCAGTGGCATGCCTGCGGAGGGTCCTCTGGTCCCGCAGCTCCAGTGGACCTCGCGCAGGCGTGCCTGCAGAGGGTCCGCTGGTCCCGCGGCTCCACTGAAGCCACGGGACCAGTGGACCCTCCGCAGGCACGCCTGTGGGAGATCCACCGCAGCCACGGAACCGGCGACTGGCAGAGCACCCCCCCGTGGCATGATGCCATGCTTGGGGTGGCGAAATGTCTAGCGCCACCCCTGCTTATACAGGAATAATCTCAGTAAAACAGGAAAGCTTGCAAGTTTCAAATAATGGAATTTCTTTGGAATTCTTCCATCAGGAGGAATTGATAAAGTAGCTAGTAATTCACCCTCTTCTCCCACGGTTCTCTTATAATCCACAAAGACCATAACATTGAAATGAATGCTTTTATTATCTTGTGCATGCGAATAGAGCCAATGAAGGTTCAAAAATGGGATGAATCCCTTATGGATAATAATTCTTTGTATTTCTTCGTCACCTTCCCATCTGAAGCTCATTATAATCTTTAGCCCAATGGTTTGGGCACTCACCCAGGATGTAGGAGACCCCAGTTCAATTCCCGCTTCTGCCTGATGTGGAGCAGGGATTTGAAAAGGGATCTGCCCTAATGACTGGATTATGGGATATTTGAAGGTGAGTCTGTCTCAGTCTCTTCTGTTGAAGCTGTTCCCCAGTGTACAAATAAATATACATTGAGCCAGAGAGAGAGAGAAAGTATCTGAGGGGTAGCCATGTTAGTCTGGATCTGTAGAAGCAGCAAAAGAGTCCTGTGGCACCTTATAGATTAACAGACATATTGGAGCATGAGCTTTCGTGGGTGAATACCCACTTCGTCGGATGCATGTAGTGGAAATTTCCAGGGGCAGGTTTATATATGCAAGCAAGAAGCAGGCTAGAGATAACGAGGTTAGTTCAATCAGGGAGGATGAGACCCTCTTCTAGCAATTGAGGTGTGAAAAACCAAGGGAGGAGAAACTGCTTTTGTAGTTGGCTAGCCATTCACAGTCTTTGATTAATCCTGAGCTGATGGTGTCAAATTTGCAGATGAACTGAAGCTCAGCAGTTTCTCTTTGAAGTCTGACCCTGACGTTTTTTTGCTGCAGGATGGCTACCTTTAAATCTGAGTGAATCAAGTCATTAGGCATAAAGCAGCTGCAGCATATTGGCCAGTTAATCTGCGTTACAGCTGTTGGCATCACCATGGTGGTGCAAAGTAGCCTGAAAGTACACCCTAGTTTCCTGCTCCCTCCAGTCTTCCACATTTCCCTGCACACCTCCCCACACCTTTCAACCCACCAACATCCAAATGTATGACAAAGATCCAAAGTGAGGGGGACACAAAAAATTATTCATGTGGTAAACTTAAAATGCAGTGGGATTCCTTCCTCTTTGCAGGAGTGGCGCCAGGGTTTTTGGCACCCTAGGCGGGGGTCTTTCCGCGTTCCCGGTCTTCGGGGCACTTCGGCGGCGGGTCCCGGAGCGAGTGAAGGACCTGCCGCAGAATTGCCGACGACGACCCAGAGCATGGAAGGACCCCCCCGCCGCCGAATTGCTGCCAAGGTCGGCAAAATGCCGCCCTCCCAAATCCTGGTGCCCTAGGCGACTGCCTAGGTCACCTAAATGGAAGCGCCGGCCCTGCCTCTTTGTGTAACCTCAGCTTCATGATTCTTTATTTCTGATGTAGGCAATGTTCAGTGATGAAAGTGAGGGGATGCCAAATTTGTATGGAACATAGGGAAATTTGGGGCTAAAACGAGTGCTGTTCCCCAAAACAAAATACACTTGAGAGGTTTTTCCCTTCTACCTATAACTCCTCCAGGCCCTGCACACACCTCTTTGGGTTCCTCTTTCTCCTCTTTCTACTGGGTACATCTGGTGCAACAGTTTTTCAAATAAAGTTTTAGGATTAATAGTCATTTCCCACTGTTATTCTTTATAAGTGAAAATTTCTTCTTTCAGTGATGCTGGCACATGAGTTCTCCTCCAGAGAAACACATCAAGAATTGCCCTATTCAAAAATGGCCATCATTGCTAGTTTTTCTCAGCAAGACTGAGGCTGCAAGCTGCCCTCAGTTAAAGTAGTCTTCTCAAAATGGCCACCACTTTCTGGTAATTCACACAAGTGAAAGTGAGTCCTGAAAAATCTTAGTACTCTGTGCCAGACCTTTTTGATCTCAGATGTTCACTTCCCAGATATTGGCTGTCCAATCACAATTCACCTCTTACAATTTTTCTGTTGATAGGGTGACCTATGAGACTGGGAATTTTAGAAGATAGTATCAGCAACCTCTAATGACCATGTGTAAAACAGGATTTTCACAGATATGAAATTCAGCCAAATGAGGGTGAACTTTTGCAGAAACAGTGAAAAACACTTTCCAGAAACCAACGCTGTAATCCTAACAATTTTCAAATTCTTTATTCAGAGCACAGAAATACTAGATCTCTTCAAAGAACCAGATGAGGGGAAAATTAACATTAGCCAAGCTGCCTGCTTTTCCCTATCCTCATCCCTGAAAATGACTGAATTGTTTTCACTGAGACATTAAAATAAAATCAAACCAAGGAAGAGAGCAAGCATGAAGAATTTCAGACCGAATAGTTAAAGTTGGCAAAATTATAAGCAACTGAAAACAGTGGTTTATAATGCAAAGAGTTAAGCAACTTTAGCTCTGGTCCATATTGTTGCCAGCTCATACTATAATGATTCTGTCATAACAGGGCCCAATTCTACATTTTTTGGCACATTAAACATTTCCAACAAAGTCAATGGAAATTTAGGATAAATAGGGAATGTCAAATCAGTCCCTTAATATATTTTTCTTTTTAGGTCAGAATCCATGATAATGGTGGTGCCTCATCACAACAGAACATTGCTTACTGAAGAAGACTGCAGTGCCCAGCAGGTGCTAATTGTGGGATGCTAGTTATTTATTAAAATATCATATGAGTATCTTGCCTCTAAGCTCTTATCTGTAACAACTTAATTAAATTAAGCAACCTAAGACTTGGTGTGAAGTACATCATGAGTTCTATATTAAATACAGTCTCAGCTTCATTCAGTTGTCTCTGGTTAAAAGGGAACCAAAGTGTGGTTCCAATGTGACCTAGTGTTTAAAATCCAAACATAGCCTCCTCCTACTCTGGACACAGCTACTTTTCTTGCTCTATTCTTCTTTTGCAATGTGCAAGTGCTTTTCTTTTTCATTATTCTTTTATTATTCATTATGCTTATTCATCCTGTTAAGAGAAAATGAGAGCAGAAAAGAACAGTTGGAGGAAACAAGGCAAAGGAATGTATTCTAGTAGGTGGAAGTCCATCACAATAACAAACAGGCTAAGGATGTTTCTTTTTTCCCCAATAAGTAATCCATATGCAAATTTCCTGCAACATTCAATATGCACTTCCCAGCTCAGGAAATGTTTTCTATTGTTTGCTGCTTAGCTCCTTCAGCTTTTTCCAATTAGGCCCTGTTTGTTTAGGGAAAAAAGTCTAAAGAAAGGCTTAAGCTGTGTATCTTATGGAGAAAGAACATATATTAGAAATTCTTTTAGAATCTAGAGTATGCATTCTTTATTCTTCTACCCTGCTGGGAAGTGTAATAAGAATAAAGGAGAACAAAAGCTTTTTTGCTTCATTTGATTTGCTCAGCTGAAAACATGCTTTTGACTATCTGGAACTAAATCCAAAATTCATGACAATTCAGATAATAGTCCTACATGTTATAAGCCTCTGAGTAAAAAGCAGAGTTGTGAAAGCTTAAAAGAACCCACCTGGTGAGCAAACTCTCCAGACTTGTGAGTGCAAAGAAGAGAGGCCAGAATATGTGAGGACATGAAGCAGGATCTCTATTGTGGGAGAGTGGGAAGAGATTTTGGGTGCTGGTGTCAGCAGTTCTGCAGACAATAACTTTTAAAATACCCAACAAATCTATCAGATACACATCTGTATGGTAAGAGGCACGATGCAGGGAGGACAAGACACCCAGGGATAGGATTTGGGAGAGACATAGCCCCACTGACTACTGTATACTTTCTCATTATTGAATGATGAACTGAAATTTGATGGTCACACTGCCAGTTTGAAATTAAAATAAGGAACGTTTGTGTGAAAAAAGGGAGCCACTAAACAGTGCAACAAGTAGACACAGAGATGTTTTACTTTGTTTAAATGAAAAGTAAACTGACCTGGACGTACCAAATCAAAGCTCAAAGGCTTGATTCTCTTCTCACACGGATGTACACAAGACCAGAATCAGGCCTACAGAGAGTTATGGTTGATAGCAAGAGGCACTCTAAAAAAGTCACTTTCCCAGTTTTTGGTGGGGAGTTTGAGAAATCTAATCTGACCTGCAGAGGAAATATCTGAGCTCACAGAGGAGGAAACATACACAACAGGAAAGAGAACTGCAATCATTTTTTTCTTGGAGTTCTTACACTAGGGGAACATGAGGGAAGGAACATGAGGTTTGGATGGTGGCTCAGGTTCTTACCAGAGAGTACATTTTCCTATGAGACTCCATTTAGTGGCACCATGAAGACAGATGGATGCATTGGTTTTCAATAAGTGGCTTGTTTGGGTTATATTACCTTAGTCCCAGATCACTCACAACTTTGCAGCCTCCACAGATGCCATGCTACCAAAAACTCTCCTCTGCTTTGCTTGCCTGCTGGGGTCCAAAGCAGTTGTAGAGGCACAACGGTTCTCGGTAAATGGCCTCAGGGACCCACAGCTTGGGGTTGGCCCACTAGCTGTACTTGGGGGGGGTGGGGAGAGAGGGGAGTGAACTCTACCCTACAGTGAACTTATCAAGGAGGAGGAACTCACAAGGGGATACTCTGGCAAACCTCTTCCCATGGGAGAAGATGATCTGGCCTTTGTTTTACAAAAAATGTGTGGTTCTGTTTTGAATTAAGTATCTAAAAGAAAATTTATTTCAGTCAGTTTGATAAATTCAAGTCACTTTAATGTTTTCAGTTCCAACTTACTGAGTGTCCAACTTGAAGCAAAAAACAAAATGCAAATCAAAAGCCACAAGATTACAGATCTGCCAGCTATTGCAGGGTTGACTATGAAAACATTTTAATCAAACAGCACTAGGTTTGAAAGCTCAATAGCTACCCCATAACTTCATTTGGCAGAAGTGTCCTGTGTGCAGTAGTCTGCAAATAACTATGGAAGACTATGCCATTTTGACTAATTCAGCAAAAAAATTGTTCCCCTATGGAATCATTATTTACCATTTTCACAAAGACCGTTTACAGAGAGCCAAAGGAGGCTGAGGCAATATTTGACAGCTCATCCACCCTTGCAGAACCCTAGTGTGATGCTTCCCAGCAAGAGAAAGTGTTGTCTGTGCCTCCTGTGGATCAGCTCCCTGACTCCATCAGCCACTAGGAACACAAGCACTGCCTTGCAGGCCTTGCACTCTCTGTATATGTTAGCAATAGGAACACACCAACCCCCAAGACCTCTGAAGTGCTCAGCCCCTGCTTCCCTGGACAGTCAGGCCATGGTTACACTGGAGAGTTGCAGCGCTGGTGGTGGGTTTACAGCGCTGCAACTTAGTAACTGTACACACCTGCAAGGCACATCCAGTGCTGCAACTCCCTGGCTGCAGCGCTGGCTGTACACCTGGTCTGCTTGGGGTATAACGATTGCAGCGCTGGTGATGCAGCGCTGCTCCGCAGGTGTGGCCACCAAAAGCGCTGTAATTGGCCTCCAGGGTATTAGGAGGTATCCCAGAATGCCTGTTCACAACAAACTGGACGACCAGGCTCCCCGGAACTGCTTATCTAAAAAACAAACACAGCTCCTGTTTGCTCGAGAAGAGGCAGGAGAATTGCTTTGGAATGTTCACAGCTGTTTGCTTGAGTAGAGAAGCCACAGAGTGGAGGGGGAGGGGGAGTCCGTGTTGGAGCTCGGAGAGCATAATTTGCATTTAGTGAATAAGAGAGGGGTGGGGGAAGGGCTCGAAACTTTTAAAATGATTGCACGTTGGTGATGTGTATGTTCCAGTCCTTAGAACTTGCAAGGCAGGGAGCTGACAGCTCCAAAAATCCACTCTCTCTCTCCCCCAAGCTCCCCTTCACCCCCCTCTTTTGAAAAGCACGTTGCAGCCACTTGAACGCTGGGATAGCTGCACACAATGCACCACTCCCAACAGCGCTGCAAATGCTGCAAATGTGGCCACACTGCAGCGCTGGTAGCTGTCAGTGTGGCCACACGGCAGCGCTTTCCCTACTCAGCTGTACGAAGACAGCTGTAACTCCCAGCACTGCACACCTCCAAGTGTAGCCATACCCTCAGAGAACTCTCAGGCCATGGCTACACTGGCGCTTTACAGCGCTGCAACTTTCGCACTCAGGGATGTGAAAAAAACACCTCCCTGAGCACTGTGAGATACAGCGCTGTAAAGCCTCAGTGTAAACAGTGCCGCAGCGCTGAAAGCACGGCTCCCAGCGCTGCAAGCTACACCCGTAGAGGATGTGGTTTACGTGCAGCGCTGGGAGAGCATTCTCCCAGCACTGGCGCTGCGACCACACTTGAAACTTCAAAGCGCTGCCACGGCAGCGCTTTGAAGTGCAAGTGTAGCCATACCCTCAGAATCTCTACTCCCAATGGAATAGTGCACACCAGTTCACTAGAGTCACCTCAGGATCACCACTCTGCCTAACGCATAGCACTTAGATATATGTATAGCAAAAACAAGAATATGTTTATTATCAAAGAACTGCTCAGATGGTAGTAAGAATATAGGAAACAAATGGTTACATACAAAACAAAATCATACATATTTTCTAGAGCCAAAACTTTACTCTCAAGACAGTCCCATTTCCTACAGGACATCTTACCCCAAGTCCTTTTCCCTGCATTTTCAGCTGGGTTGGCTGAGATCGCCCTTTCATGAGATTAAGCCTATTGGTGGCTTGTCCTCACAGACTGAAGGATGCCAGGGTGTCTCTCTGCACTTTCAGATCAATGAGACCAGACCCCTAATGTCCACCTGAAAATAGGGTTTCTCCCCCACCCCTGCTGCCTACCACTTCTTGTTAATTTCCTTCTGAAGTCTCTGCAAGCTCTTCACTGGCATTTGACTCAGTATGCTAATAGACTTGGGGTATGGCTACATTTGGAATTTCAAAGCGCTGCCCTGGCAGCGCTGCGGGAGCGCTGCCGCGGCAGCTCTTTGAAGTGTGAGTGTAGTCAGAGCGGCAGCGCTGGGAGAGAGCGCTCCCAGCGCTGCTGCCCTGATTACACTGACACTTTACAGCGCTGTATCTTGCAGCGCTCAGGGGGGTATTTTTTCACATCCCAGTTGCAGCGCTGTAAAGTGTGAGTGTAGCCAAGGCCTTGCATTGTAAAACACACAATACACAATGATCCACCAGGGAAATAAGTGCTTCCTACCTCCTGTCTGGAGAAGTTTGTCTCAGGATATGCTACCTCTGAGTCACCTACCTTTAACTACAAGGCCTAGATAACATAATTTTCAGCATATACATTTAATTCCTCACATCTTTTTTGTGTTCACATCTCATAATGATTATGATGACTGGTGTGCCACAGGCTTTCATTAGGGATCTTACATGACAGTTTTTTGATGAACCCAGGGGATCTGTGTACTCCTATATACCCCCGTTCCCTCTGCCAATTGACAACAAGAGGTTTTTGGGTCACTCCTAGCCATGCTTCATTAGAGCTAAGGGCTTTTTGGGGGTACATCCTTATTTTTCACTTTAGCAACAAGATGCAAAACACAGACAATAATGAATTCCTACACCTAGCACTTAAGATTCAGTACCCATAGGTGCCTTGGAAATACCTAACACAGAGAGACGACTCAACATGAAAAGTACAAGCTGATCCTGTGTAAGCCATAGTGCAATGCAGACAGAGGTTTAAGAACATTGTGTCCTTCTACATAAATTATTGGTGCTTCTGGCAAAAGTGGCACCATAATGGGTTTACAAACCTAATTACTAATTGATATATTGGCATAAATATTCATGGCAATTAAACGAAAAATAAAAACAACCAGAATCACCTTCCTTTGCAGCGTGGGGCAAAGGTCACTTGCAGGTTTAAGCTTATGTAAATGGTGGATTCTCTGTATCTTTAAGTCATTAGATCATGATTTAAAGACTTCAGTAACCCAACCAGAGATTAGGTGATCTATTACAGGAGTGGGTGGGTGAGGTTCTGTGGCCCACAATATGCAGGAGATAAGACTAGATGATCATGATGGCCCATTCCAGCCTTACAGTCTATGAGAATCCCTGCCCTAGAACTCAGATTCTGCAATGGATTCTTTAGAAACTGCACCATGAGGAACTCATTGTTTGCTGATCAGCTGTTACATGAGGACAAGACCAGAGGCCTAAGCAGGATAAACAGTGACTCACATCCAGGGGTGTGCCTGTTCTGAGCTAACAGCTGTTATGAACTTGTAACCACAGAAAACACCCTCAGTGGGGTATGAAGGACTGTTCATTGGCCAGAGCCCTTGCTGGGGTTGGGGTGATCTCTGGTAAGCTTATTAGCATGATTGTAGGTTTTAATTGTTTTAATATGTTTCATCTGCAATGCTTTTACCTTAATAATAAATGTACTTGCTTAAAAGGAGCTGTGCAGTAATTTATAACTGTGGCAATTACACTGTTCATAGCCATCAAAGAGAAAGAAAGGGAGAGCAGGCTTGCTTAGACAGTCTGGCTTTGCTGGGGAATTCACAGTAGGTAGGGAACTGCACAGCCTGGGAATACCTCCAATCAATGGGAGAGAAATGCAGATCTGTGCCCAAGAGAGGTGACAACTAGGAAGTCAGAAGCCTGAAAGTGGATGCCTTGCTGGACCATGAAGGGGGAACACAGGTGCAGTTGCCCTGAACTATGACAAAGGAAACAAATGTATGTTGTTAGTATGGAAGTCACAAATCATGAACAGTCTAAGAATTTTGTTTATACCTTGTGAGACATACTGAACCTTTGAAAGAATTTGTAGGCTCCATAGAAGGAGTAACATTTAGAAAAAGACTTAAAGAAGAGAGGATTCAGTCACAGGAGACTACATCAGGAAAGGGTTCTTGGCAAAGGATGCCAGATGGAACAAGGCACAGAGACATAAGTGGGAGGAGAAATGGAGCTGGCTGGGTAAAAAAAGGAAGAATGTCTGATAGAATATTGTCACTCAAGTAGGTACTTGACAAATAATTATTTGTACTATAGATCCAACTCTATGACTGGTTGAGTATTATCCTTGGAACAAATAATATCCTGTATTACTAGATGAACCACATCTAGGAGACAAGGGAGAACAAAGGAAACAAGGTCAGAGATGTAAACAGGGGTTAAGTTATGCAGGTCCTTGAAGGAGAGGAGAAGGTGCTTAAATTGGAACAGATTGAATTAATGGATGGCTCAATAAGTGAACTCACTATAAAATGAGTCTCCAGTCTGTGAAGTTATGATTTTATTTTTACCCATATGGAACATTTTCCTCAGTGTATCTCCCATAAATTAGGTAACTGAATGTAGATCCACTGTGAATATTTGCAGCATTCAACAGTCCTTGAAATATATAATTTCCTTCTGTGGAGGAGTGTTCTGGGGAAGATCCAATGAGATGCAGAACTACTTTTACACAGTTTGCAAGGCAGATTTGTGTGTCTATTAATTTACAATATATACTTAATTCTATTTTAATGATTAACATCTTTAAAATGAGACAAGGTGAGATTATAAAGATTCTACTGATATAATTGTAAGAGCACCACACACAATCTAATTAAAGATGAATGGGGAAGAAGAAATGACTCTGAGTTTACGCATTTATGAAAAAGACCGGTATCTGGCCTGGTAGAATTGAGTGACAGAGTGAGAATGGTTCTATATCTATATTAACACATTCATTTCAGGGTATACTTATCTAATAGGTATTGGTCACTAATAGTAGTATACACAGAGGAGATCATCTCTGTATAAAAACTTCTATCTTATGCATTAACTTCAACAAAGGTTGTGTGTGTATAAATGAGGGGAAAATCTGAAAGGTCGGTAGGTTTTGCGGGGGATGAGCACCCAACAGTTTAGATCCTCACTTGAACTATCTCAATCTCCTCAGTCCACTAAAACTGAGCTGGAATTCTTATGAAGCTGGGCTCTCTCATTAGATTTTCAGTACTTCTTACTTCCATTGGAGCTAGTAATGTGAAAGAGCAATTTAACACCTTCCACCTTCCCCTTTGCATGCCAGCTACTACTGGGGAGTGCAAAGAGCCACAATAATTAAATTAATTTTAAAAGATTTAACTGAATTTCAAGTCTCAAAAAAGATTCAGATTGGATTCAATGGGTTTTTTGGTGATACTGAATGTCCATTCTTATTTTAGCTGAACAAGTTGATGACAGCACACTGTGCAATTCAGAAAGTTTTCAGAAAGGATGACCTGTTTTGTCCCACATAACAGCCTAGTTTGTTATCCAAAGCAAGAGTCTGACCCTACTGATGAGAAAGAGATCATCTGGAGCCTAGGAGGTACTATACCCATTACGGTGCTCCCTTAATATGGTGTATCCTGTGGAGCCAGTCAATATGACTCATGTGACTGATGATAAGAAGCATCCATTTCTTCACCAATATTAGGACAATTTATAGCACAGGTTTTTTTGGCTTGTTTTTTACCTTGAGACAATAACATGCCTGGGCAGTGGTCTTATGCTGCTACAATATTGCAGACAGTCTAATGGTACAGCTGGTCCAACAGATACTGTATGACATTGGACTAGGAGAACTCCTGGGTTCTATTCTCTCCTCTGCCATTGACCTGATGTGTGATGGTAGCTGAGTCACTGAACCGCTCTGTGCCTCAATTTCCCCAACTGTAAAACTAGGAGATGTTTCTACATTTGTAAAGAACTCTGAGATCCATAGATGAAAAAAGATGCCGTAAGTGCTAAGTATTATTATTTATAAATAATTTAATTTTAATTACATAGTTGGCAGGCTTACTAACACCTTTAAAAAGTCTGCTATGTAAGATTTTTTATATCGAGGAGGGAGGCAGAGAATAAGAGGAAGAGACGGGGTCAGAATTAGGGTCTCCGCCTTTTAAGAAACTGTCCTAAAATGTTCCATGTCTGGTGTATGCTCATTCCAGGATCCTTAATCCAAAGTGCTAATGCCATCATCTTTTGTCCAATTAATTTTCTTTCTCTTTCCAACTTGCTTCTATATTCTGTAGTCTCAAAGACATCTGCTATAACTGGCTGAGGTTAGGACTATTTTCGATATCTATTATGTCACTGTGATGCGTGCCATGTATAGACCAGGTATTAACACTATCAGGTAAATGCACACCAGCTATTACTGTTTACATACATGATCTCTATTATTTGACTCTAGTTGCTTTGTTATATAGTCTGAAAACCTGGATAAAATCTGAAATATAAAAAGGCTTGCATATAAAGTCTGAACACACACACACGCACGCACGCACGCACACACACACACACACACGTTACCTGAAACACTCTAACTTACTACAGTCAGTATAGTTCTAAAGGGCTCTTACAAAAGATTTTCCCTTTGCTTTGTTCCTGAGTTTATAATATGAACATTGCTTGAAAGGCCCAATTGTTTCCTTCGATGTCCTGATGTCCCGCCAAACAAAATTGAATTGATTGAAATACAGCATGTTGATGCTTTTGTAAGACTATAGGAGCTGATGGCAAACCTTCCAACCCTTTGCTGAATGGTGTAATTGGCCTGCCAGAGAGATTTGGGATTTTTAACACATTCCCTGTTGGCTGAGATAACCAATTATTTTGCCGTTGCTATCAAGGCTGCAGACTTTTCTTCCTTGGAGTCATTAAGCTTGTCAAAACTAATTTGTCACCACAACTGCTGACCCTCATTGTCTCTGACAGCAGCACAAGTATCACACTAAACAGGGACTTACATTACAAGAAGTAAATGACTGATCAAGCCCACCATGTGTTTCTGACTGTATGGCATGCAGTGGCCTTTTGACCTCACAAGAGGTGGAAACAGTATCAGTCAAATGGCACAGGTCATACAAGCCATGTACTAATTCATTTTGTAAAAGAAGTAAACAAACAAACAAAAGGAATACAGACTTGGAGGCTGAATCTGATCTGCAGTGATGTTATTAAGGTCCTATTTTTTAAAAAAGTCACCAATATTGGAACATTTTCATATCTTGAGGAATTGGTGACTATGAAACCAATTGTACAAAAACGTATTTAAGAAATTAATTGCTCAAAATAATATTTTTGGAAGCTATTTAGTCATGATAGCTTTCAGTGGAAGATATGGGCCTAACCCTGCAGTTCTTTGCACATATCTTACAATGGGAGTTTTGCCTTGATAAAGGGCTGCAGAAAAGTTCTTTGTCTATCATGATGCTTCTGTTAAAAAAAAATTTGCCAAGAGTTATCCAGAGTGATGCAAATTCTGCCTTAGTTACACTGGTATCAATCTGTTACACTGGTGTAACCTAGGTTTAGCCCCACTGAATTCAGTGAAGGTGCACCATATTTTCAGCTGTGTAAGCAAGAGAACCTGGCCTTTACATTATCTTAATGGCTTTAGTAGTTCAAATCTTACTTATACTGGTATAACATCATTACCTTCAGTAGAATACCTTCTGGTTCCTACTCATAAGGAATTAAAATCAGGCCCTCAGTTACTGTAGAGTATATAGTTGGAAAAAGTGATTTGCACAAACAACAGAATGTTTTCAAAATGTCTTTTTAAAGTGCATTTCTAATAGCTTGCAATGGTCAGTGTTGAAACATTTTAGCTATTAAAATGCACGGTCTGCCTATCTGAGCTAGATCAAGACAGTTTTACAGCCTTAGGCCCTGATTCTGGAAGAATTTTTGTACACACTTAAGCTCACACACGATGAGTAATGCGCAATCCTTTTGATTTCAGTGGGATGATTACAATGCCTTAAGTTAATCATGTGAGTAAATCTTTGCAGGATCAGGACAACTGCAGGATCAGGACAACTGCAAACACAGAGATGAGGAGAATTGCGTGGTCTCTCATATGGAAGTCTTCTCAATTTCTTGTCTTTTATTTATTTATTTATTTAGCAATATTTTTTCCTCAGTTTTCAGAAAGACATCTATTTAATGAAAATAATCAGAGGCAAAACACCACTGCAAATAGGATCCAGTCTTAAGAGACAAAGCCTGCCTTTGCCTGTCGGAATTACATTTATTCACACAAGTTTGAATGACTTACAGTTCATCACTGATGTAATGACTTTGAAAAGCAGTATTTTTATTTAAGAAATGGTTGTAGAATAAAAGAGGAAGAGGAGAAGAGTCAAAGAAGAAAGAAACTGAGGGCAGTGCTGCATAGGATCCCGGCATTTTGTTGAGTCCTAATGATGTCATTCAGCATTTAATCTCTGGTGACAAGGAGGTTTTTCCCTCCTTTCAGCAAAAGTACCGCTAAAATCTTGGGCAAATCCCATGTTAACAAAGCTCTGCAGTAGAAGCCAAGGTTCTGGATGTGAATTTTAACGTTGTTCCCCTGCCACCTCCCTCCTCCCCATCCCGTGACATATGAGAGCAGACACAATAAAAAAAATATGTTTAAAAAGTCACATCATTATTTTAAATTGTTTTTAACTGACATCTGGGATGGTGTCTTACAAAAAGTCTATAACCATCACGAGCAGAAAAATAAATAAGGGCAAGGGTAACTGTGGTATGAATAAGGGGAGAATTGCCAAATATCGCAACTTGCCAAACACCACAAACAAAAGCTTTAAAAATACGTGTGTTCTTTGAATACATCTATTGCTGCTAAAATCAGGCCTGCGTGAACCAATTCGGGGTGTGTGTGTGTGTGAGTATGTGTGACGATACTCTTGGCCCCTGAATTCTGCCCATTTAAATAAAACTGAATAAATTTCTTCTGGAAATTTGATGAACTTTCTCTCTCTTTTTTATTTTCATTCATAAAATTGAAGTTGGGACTTGATGATGCCATAATACAATGAGAATACAGGTATTTCTGTCCCAAGCAGAAGAAAGAAGTATTAGAAATCTCATGATAACTAGTTCTCAGACAAATTTTGGAGAGTCAGAAGGTCTGGATGGTTCTGAGAAGTATCCAGAATTATTTGTCCATGTTTACATTAACCAAAACCTGAATTCTGAACCTTTGGTGTTTGTCTATCACTATTGATAAAAACGGTTTTATTGGCGGGGATTAACATCTAAGCAACAACAGCTAATGGGCACAGTTGAAGGATACTATCAGGCCACAAATCAAGGAAGCATTTTTCCACATACTTAACTTTAAGCATCTGCTTAAAAGTATTGTCCTGAAGTGGGGCCAAAAGTTTTCCCATTCCTACCTACTAGCATGCTACTTGTACAGGTCAAAATTCTCAAAATGGAGAACAAACTGACCAAATATAGCTAATTCTCACATTAGTGTTGATTTACTTTACATCCATAATAGATGTTCAGGTTAATTTTGCAAAATATTTTAACTACAAAAAGAGAGAGAAATGTCTGAATATATCTATTATACATATTACAGAAAAATATGTGTAGCCTCAATGATGCTAGTTACTCTACTTAGCTGCTGTAGAACCATGCAAAACTTAGGGTATATCTTCACTGCAGAGTTAACTAGCATTCTTATTCAGGTGTTGTCCCTAACCCAGCTCCTGTCCACACACAAAAACCTCAGACCTGAGTGTGCTAATGCTTTACATCCAGACTAGCTGGCCTGGCTGGACATATAAGCTAAAGCCACAGGGCTGCTGTCACTCAGGCTAGTATGCACTTTGCAGTGAGGATGCAAGCTAAACCAGTCGAGTGCCGATAGTCCTCCAGTGCTTTCCCAAAATACCCGCAGTGTGCCCAGAACAGACATTTTCTCCTAGAATTCACTGGGAAAGAACCACACAGCGACTCATCTTATTGCAGCTAAGAAACAGGGCGTATGTCCCCAGAAGTCCTAGCAGCACACGTAGGTGAGCGGAGCATCAATGAGGACACAGTCACTCAAGTACGGTGTTGCAGTGCGGCTGCTCAGATCCAGGCTCCACTAACCTGTGTGTTCAGACTCGGATGCCTATCACCTCAGTTAACTTGGCAGTGAAGACATACCCTTAAAGGTTCAGTTCACATGGAGTACAATGACTTTCTTTTAGATTTTGGTTTTGTGTTGCTGTCAACCACCTGAATTTGATTTTGAGAAAGAGGTTCATACAACTGTCGCTCTCCTTCATTTGCTATGTGGCAGGCACCCAGTTAGCACAATGATGAGTATGTTAGAAATGTCGAAACAGACAGAAAGAGAAACTCAGCCAAAATTGCAGAGTTCTGAATGATGTTGAAACAAAATCATAAACACAGCATAGTAAATACTGAAAAAAATCAGATTGTTCACTCAGACGTTTTAATGAGTTCTCTTTGGTCAAGCTTATGTCCCATATGTGTTCACTTTAAACATTTGTGCTGTCAAGTTATATTGGCACAAACATTTATGGAAAGTCAGTTTCAAACTCACATGCATGTCTGGGATCAGTAGGGTCTGATTCACCATTGCTCTGCACTTTGTGTAGTCATTTACACCAGTGCAAAATGAATGCAAAGTAGGTGTAAGGCATTACCAGATCAAAAAAGTAGTATTTGGACCCACTTTCCATTGGTGTAAATGACTGCACTAGGTGCAAGGCAATGGAGAATAAGAGCCCTATAGCTGAAAAAAACCACAAAAATGTAATCTATTTTTTTCAAATAATTAATATATCTGAGGAAATCATAACCTGCTCAGAAAAGAAAAATGGTTACATTTATTAGATAAATTATTTGCTCAGCTCTAACTATAAAGCCAACACTGTATATAGACCTATATTTACCATAATGATCTGACACACCCCTGAACAGTGACATGCATTCAACAAATTTTTAGAACACCTAGCGAAGATTAGTATTTATGGTGACGCTGTTCAGCCTTTCGAATACATGAGCACAAATCAGCTGGCTGTAGCCTCTAAGTACAGACTTAGTAATTTTAACTCCCTGAGATTTAGGATTTAGGAGTTTGAACTGTCAAATATGGAGAAAATCAGTGATTTAACTGCTTTTTCTCCTCAAACTTTTGTGGCAGTCTTTTTGGATAGAAACATGAATGAAATTTGCCTGAAAGTTCACTTATATTTCCAACTGTCAGCAAAAAACCCCTAACCCTGTAACACTTACAATTTCAAGGAAAACTTACGCTTGCAAAGGGAAAATATACTGGGCAAAATTCATTCTCAGAGTAGCTCTAATGGCTTAAATAGAGTTAAGTCAGTAATCAATTTGACCTAAAGGGCAATGACTAAAATAGAGGAACCCTAGATGGGCAGATCACCAGCTATGGTGGCCATCAAAATAGGACTCAGTTAATCTGCAAATATAAACATTTTAATCAATTTCATATTTTGGGTATTCCATGGTCTTTTTTTATTATTACACTAGATGTAGTTAAATATAGTACAGAAAACAGACCAAGACATAGATTATAGTGGCTGTTGGGAGGTATAGGCTCAGTCACGTGTAAGTGACTGAATATTGTCCTTTTCGTAGTGGAGTTTTACTTTCCTATTTGTCTGTGTTTGTCCCCAGGCTCCTGAAGAACATGATGATATGCTCTTTTCTATGTATTTGGACCCTTACTAGCAGCCGATGACTACAACAGTGTAGTATCATGCTGTACATTTAAATGGTCATTTACAAGGCCTATTTTAAGAGCATATTTGTATAGTTTTGAACAATTCATGAATCAAGTATTAAGGTACATCTACACAGGGCTAAAAGCCTTGAGGCATGGCCATGGCTGGCCCAGGTCAGCTGACTTGGGCTCATGGGGCTCAGGCTGCGGGGCTAAAAATTGTTGTGTAGATGATAGGACTCGGGCTAGAGTCTGAGACCTGCGAGGGTGGAGGACAGGGGCAGTTCCAGGCACCAGCACACCAAGCGTGTGCCTGGGGCAGCAAGCTGCAGGGAGATGTCCTGCCGGTTGCTGTGAGGGCAGCAGTCAGGCTGCCTTCGGTGGCATGCCTGCGGGAGGTCTACCGGTCCCACGGCTTCAGTGGCAATTTAGCGGCAGGTACACCGAAGGCGCGGGACGGTGGACCTCCCACAGGCCTGCCTCCGAATCCGTGTCACCAGCGGACCTCCTGCAGGCACACCACCAAAAGCCGCCTGACTGCCGTGCTTGGGGGGGCATAATACATAGAACCGCCCCTGGTGGAGGGTCCCAGATCTTGGGCTCCAGCCTGAGCCCAACTGTCTACATAGCAATTTTTAGCCCTGCTGCTTTGGCCCTGCAAGCCCGAGTCAACTGACCTGGGCAAGCTGTGGGTTTTTTATCCTGGTGTAGATGTATCCCTACTGCCCAGCAAGTCTTATTGAGAATTACCTCCAAGAAGTCAAAATTTTATATAGCTCCTCATCCTTCCTAATTGTAGAAGAGTTCCAAAACCACAACCTGGCACCTGGTAGATAAAGGCCCTTTTCTAACTATACACTGCAAGTATTAACACTATACTTTCTAAGAACTGTGTATGGTTTAGCAGCCTGGCTCTTATTAGCCTCTTGAGCAGCCCCTCATGCACATATTAAAATTCTACAGAGTTCTGATTCAAACAGCACACAACTAAAGGGCTATTCACCTGTTACTTGACAGGTGTGCATCCAGGGCCTGATCCAAATCCCAGTGAAGTTAAGGGGAGTCTTTCCAGTGATTTCAATGGGCTTTGACTCACATCCCATATGCCTATAGGACATGAAAGACCAAAACTGAGTGGGACAGCACAAACAGAAATTAGCTGAACGTTGAAAATGTATCCTTTCGGGAACATGTAAAATCCAGCTAAAGGTTCTAGTGTGAGAATTACCAAACTCTCATTATGCAAATTTCTAATAAAAGAATTTCATTTCACTTGAGGTTGGAACCTGGCACCAGCAATAGAATTTTCATGCATAATACATACTTTTACCTTCCTGAACATGGAAAGAGTCATCACTGAAGTGAGCTTAGTCTCCATCACTAATATGTTATGTGGTTTTTTCCACACTGTCACAAAGGCATTACTTTTAGTTTTGATGACTTAACCATGTTTTGTATCAAAGACAAGTTAAGCATTTAACCATCTTTGCGTTGGTTGGCCCCTACATTTTGTCACTAAGAAGTGTAATATAGGAAAAGCACATTTTGTAATAAAATACATAAATATTTATATTTGCCAGCTATGTGGTGTTTTTCATCACTGGATATAACCTATTTAGGAAGGATTCAGTGAGCAAAACGGAGACATTAACCAATCTGAAGCAATGGTTTTGAATGCTTATGGATTAAAGTTCTAACCAAAGGGGTACTAACTGGTATCTGTGACAGGCCACCTAATCACACTAGAGAACAGGATGACCTGCTCTCTTCACTCCTATCTATACAGTGTAGGAATAAAGATCATCAGGGACTTCAGTCCGAGGGATACATACTGGAGAGCCCACATGGCTAGAACTAAAACATCCTTGGAAATTTTACCATTTATAGTTGACAACTTCCCAACTCAAAAAATATTGCCTCCAACATAGGGGAATGCTATATTAGATCTCATGTTGGCAGATGAAGAGGAATTAGTAGTTGCTAAGGAGCAAATGGTCATGAGTTGATTACATTTGTTATGTGCAAACAAAATAAAGTCCAAACAAGTAATATATGCACTTGGGGCTTTAAAGGGTAATTTTCCCAAAGTTGAAAAGATTTCACTGAGGCTAGGATTTCACATCAGGTCACTGGGTTCCCAGTCCAGTGCTGTATCCACTGCACCATTCTACCATCCTATGACATGAGATGCCTTCCTCTATGTGATATAGCAATGCCTTTGCTTGACTAAGATATCAGTAAACAGTACCAAAAGATAAATAATTTACTAGCACTTGGGCAGACATATTTTATTACTTACAATATAAAGCCCTTATGTGCTAAACTCTCTGCAAGACACAGAAAGTTTCTGCCCCAAAGAACTTACGGTCTAAAAAGACAAGAACAGGAGCCCCACTCTCTGTTTTGGACAAGACTTATAGCACAGGACAAACTGAGTAGCTGACCACTGCATGACATTATTCTCAGCTGTACATCCATAATTTGAAAGTGATATTTCTAGATTATGGGCAGACATATTTTATTACTTACAATATAAAGCCCTTATGTGCTAAACTCTCTGCAAGACACAGAAAGTTTCTGCCCCAAAGAACTTACGGTCTAAAAAGACAAGAACAGGAGCCCCACTGGCTGTTTTGGACAAGATTTATAGCACAGGACAAACTGAGTAGCTGAACACTGCATGACATTATTCTCAGCTGTACACCCATAATTTGAAAGTGATATTTCTAGAAAGTTGTTCACAGTTCAGCCATTGTGTAGTCACAAGTTTGAAGGTATTTTTATAGTAACCACATGCATTCACACTGTTCCAACTCTAATTTTAGGATAAACTTTTTAATTGTGTTGATAACTGATTAATGTGACCAAGATTTACTATGGTTACATTGCAGTGAAGTTTTCTACATCCATTACACTGCTCTACAGCCAAAATGCTTCTGAAATAAATGTAGTCCAACTTTACTAATTCTGGGTCACTGAGAACGAAAATGATGCTTAAAATTGTTGATTGGCTCTAGTTTTCAAGTTATGCTATTGGGTCAGTATATATGACCCTTGACTTGGGAATGGCGGAAGATAAGTGAGTTATAAAGGGAAGGGATCTCAATTTAAACCAGAAATGACTAAAATACATCTTTGACTGGATCTATGAATAAATCTATGACTGGGTTTGGACAGTACTTGCTTTTTAGGCAAAACAATGAATGATGCAATCTGAAGCTGGTATTGCATCATACATGATATGAATTGCATCATGTTATTCCTAGAAGTCATGGATGATGCAATCATAACGAAGCCTACATCATTCTGCTGAAGAAATTGCCCTATATCAGCTCTAGAAATCATACAGTGTCGTGCTCTCTTATTTGTCAGTGTTTGATTTTGCAAAGGGACACATTTCTGTTTAGCCAAAGTGAGCAGAGATGCCTCGTACTTGTGTGAACAGTGCAGATAACTTCTGCTATGTTTGTGGTGAAGTGACTTTTGCATCACAAAAGCGCAGTCTAACCACTATGGTTAAGAAAGCCTATCACCTTTATTTTGGCTGCAAAATTGGAGATCAGGACAAGAGGTGGGCCCCAGACATATGCTGCAACACTTGTGCAACAAATCTTCGCCAGTAGTTGAACAGGAAAAGGAAATCTATGCCTTTTGCAGTGCCAATGATTTGGAGAGAGCCAACAGACCATACCAGCAACTGTTACTTCTGCATGGTGCCTCCAGTTGGGAAAGGTGTGTCAAAGAAGAAAAAGTGGACTGTGCATTATCCAAACATTCCATCAGCTATACGCCCAGTACCCCACGGAGAAGGACTGCCGGTTCCTGATGCACCAGAATCATTCTCACTTGAGTCAGACGAGGAAGAGGATGAAACTTCTGGTCCTGAACCATCAATGTCACAGGACACATTTTCTCCCATCCTCCTCCTCTGAACCACACTCATAACACAAGGTGAACTGAATGACCTTTCAGGGATTGGAACTCCCTAAGAGTAAGGCAGAGCTGTTGGGCTCCGACTACAGCAGTGGAATCTCCTGGCAGGCTAGTCAGGGCAAATGGAGCCCATCAATGCTTTCAGACTATTGCTGGACAGTGACAAGAGATGCTCCATTTAATGAATACAAGAGACAAGCCAAGAAGCAGTTGAGTAGACACTGAATGGGACTAAACTATGTACATAATAGTTTTTTGCCTTTGTTTCATAATATATTTTATTTACATAACCCTTTGCGATTTTAAATGTTACATAAACAGGACAGGTGAAGCACCCATAAACACATGAAAAGACCTAGGTTTACAATTTATGATTAAAACTCTACTATCTACACAATATACATAGACATAAAATGTAAAAACTTAAATATCTTAGAAACAGTAGCCAATCAGTTGTTTTAATGTCATATTTGAATTCAGCATATCAAAATACATAATAAATATACATTTTATCTCTGAAGCAGATGACTTCTCAAAAATTGTAGACTAGTGCTTATCTGTGTTGTACTTTAGTCATTAGTCTTGTTTGCTTTCATTAGCAGCCTGGAAACCAATTTCATTTTAGTTTTCCTCTATTTTAAGTGCAAAAAGCTAGCTGTTAAGGTAATTTGAAAATCATTGTAATTGTGGCTTCCATATAAGCACAAATATAACTATTGGCATCAGTGTCTTCTGTAACTTTAAGAGATTTGCTAAAGCTGAGAATGTGTGCGTGTGTCTCACTAGTGTCCAATAAGAAAAGGGGGGAAATAGATGCAAACAAACTACAGTAATTTTGTCAAAATCTCAAATATGCCCTAACTTTAGCATTATATTATTCATTGGGAATGGAGACAGACATCAAGATTCTGCACAAAACAAAATCTGAAGAGACTTATTGGCCCATATTATGTGTTGTTTTTCTGTAATCATCTTGGCCAAATTTAATGTTTTTAAGAGGGGAATCATTTAAAGACAAAAAATGGACCTGAACGCAGGGTGTGCTGAAGTTAACACATCTAGTAGGAGAGGCAATGGGGACAGTGTAACCAGACTGACACTGCAGGAAAACGGATATTTGGGATGTCAGCTCATTTTCTTTTATCAGCCACAGCCTGAGACAGTGTGCACTCTAGAATGCAGTATGACTCATGTGATTAATTAACGTACATAAGGCGCATCATGTTACCATGTTGGGTATTTTCAATGTTTTCTTTCCTCAATGGGCAGAAGTGCTGCAGAACGTCTAGTGTGTCATGTTAGATTCCAGTTTGATACCTTTACAGCCACCATGTCCCTCAGCCCATCAAGCAACTGAGATTTGATATTCGTTATTCTAATCAGCTTGTAAAACATTTCCTTCACAAGGGTACGGTGCCCCTGCTGTAACCCAGGTCAGCTAAGGAGTGTACGGAGCTTTCTGCAGCAAAGTAAGCATCAGTTATATTCCTGTGCATGTGTAAATGTCACTGTAGAATAGCTTGCTTTTTAAATAAGCAATGATTATTTTATTTTAAGAACACACGTGGAAAATATTTTTTTTAAAAAACTATGCTGTAATTAAGATATATCGCAAATGAAATGATGTGTGTCGTTGAGATCATAAGTGCAGGTTGCAAAGCCAAACTCTACAACATAATAAGCACTAATCAGTGGTGCACACAGTAGCATGATAGGCATGCAGTTATCTGATTGGCACCCTTTAAATGCTTTATTTGGTATATTTACATTTGAGCCTGTAATAAAAGTACTTTCAAAAGGATTGTCTCATGTGTTTAACAATTATCTGCTTCAGCAATTAAACCTATTACATTCTAGATTTCTGAAATGTTTTGCTACCTTCCTGACTATTAAGTTCTGGGGGCTAAAATGAATTCAGTCACGTTTAAATGCTCTTCTTTAGCATACCAAGTTTATACAGCTGCTGACATGCAGATCAAGTATGTACTTACAAAAACAACAAACAAAAAAACAACTAGACAGAATACCATTTTGAGTGGCACTGACAAAAGTTGTTGGAGAAATGAGAAATACTGCTGTTGCCAGTAAAAGCTTAGCTCAGGGAACCACAATCTCCTACCAGGAATACGTATGCAATAGATCTTGGGAACTGAAGAAAAGAATTAAGAGTGAAATTCTGGCCCCACTGAGTCAGTGGCAAGTAGAGTCTGATTTCACCCTTAGGATCTATGCTCCTCAATCACTGAAATGGTAAACACCACCTGTTCCATGAGGAAGAATCGATGGATCAGTAATGACTACAGTCAGATCCCCAACTACATCATTGCTTTCCCAGAAAGAGGAAATGACATTCAGGGAACACTTTGAAAATGTTCTGTTTTGAGAAAATGTTACTTCTCAGTAGCTATCATGAGACTCTACACTCTGTAGCTCCAATGCAATCCCACTGAATTCACTGGGGTGGCATGGTTATAATAGCGCAGAATTTGACCCTTTCCTATAATTTTCTCTGCAGTACTTGAGAAATTGCATGAAAACCAATCTTTGTTCCCAAGAGTTAATCTTCTCTGAAGTCACAATTCTCAGTTTTATTTCCACTAGAATCATGCTTCAAGTGAGATATAATGAGACATAGCAGAGGAACAGTTAAGAAATGAAAACTGTGTTTAATGCAAGTGTTCTGGTAACAAAGAATGAGGGAAGAGAGAACAATGAGGAACAACAGAAGAGGCAAAGCCACAGATCTAAACACCCTTGAACTCTGGGGAAGTTTAGATCCATGCAATAGCCCTTTGCCAGTTAAGGTTTCCAAGATGGGTCCTCAAAGCTTTGTGATACAAACTGCAATAGAAAAGTGTGCTCTACTGCAAGAGCACAGTAGCTGTAATGATACCAATAACAAAGTGTTACGCCTAAAAATAATGGGAAAAGGCATTTTAAATCATGATGGTAGTCATTTAAGAAACTTGCATTTCCTTTGCGACATATTAAAAAATAAGTGCACAGATAGTTCCAATTCTCACTCATTTGTACCGTTTTTTTTAAAATGTTACAAATATAATTTTGTGAAGTTCTTCAAGACCTTTGTTAATTATAATTCATTAAAACAGACCAAAGGGTTATGGGTTTACTTCACTCTTCTTCTCATAATATTAAATTTTATGAATGGATTATAAAGGAAGCCAAGAAGGTCTAAATAAACTCATGATTTCTACTGCTTTTTCTGAATACCATCTACTGGATACATCAGTAATCTAACTAATACTTGCTCTCTTTTACTATCTTTATTATCTGAGACTTAAGCCTCACATGATGTATACATAATAAGAGAAAAAGTTGCCATTTATACCTCACAGGAAAACTGCTGGGTTACCTCAGACTCATCTTTTACCATTCACAAGGACTGCCTGTGTCACTAAGTGAATTTCAAAAGAATGCTACTCTGCTCAAAATTCCTATTTACTACCTATTATTAATGTGGTTGATGCACTTAGTGAAAAATAATATTTCTGACTAGTATGGGCCAATAGCTCTAGCTTATGCTGCTCTCTAAGTCAATCAGCACTATTCACACCTTTCTGAAAAGCAATTTTCCAGTAATAGAAAGGCAGGACAGTTCACGGGAATTTAGAATGAAACAGTTACAAGTTTAAAAGAACAATCTCATGTTTTTCTTCCATATATAAAGTGATAAAAGAGTGTAGATTGCAGTTTGATAAGAATTTGAACTCCCTTTTACAAAGTTCTCGTATGACTGAAGCAGAAAAAAGAACAGGATAGTAAAAGTATGCAATTTATTGAGACAATTTCATCTTCTTCCTCTGGGTAAAATTACTACAATCATCCAATTGGTACAGTGTGTATTTCAGGCTTTTCTAGGACAAAAGATAGTAGGAGAAGTAAGCGTAAAATATGCAGTTAACTTTCCAAAAGAAGGATTCAGATATTTTGAAAATATCTTATCCCTCTCCATTACCTCAGAAAAAAAGGATTTTCAAAATGTAGCCTGTCAGACCATATTGCTGGGTCACAAATCTTCACTATCTTATTCTGAAAAGTGGTTTAAAGGCAATATAGCATTGTTTGAGATGGAACTCCCACTAGTATTATGGGGATGATGCACTGTTGCTCAAAGGCAGATTGTGATTCCAGCATTTCAGCTAACAGAAGACTGCATTAAGAAGTCAGTCTACACTTTCAATCCAATGGTGGAACTTCCTTTGGCATCAGTGGATATTGATACCCAGTCCTGAACAGATTGTTGAGTTCTGGAAAAGCTTACCTCAGTTTTGGTTCAAATTTGATCTGAGAGCATCCCCTGAGAAGCATCTCTCTTTAAAAATGAAACTGAGAAATATGTAATGAAAAATTATGTTGGCATCCTTTGAACTTCTGGATGAACAACCTGGGCAGAGTTTTTTGCTAACTATTCAGAATGCCAAGAGGAGGAAACGTAAGAGAGGAAATGCTTAGATGTGAGAGAAGGCTGCATGTCATAATCCTGTCTTTCAGAGTAGCATCATACAGTGCAAAGTGTGTTCCACATGTGAAAAAAAATCACACCTCTCATTTTCTCTTTGGAAGCCAGCATTACAGACAATGGGAGAGATTCTCTGTCTCATATAAATCAAAATCAGCATACTACACTGAAGTCTGTCACAGATAACCCCTCTCCCCATAGAGCCTGAAACAGCAGTGCTGGGGGAGCCTGTCCCAGCCATGGTGTGAAGTTGTTTCCATTACTTACGGGGTTTACAGTTTGATTAAATGGCTCTCAGCACCTGCACAGTTAAACTGTTCCAGCATCCTGCATTTCCCCCCCCACACACAACACACTCATAAGCCCCTTCCAAAATCAAACCAATCAAACAAAAGATGCAGTAACCAACCATTTGTTGTGGGTGATATTTTTAGAATTTGTTTTCCATCATGGAATCCTTCTTTGGGGTAGCTGTTAAAATTCTGATAATTTCCAGCAGAATTTTCTGTAGGCTTTAGATTGCAGTTTCCAGCTTAGCAAGACTATCAGTGAGCTTTTGGGAAGACAAATACTCAGAAAGGGTTCTACATGTAAAGCAAAAATAAAGTACCTTCCATGAATAAGACACGATTAATCCTACGGCAAGCCAGACACTGGTCCAATTTGATCATAAGCATACTGCTCCCTATCAAAATTTTAAAGTTAAATTAGGGACAACATACAGAGTCACTGCTCTGACTCTGTTGAATAACATTAGAGCAGGAAAGCTTTTGGAGGGACAGGACAAATGTTTTATATTTTGCTAAAGCACAGAAAATGCATAGGTTTGGGGATGCTGCCCCACCACATATTTCCACTCCTGGAGGCTGGTTATTGTTAAATCTGCATTGCTGGCTGCTGAAAGGAGGGCTGAGTAGGAAAAGATATGCTGCTGAGGAGGCCAAAGAAATGCTGCTACTGAAGCTGCTGCAGTGGCAGGAGAGGAGACAACACCAAAAGGGGGTGACTTTGGGGGCTTAGCTGGAGGGCCAAGTCAAATTTGCGGCTTGACTTCACAGAAGACAGAGAAGAGCTTGGCCAATAATCTGTCCAATCTCTCTGGACTGGTGAGAGTCCATTGGTACACGTAAGATTGCAAAGGAAACCTTCAAAACATGACATGTAACCATTGCAGACTTCTGCCTGAGCTTTCAGAGAGCCTAATACAATAGCATTGAGATGTGGAACTGCCCCATTCATCTCTATGGGTGCTAACCTCGATGCAACTTAGATATTTTAAATGCACCATTGTTAAATATTTCACTGATCAAAGCATGTAGAAAGGAAGGAAAATCAGGGCCACACAGCAAGAGGGCAAAAAAGGCAGTTTGCTTCTGTTTGAGAGGGTCCCCAAACTTAGTGCCATCATGAACTAGTGCATGGGCCTGCAGCCCTGCTCAGGTGTGGGCTGGCCAACCCTCTGGCATGATGGAGAAGCAGCTAGCCAAACTTGAGTGGCATTGTGCCTCTCATTCAATTTTGGCCTGGCTGTCCCTCTGTCATGACAGAGGAGTGGCTGGGCCAAAGCTGAGTGGCACTGCAATCGCATGCAAGAGGTCGCAACATGGGAGCCATGGGAATGGGTAGCCAGGACCAGCCCCACAGCTCAGTGTCCAATCCTCCCCCCTCTCCTGGGGCCTCCCTCAGTGATAAAGCTTTGGAAGGGTGAGGGGGCCCGTTTCAGATTCTGACCCAAGCCCAAGTGAGAAAAATATCATGAGACCCACATCAGCACTTTTCAAAATGTACACAGGGCTGCCTGGAGGATTCAAGGGGCCTGGCGCAAAGCAATATTGGGGTCCCCTTCCATAAACAAAAGTTGCAATACTATAGAATCCTATATTATTGTGGGGCCCCTGTGGGGCCTGGGCAAATTGCCCCACTTGCCCTACTCCCTCTGTGCAGCCCTGACTGTACATGAAGGACTAGTGGGAAGTGCCAGATGTATGAATTAAGATATGGTAGTTGCAGAGGTGTAACTGAGTTCTTCGCCCAGACTGGGGTAGGAATGGAGGGTGTGCTCAGCTTTCATGAGCCTAGGAAATGCGTACTACCACCATAATCAATTACCTAAAAACTCCACTGATATCTTTGCTCTCTATCTGCCAGCCTTGCAATCAGTTTGTACTAAATAAACAATTACCTAGTGTTAATTAAAAACCTAAAATATTTCATTTATTTTAGGGAATTGTTAGCCACTGCTCTGTTGAGTGATTAATAAATTATTCTCACAGATAATGAGGATTTATTGCATTATTTTTGGCACCCAGTAGTTTGGCAGCAATTGGCATACCAAACAAATAGACTATACACACAAAGTGTGTGTGTGTTTCCATCTATAAATACATACATTCCCAGATAAGAACTACATTAACTGGAGTTAAAGTTGAGTGTTTACATATAACTAACTTATGGGTAGCAAAACATTGGACGGATTTGCTATTATACCCAATACAAGCATTACAAATCTAGGAAATTCAGAGCTAAGGTTAAAAGAAATCTAAACATGTTAAAGCATGGGAAATGCTCAATTAAGGCACCCAAAAAAGCTTAACTACACCCTGCACTTTCCACACCATGCAATATGCGCAGAAGTATGATTAGTGCATAGTACTACTTATAGTGCCAGGTTCAAATAAACTGATTTTTTAAAGACACATTAGGGTTTTGTTTGTTTTTTTTCATTTTTCTTTGTCTCCTGGTGTGTGTGTATTCACACCACACACACACACACACACACACAACACAAACACACACACACACACACACTCAGATTAGCTACAGTCACTCCACTTTAATTAGATACTGTAACTAAAAATGGTGTATGTAATTCAACAGGTGATAAACTAGTTCAAAGCACAATGAGATGTTAGACTGTTCAATAGTTCTCTAGTAACAATTAAACATTCTGGGATTTATGAAACAGTCACCTAAAGCTATCAAACTGAAAGATTAAAAGTAGTCCCAACTGAAATGAACCACACTTAGTAAATATGACTAATTTCTGTGGGACTACTTATGTGAGTAAAGGCTTGTAATAACAGGCCCAAATTCCTTTTCTATGGTCCTTCAGTTATATGCAAAAACTCCCACTTACTTTAATGACAGTTATGTGGATTTAAGGGGCTGTGGATAAAACAGTCACATCAAACTGCATGGAGATGATTGGATACTGCTTTCAAGTTACTGTATGCAGAACGGAGTATATCAACTTTGCTCCAAGAGAAACAATGTCTAGGATGGAACAAGAACAGACATCTCAGGCCTAGGTCCATCCACTTAATGTCTAAAATATTTGAAACAGGAAGTTCTCATGTAAGAGTAATTTCTGATCATCTGGATACCTTATTGCATGTTCATAAACATGGAGTAAATCATGGGAAAAGACTAAGGCCATCATATTTAAACAAGAATCTGTGTTTTACTCTCACCTCAGGGGGTAGCAGGAAATGAGATTTGTTTGTTTTAAGAACATAAGGTATTGTGTTATTACTTTCGCAGAACCACACTGATAACATGTTCGGCAATGATACCAGAACAGGGTAGGGGGTAGAGTAAAGGGTCAGTGCACTTATCAGTTTAAAATTATCATGCTTAAGTAAAATACTGTAATCAAGGGTTTTTAAAATGTGCTCATGGAAATACTAGAGACCGTATCATCTGTCTCAATCACACATAGCATCTGGCTCTGTATTCTTCTGTTTCTTGCTTGCTTGCTTGCTTTCAGTTTTTTATTCTCACTTTCCTGTTCCAGCTTCCACCACATCAGCTAATTAAATACCAGAGTGGTGATTCTCTGCATTTCAATGACTATTATAGGTCTTCTATGTGGTCTCTCTCCAGCCTTCCTGTCCAGCCAACAGACAAGTTGTGCATTGCTCTACTGAATTGAATCAATCTGGTTTATTATGCTAGTGCTAAGGACCAACCAAGAATGGCTCTCCCATTGTGCTAGACACTGTACGAACACAGTAGTAGACAGTCCCTGTCTCAAAGAGCTTACAATCTAAATAGAGAAGACTGGCATAGGTGGAGGAAAAGATATAACAGACAAACAGAACGAACGATGTGATGGTAGCAAATGGCATGTTAGTTCCATAGTGTTGGGAGGGAGGGTTGGGATGGGTTTAGTGAGCAAGGGATCAGCTAAGTGGAAAGAAAAGTGAAAGGAGAAGTGACACTGAAGGGAAGGGGGCAGCAGGGCTGGACAGGGGAGATGAAAGTAAGTGGGGCAGGTGTGAAGCTGAGGTGAAGACAGGGGCGTGGCTCCAGGCACAGCATTGCCAAGCATGTGCCTGAGGCAGCAAGCCACGGGGGGGTGTGGGGGGGGCGCTCTGCCAGCACCGCGAGGGCAGCAGGCAGGTTGCCTTCGGCAGCATGCTTGAGGAGGGTCCACTGGTCCTGCAGCTTTGGCAGACCTCCCGCAGGCGTGCCGCCAAATCCGCGGGACTGGGGACCTCCCGCAGGCAAGTCGTCGAAGGCAGCCTGCCTGCCATACTTGGGGCGGCAAAATACCTAGAGCCGCCCCTGGGTTGAAGAGACTGTGGAGGAGAGGATTGGAATGAACAGACAATCAGCCCAAGCAAAGACAGTTCAGTCAGAACTGTAAGAGTTCTCTGAATGTCCAAAGATCCTGGCTTTTGGCACTTCTGCAGCTGCTCCTATCAGCTGGAGTCTTGGGGTGGTCTACACTATGCGTTTATACTGATTTTAGCAGTGCTAAACCAATTTAACGCTCCACCCGTCCACACAACGAGGCCCTTTATATTGATATAAAGGGCTCTTTAAACTGGTTTGTGTACTCCTCCCTGACAAGAGGAGTAGCGCTGAAATCGGTATTACCATATCGGATTAGGGTTAGTGTGGCCTGCAAATCGACGGTATTGGCCTCCAGGCGGTAGCCCACAGTGAACCACTGTGACTGCCTGGAAAGCAATCTGAACTCGGATGCACTGGCCAGGTAGACAGGAAAGTCCCGCGAACTTTTGAATGCATTTCCTGTTGGCCAGCGTGGAGAGCTCACCAGCACAGGTGACAACGCAGAGCTCATCAGCACGGGTAACATGCAGTCTCCTGAGAATCGAAAAAGAGCTCCAGCATGGACCCGCAAGGTAGGTTACCGGATCTGATCGCTATATGAGGAGAGGATTCTGTGCTACAGAACTTTGTTCCAAAAGATGAAATGAAAAAACATTGAAAAAATTTCCAAGGCTATGATGGAGAAAGGCCACACCAGGGACTCAGTGCAGTGCAGAGTGCAAGTTAAGGAGCTCAGACAAGCCCACCAGAAAAACCAAAGAAGCAAAGGAAGGTCTGGGACAGGGCTGAAAACATGCGCTTCTATGCTAATCTGCATGCAATTCTAGGGGGGTCCGCCACCATTACCCCACCCTGTCCGTGGATCCGAGGTGGGGTGGTAATCTCAGCATGGCTGAGGATTCTGCAGACAGGGAAGATGAGGAGGAGGAAGAGGAGGAACGAGCTGGCAGAGAGCAACGGCCGTCCATTCTCCCCAACAGCCAGGAGCTTTTTCTCACCAGACAGAATTACCCTCCCAGCCTCCCAAGCAGTAGCCAGACAATGAAGCCATGGAAGCGACATCTGGTGAGTGTACCTTTGCAATATAAAACATGGTTTAAAGCAAGCGTTTTTTTAAATGATTGATTTGCCCTGAGGACTTGGGGATGCATTCGCGGCCAGTACAGTGATTGGAAAAGTTTGTTAACATGTCTGGGGATGGAGCAGAAAATCCTCCAGGGACAGCTCCATGAAGCTCTCTTGGAGGTACTCCAAAAGCCTTTGCAGAAGGTTTCTGGGCAAGGCAGCCTTATTCCGTCCACCCATGGTAGGACACTTGACCACGCCATGCATGTAGCAAGTAATCTGGTATCATTGCATGACAAAGCCTAGCTGCGTATGGTCCCAGTGATTGCTGGCATTCAAGCAACATCTGTTCTTTATCTCGCTGTGTTATCCTCAGGAGAATGATATCGTTCATGGTAACCCGGTTGGAAATTCAGGAATTTAATTAAGGGGACAGACATGGCCATTCTTACTGGGTTGTTGCCTGTTGCTTAAAAGAAATCCTTCCTTGCAGGTAGCCAAGCAGGGGGAGGGGAGGGGGTAATGGCGCTGAGCTTTTTCGCAATTTGGCTAGCAGGGATCTTCCCTGCTACCAGCCACACGGTGGAGGGGAAAGGGGGGGTGATTAGCAGTGATCTTCCATGATACCAGCCAGGCAGTAGGGGGAGCAGTAAAACGATCATCCCAGAGAAGTGGATTGGGGGGTGGTTTCTGCTGCTGCATGTTAACAGGAAAGAAGCAGCACTCAACGGGCTTTGCTTGGTATTTGGGGAAAGGAGGGCACTGTGTATAGAAGGCTGCAGAAGCCGAAAGACAATGGCTTACCATAGCCGCATGCAAGCTGAATTCTGCTGCCCGGACCTGCGTCTGTGAGATCTCTAACACCGAGGCCGCAGGCACTCAATATTAAGATGCAAAATGTGACCTTGTAGTGAAATCACATGTGCTATGTAAGGTGAATAGTGTTGTTCACTGTGAAAGAGTATAGCATTGTTCTGTAAAATGTATCTTTTTAAATACTTCTCTCCCTTTTTTACCTCCTTCATGCAGCTACAAATTTTCAAGCCTCCCTGCTTCATCTCAAAGGCTATCTCAGATAAGGCGGAGGAAAAAAAAAGACGTGAGACGAAATGTTCTCGGAAATCATGGAAGTAACCCGCAATGAAAGAGCTCATCTGAATGAGTGGAAGGACGTGGTATCAAATTACAGGAAAGATGCCAGTGAATGTGAGGACAGGAGGGACGAACGTGATGAGAGGTGGTGGCAGGAAGATCAGAGGAGGCATGATGCAACGCTGGACTGCTGCGTGATCAAACTGACATCCTCCAACATCTGGTGGAACTTCAGGAACAGCAGCAGGGTCACAGAGTGCCACTGCAGCCCCTGTGTAATCACCCTCACCACTCACCATGTTCCATATCTTCCTCAGCCAGATGTGTAAGAACGCGTGGGGGAAGGCTTCGTGCACCCGCCCACTCCACCCCCGTGGACAGCCCACCAAAAGGCTGTCATTACTCTGAAATATTTTTAGTGGCCTTTTCCTTCCCTCCTATCCTCCTCCCAAACCACGCCGGGATACCTTGTCAGTTCTCTCCCTCTTTTTATAATGACTTTTAATAAGAATATATGATTTTTAAACGATAGTGACTTTTTATTTCCTTAAGAAGCTGTAATCGAAGAGGGAGGGTGGGTTGCTTATAGGGAATGAGTCAATCAAGGGGGGGTTTCATCAAAGGGAAACAAAGACAGCAGTCACACTGTATCCTGGCCTGTGATGAAACTCGTTTTCAAAGCTTCTCTGATGTGCACCGCTTCGTGGTGTGCTCTTCTAATCTCCCTGGTGCCTGGCTGCACGTAATCAGCGGCCTGGTGATTTGCCTCAGCCTCCCACCCCGCCATAAAGGTCTCCCCATTACTCTCACAGAGATTGTGGCGCACACAGCAAGCAGCAATAACAATGGGGACATTGGTTTGGCTGAGGTCTGAGTGAGTCAGTAATGTGTACCAGCGTGCCTTTAAATGGCCAAATGCACATTCTACCACCATTCTGCACTTGCTCAGCCTGTAGTTGGACAGCTCCTGACTACTGTCCAGGCTGCCTGTGCATGGCTTCATGAGCCATGGCATCAAAGGGTAGGCTGGGTCACCCAGGATAACTACAGGCATTTCAACATCCCCGACTGTTATTTCCTGGTCTGGGAAGTAATTCCCTTGCTGCAAGCCGTTTAACAGAGTAGTGTTCCTGAAGACGCGAGAGTCATGAACCCTTCCTGGCCATCCCACATGGATGTTGGTGAAATGTCCCTTGTGATTCACCAGTGCTTGCAGCACCATTGAAATGTACCCCTTGCGGTTTACGTACTGGGTGCCCTGGTGCTCCGGTGCCAAGATAGGGATATGGGTTCCATCTATCGCTCCCCCATAGTTAGGGAATCACCATTGCAACAAAGCCATCCACTATGACCTGCACGTTTCCCAGAGTCACAACCTTTCGTAGCAGCAGCTTAATGATTGCTTTGGCTACTTGCATCACAGCAGCCCCCACAGTAGATTTGCCCACTCCAAACTGATTCCCGACTGACCAATAGCTGTCTGGCGTTGCAAGCTTCCAGAGGGCTATTGACACTCGCTTCTCAGCTTTGTGAGGGCTGCTCTCATCTTGGTATTATGGCGTTTCAGGGCAGGGGAAAGCAAGTCACAAAGTTCCATGAAAGTGCCCTTACGCATGCGAAAGTTTCGCAGCCACTGTGAATCGTCCCACACCTGCAAAACTATGCTGTCCCACCAGTCTGTGCTTGTTTCCCAGGCCCAAAATCAGTGTTCAATGGCTAGAACCTGCCCCATTACCAGCAGGATCTCCAAAGCACAGGGGCCCGTGGTTTGAGAGAATTCTGTGTCCATGTCCTCATCACTCATGTCGCCGCGCTGCCGTAGCCGCCTCCTCCTCGCCTGGCTTTGCAGGTCCTGGTTCAGCATAGACTGCATGAGAATGCGCAAGGTGTTTACAACATCCACAATTGCGGTCTTGATCTGAGCAGGGTCCATGCTTGCTGTGCTATGGCGTTTGCACAGCTCACCCAGGAAAAAAGGCGCGAAACGGTTGTCTGCTGCTTTCACAGAGGGAGGGGTGAGGCTGTACCCAGAACCACCTGCGACAATGTTTTTTGCCCCATCAGGTACTGGGATCTCAACCCAGAATTCCAAGGGGCGGGGGAGACTGTGGGAACTATGGGATAGCTACGGGATAGCTACCCCAGTGCAACGCTCTGGAAATCGACGCTAGCCTTGGTACATGGATGCACACCACCGAATTAATGTGCTATGTGTGGCCGTGTGCACTCGACTTTATACAATCTGTTTTACAAAATCGGTTTATGTAAAATTGGAATAATCCTGTAGTGTAGACGTACCCTCTGTCTGGCTCCTCTCTGCAATTCCCCCACCCCCACCTCCAAGTTCACAGGTGAAAGACAGGACACTACCTGGGTTCTTGTTTCCCCAAAGTGTGTGTGGATCTCTCTTGCACAGTTTTGGTCCAGGGATGCTTTGCTGTGCGGGACGGTAGCCTCTGCTGGACCCAATTTTAGTCTCTCCCCGCTGGAACATTGGTATGTAAGCATGATGTTGAAATGAGGGAAGACCTATGGAATTATGACCTGGTGGATCAGCATAGCCCCTAAAAGTGGCAAAAGAACCTGCTAGTTTATTTTGTGTCCCGAGCTACCCAAGACCTTAATGTCCTAGACCATTTTATAAAACATTACAGATTTACAACATTATATTAAAACTTTAAATGAACATTCATAATATTAAAAAAAAAAACCCTAACCAAATTAAATTGACTATTTTTCTTTTTGTAGAATGGGATTTTAGTTTTTTCTCCACCCTTCCTCACTCACTTGGCTAAGCAGTTCTCCCAGGGTTGAATACACTGGTATTGTATGAGCAAGGATCTCTCTTTTCACATAGGAACTTGATTTAGTCTTAAGAATAAGTCTAGGAAATGGTAAGAACTGTTCCAGCCCCTCAAAGACCTTGGGCCAAACCACATTGGGGCCACACATTTAACAGTCTTTCAGGCTTTCTTCTATATACACCTCTACTCCGATATAATGCTGTCCTCAGGAGCCAAAAAATCTTAGCGCGTTATAGGTGAAACCGTGTTATATAGAACATGCTTTGATCTACCGGAGTGCGCAATGCTACCCCTGTCCCCCCGCCGGAGCACTGCTTTACCACGTTATATCCAAATTCGTGTTATATAGGGTTGTGTTACATCGGGGAAGAGGTGTATAAAATTTGCATACAGTTAAGACAGTAACAAACTAGCACAGGTAGCCTTCATAATGTTTTAGCAGAGTGGGATCAAATTGTCAGGCAGCTAGAAGGGCCAGATCCCAATGTTTTATTAGCCAATTAACCTCTGAGCCTTTTTTTTTTTGAGTTGACTACAGCAGAAAAGAAAGTAAGACACCAACTGACAATTCAGCTCTTTTGTATTCTCAAGTAGGGATTGAGGAATGAATGATCTTATATCCACAGCCACCAAGTTTTTTGAACATTCAAAAGTGGGGAAATGCCCCCACACTGTTCACTGTTGCTAAGTGAGCACTGATCTAAGGAGAGTGATAGTGCTGCCAGTCAGCATCTGCACGGTGCCTCACTGTTACTGCACTTTAAGGGAACTGCTCTCAGGTGAGGATCCAGGGGGGACTGCACATTTTCAGAACCTCAGGCCTTGGGGTTTCATTTCATCTCAGAATCTCCAACACACAATGTACAACTAAGAGTAAAATTTCTTAAAATCTCTAATCAAAAATGATATACATCCTTCCAAAAAGTGACTAAAAATGACTCTGAGACTTGATGGACCTGTGCTATGCAATCAAGCTGTGGTAAGTGATGTTGGGAAACTGATTCTTTAGAGCTAGAATATCATTGTGAGATACATCCTAAGGGACAAGAGTCTTCATCCCTCGGTCAGAATCTCTCCAAAGGTTTCCTCCATTTTCACTTTTCCCGTTGGGGCCCCACTTCTTAGTCTTTAGCCTTCAGGCTGAGGACCAGACAGGTTTTGTTTTGGAGTTCAGCAAATGAGAACTTAATCCTTGAAATTCTTTCCTCTCCTTTGAATTGTAACTAAATAATTTCCCTTTGATTTCTTCTTCGGAATGAAGAAGTTAATTTTGACCAGCTTCTCAAAATAAGGAGCAATAGAATTACATAACTAATTTTGGTACATGCTCTTTGTGGACAATTTGTCATCCATTTCACACTTGCAATTACTGGTTAAAAAGGAAGCACCAAAGGTCCTGAACAGAATAAAGCCACTTAAAAAATTCCTTCCATGAGACACTCTCTCATATGCCTTACATAGTTCTCATCAATGCTAAATCCATTTGTTGTGTCTTTTGTACCCTTTTGTGTGGAATAGCAACGATTATTGATACTGTGCCTTCCAAAATGTCAAATGCTGCTGCAGAAGCCAAATTATCATGACTGATAAAAAGATCCTAATGTTCTTTAATGTGTGTTGAAACCTTACTTATAAGAACAACTAGCTTTTATCTCTGCCAGATGTATATTTTCACAAATTATAGTATATTTTCACTGAAAGTTCTCCAAAAGTGTATTTTTTTCAAAACCAAGAAGTGATGTTTTAGGTGAATGAGATTCTCAAGAAGGTATTATTATAGTAACCAATTTCTAGAACTGTACCAGAACAAAAAAATACTTTGGCATTTAAAAATACATGTATAGCAGATATCACCACTATATATGAAAAGTAGATTGTCAAGGAACTACCACTCACCCTGGTGCCATTATGCCTGTTTTTGTTCTAAAACTCATGTAGTTCACTCATTCATTCAACCAACAACCAGATATTATAGTAATTAGTAATGCAATAATAAGTCATAATCTTAAATTCTGTGATTCACTCCACCTTCATGCTTGGCACTTGGTTTGTCTAGTAAGCAGGTTGTGTTAGATTCCATCCATCTGATGTATGCAACCTCAACATTAACGTTCCACAAACAAAGTTGCAATATCCTCCATTGCATCACTGGTATAATAGGAAAGCGAACACGTGCCTCCTGGTTGCTACTTCTGTGTGTCAGCATATCAGAGCATAATTACTGAAGAGAAGAAAATAAATAGAATCCCAGCATCCCTGAGTTCATGCAATGAATGGGTTTTTCCAGCCACTTTCCTGGATTGTAAATATAGACTTCTCAACCAGTAAAGGGAGAATGTCAAAATGTTCTGTGTTCAGGTATGGATGTCCTAAATTAGAAAACCAGCTGAAAATCACATAGGAATAGATTCTCTTCTGCTTTTAGACATGGCTGAAATACTGTGAATGAAAATTGGTTTTCATAGGGTATCTTCAAAAGGACACAGCGTAGGAACATTTCTAAACCTTACAAGGGCTCCTCTAACTCAGAGAGGGGGGTTCACACAAGAGCTTGAATCTTATTCCACCTGTACTGCAACTGCTTATTGAAAAAAAAAAATCCTCGATTGGTCTTTCTGAGCTCATTATGCCTTTACAGAATAGCACATTTAAATTCCTTTGTTTTCTTGCAGTGCTATTGTATTTACTTGCTAATGCAGAGAACAGAAAAGAACATGACATTCCAAAATGCACTCTTTCCCATGATTTATACTGCCTCTAACAGCATGTGGTAAGTCTCCTTAAGGTTTTATCACAGCTGCATAAATAATAAAATAAAACTGTTTACTAGTATATCTGGTTGAGTAAAAGAGTTTGAATATAAACTACGGTTCCTCTCTAGGAGTATTTTGAGACTGTTCTTGGTAAGTCATGCACACTTGTGGCCAATCAGCAGCACAATTTGTTACAGCTGTAACTGTAGCAACTTGTAAAGGCTTAAATGTTTCGGTACATTTCTGCAACATTTATAGGTCTGTTCCATTCTTTTTTGGTAATAGTGTCCTGTAACAGAACAAAAGAGAGTGTTTCCCTTTATTTCTTTGGTTGAAGTAGTCTAGGCCCTTGTATGACAGAGAAACAAAAGAGATTCTGGAAACAAGAATCAAGGGCAATTCAGATATGAAAGATCAGAACCAGTGGGGTGCTGCCATGAGATGAAGTAACTGGTTGAAGATTTGCTGCATATTGCCAATGGAAAGGTATTACATAGTATGTTGCATACTGTAAAACTGATGACTGTACCGGGTCTGATCACCAAGCCATTGACTTCAATGGGATTAGGATTGGGTTCACAATATAATTTATAACATCCAAAAGAAACATAAACCCAAAAGTCTACTTAAGTTTATCCAAACAGCAGAGATCATGTGCAAGATGAGTTGTCACTGGCTGAATTTTCCCTTAGAGTTGCTACATGAAGGTGTCGTATTTTATTATTTTAAAATTTTGTAGGTAGCCACTGCAATGAAAGCAGTTGAAATCATTTTTTTGTTCAAGCAATTATCTGATTAAAAAATACCCCAAACAACTCACAAATATTTTACATAAGAGGAAAGATAAAAACTGAGGAGAATGTTACTAAAGATGCCAGGAGCTCTGGTCTTTTGGCACAGAGATGAAATTGTTCCAAGAATGCAAGATTTATGAATATGTAATATTTTGCTGCAAAAGAAAAAGTATTTCAGTTAGGAGCAACATATTGAATCTCATGCAAAGGAATGATACCACAACAGAGTTCTGTACAGTCATATTTGCTGCTAAATATTTTTTCTCAGTTCTTTGACTTTCAGAAGCTAATTAGAATTTATATAGTCTATTTTTAATCATTACAATTTAGATTGCACATTTCTTTTTAGTTTCTAACTCTGAGGAAAATTACATTATGAAAAAGAGGACTAACTTTCTGTAGTCTTGTTCTAATACTTTACAAAGGAGAAAATAGAATGGTCGTAGGGCTAAAGACAAGTGCCCCGTTTGAAAAAAGGATTAATTTGGGTTTAATCAAAATAATGAATAGCATCATGCATAAAAATATATAAAATACATAAGCAGACCATATACAGTGTATTTGTCCCTATTAAAAAGTCAGTATTTACCAATTTACCACATCACCTGAGATAGCCTGCTGTTTCCTATTCAAAGTACAGGGAAATAACCGGTATCTAAGATATTACTGCATGGTAACTATTGGTAAATGCTGAGTTTTTAATGGTGACCCTCATAGTGTATTGGTAAGATTTTCAGAAGGGTTCAGCATTTTCAAAAGTGTTCAGTAAACTGACCTGGTAAACTGATTTCCATTTACTTCAATGGGGGCACAGTTAGACCAACAGTGAAAGCTTTTGAAAATCCCATTCTATTTTTGAGCCTCAGTTTGAAATAAAATGCTCATTGAACTTGCAAAAATATATATCTGGGTATGAATTTTAAACATAAAATGCCTGAAGTCTCAATGCAAAAGTGCACAATATTATGTTTAAATTTGAATGTGCAATTACTAAGGTTATGCATATAGATCAGGTTGACTGAGTGGTGCAAATAAATGTTAGGTGGTATCCCCACATGTACATTCACCTAATTTGAGTGGGTAGTTGTGATAATTTCATGCACAAACAGGGTCACATATGCATGCATATTGTTGCATAGACTTCATATTCCCCATTTTGAAAATTTGGTCCATTCTCCATAAAGGTATATGACATAATATATTTATAAATTGAATATAAATTTGGTACTGCAAACAAAGGGAGTGCATTTGTATTAGAAGTTTTCACCCTGTGAGAAATGGGACTTTTCTAAATAAAAGAAATATGATGAGCTACTATAACACTTGCTTCCTAATGCTAGTTTCCTATACTTCATTAAATATTAGTTGGAATACCCAATAGCCAGGAGTTTAGGGCACTCATCTGGAATGCAGGAGACCTGGGTTCAAGTCCAGATCCGTATCAGGTAGAGAAGAGATTTTGAACTTGTTACATCTAACCCAGGGGTGGCCAACCTGTGGCTCTGGAGCCACATGCGGCTCTTCAGAAGTTAACATGCGGCTCCTTCTATAGGCATCGACTCTGGGGCTGGAGCTACAGGTGCCAACTTTCCAATGCACTGGGGGTGATCACTGCTCAACCCCTGACTCTGCCACAGGCCCTGCCCCCACTCCTCCCCTTCCTGCCCCCTCCCCTGAGCTGCCATGCCCTGACTCCTCCCCCTTCCCCCAGAGCCTCCTGCACACCACAAAACAGCTGATTGAGAGGTGCGGGGAGGGAGCATGAGGCGCTGATCAGTAGGGCTGCCGGTGGGTGGGAGGTGCTCAGAAGTGGGGGTAGGGGAGAGCTGATGGGGGGCTGCTGATGCATTACTATGGCTCTTTGGCAATGTACATTGGTTAATTCTGGCTCCTTCTCAGGCTCAGGTTGGCCACCCTTGATATAATCACTAGACTAGGACACACCCACACCAGTGTTCCCAACCTTCTTGTTCACAGCTATATTTGAGAAGAGGGTGCAATCCCAGTGATCTGCTCTGAGCATGACTACGGGATCAGGAACCACAGAGGGTGGGGAATACCTGGCCGGGACTCCAAGCAGCCTGTTAGCTGCAGAACAGTATCAGTTCTTAGGCAGCACTGTGCAGGCTCATGGATGGAAACTTAGTGTATGTAAGCATGTATAGGGTTAGGCAGCAGCTGAAAAGTGGTTATGAGGATGTCAGTGGCACCTGAATGTGCCTAGGAGCATATGAATCTATCCCTTAGTTCCTCATTAAGGCACTCTCTGTTTTGCAGGGTTGGGCCCTTTTGAGTGGGACACTTTTAAGTGACAGTGATAGTGTAAAAAATTGCTCCAGGACAAAGCAGTACATAAATCTGAACCTTTCTCAAATCTGGATTCATCTGCTGATTGAGCCCCAAATAGGAAAATGCAGGTACTGAAGAACCCCCCGCCCTCAAAACAGACTAGAGTTGATCCCCCTGGGGAACATGTTTTATTTCTACCCTCCTCCCTCCCATGTTGATAGTGTAAGGTAAGTATAGGTTAAACATTTGTTAAGCAGTGTGATGCCATATGTGTGTCCCTGTTTAGTTAAAGTATCAGCTGAAATGATGTGAACTCTCTCTGCAGTTGCCTGGTTGCAGCCTTCTTTTACACAAATACTCGTAGATGAAAGGGCCAGTGTGGGGGAGGAACCACTTGAATCATGTGCTCTGATTCCCTGTAATCTGTCTGAGCACTCATTACATCAGCTTCAACCAGTGAGGGTGCCGCTGCTGCTCCCTTACTAGAAGGGGTGCTGGAACAACTTGTACAGTGGGGGTACTGAGAGACATTGAACCAAACCGTAAACCCTGTATATGATGGAACCCACTTCAAACCGGCGGGTGCTGCAGCATCCCCAGGACCCCTAGTTTCAGCTCCTATGTCTACTAGTCTATTCCCCCATCCCAACTATTCTTACTGTTAATCATTTCCCATATCTCTGCACCTAATGGATCAGTAGCATTGGGCAGGAATATGTATGTTTGGCTTTTTTTTTTCTTTTTCTTTTTCTTTTGAGGCTTCTTTACCAAATGTGTCAATAACTTCTCTAAACCTAATCTTTTCAGGGTCAAACTATGCATCTTTTCAGTGTCAAACTATGGAACTGTACACCATGAATATGCCTGCTATAATGTTCCATCAACCATATTTTACCCACAAAAATTAAAGAGCTATTTCAGCAAGGAAATATTTGAATGCCTAATCATGGCGAGTTTATTCATTTCCTATTCAGTTTGAGCCATGATTGTAACAAATTCATATGAGATTCATCAAGTGGGTGTCATATATAGTTTTTTTCTCATGAGCTTATTACCACTAATGCAGAATTCATAACAAATATATATAAAATAAAGGAGCGCTACTAGTATTTTTCCATTAAAATATATTTGTTCTGATTGTTTTAACTGGCAGGGTTCCCCCCCCCCCTTGTTTTAATGGGAAGCTTTAAATGTGATAACTTAGGTGTTTATCAAGCAGGAATGTGGTTTACTAAAGGGAAAACACCAAAGTTCTATTTATTGAGAATCATATAATGAATATTCAGGGAACACTTCCTGGACAAGGCTGAATATGATCTGATTGAGTAATTTAAACTCAAGTATTCAGTATAAGTTATATTCATTTATGTTATGTTCAGTATTATATTATGACTGTATGTGAGGCTAAAATGGATATGCACATCAATACGTGCATGTATCCAATATGTGTGCATGGAAAATACTGTGAATGTAATTTGTGTAAGTTAAAAGTAAGTTTAAAAACAATCTTACCACTTTTCTAAAAATTAAGGACACAAAAATAATGTTTAAAATCACATTTTCCAAACAACTATAGACATTAGTGTCAGTTGATCATGTGTGGGTACAGTGAGCACACAGACCAAAAGCATTCCTACCTTTTGTCCTACAATCCATTATATTTCCATGTTGGGTAGTTAGTTTTGCAGTTACCTAGACTTCTGCAACTGGCTCCATGGGGGCATGCTCTATGCAGGCAGATCCTGCAAGTTTGGTCCCAAATTTGTGCACACCTATACCCATTTGAAGTGCACTAGGTGCCTGATTACTTTTATGAGCATGCCCATGGCTGAAACGTGGCACTATGGGCCTGAAACCAAAGTCCTTCCTTAACTTTACAGGACTGTAAATCAGGCACCATTAACAGCTAAAAGATCCTAAAGTATATAGCTGTTTTTTATTGCAAAGCAGCATTTATTGCTTACAACTGACAGATTGCAGTTGAAATGCACCAATAGGTAATTTACAAAGATCAGGGGCCACATGTTATATAGATCCCAGACAGCATCCTGTGGTCAACCATAAAGATATCTACAGTACAGGGAATAACTCAGCTCCCGAGAGACATCTACAGTTCTTGTATTAAAGAAAAAACTGCACATGAAGTTGAAATAAATAAGTTATTTTTTAGTATGTAAAGACCAAGAGGTCAGTGTATAAAATGTTGGACCTCTATAAGATTGCAAGAATAATTTAATGACTAAGAAGGTAAATTGTAGATTGCTAGAGAATTAAATTAAGTATTAGCCTCAGTGTTAATTTAAGAAAGAGAACAGAGGCCAGAATTAGATATATGATTTCCCAGAGGAAAAGAAGAAATGCTGAAGGAAATTAGAATCATACCAGAGCAGATAAAAAAATGTATGGAGAATAGCAGAACTTCAAGATGATCTTATCAGGTTAGTCCAGGCCCAAAGGCATAAAAGCAAAAGAGCTTTTAGCCAATGTGTAATGAGGTTAGGGAAACTGATAGTTCTGGCAAGAAGCTAATTAGAAATATTACTTTTAAAAAGTAGTTAGGGAAGATCAAAGCAACTATCAAGCTGTAACTGACTTTGGTAGTGGGGGGAGATATTGAGAACACTAGCAAGAAGAACACCTGAAAAAATATTTTACTTAGCATTGAATCTTAAATGGGTAATCATGCCCAAACAATATTATCACATACATCAAAATTAAATACACAAATTGTATGCAAATTTCATATCAAACATCCCTAAGCTTAGGACAGAAAAGTACAATTCAAACCAGTGATTTATAAAACATAAAAACAGTATTGTATATTAGTCATCAGTCTTCATGTTTTTCCATATATTCAGCATCTTCCCAACTCTTGTGCTTGATTTCACAATCTTTTGGTATCACTTAAAATAAAAAGTTTACCTATTTGCACACATTTTTCATTAAAACTGGCACATTAATTGTTTTAGATTTCTCCTGTTCATATCTGTATCACATGGTTAACTTTGCAAAAACGTGGCTGAACTTGTCACCCACCCAGTGCTAGTGCATTAGTCACACAGTGCGTAAGGTCTACAGTGGCAAGTAGTAAGGCACCTGATCCCCTGCCTGTGAAGCAGGCAGAGGGAATCATGGGACAATATGCAAATGAAGGCAGAGTTACCCAAGACAGAGGTGGGGTTATTCAAACAAGTATCATACACAGACCCTATAGCAGCAGCAGGTATTAATAACACATATGTCCTAGATACCACAGCCAGCACCAGTTTACTCTGCCAGCTGTGTGCAAACAGAACACAGCAGCCTATGTAAGATGTGGCAACTGATCCTCTTAGCACCCTCTTTCAAAAGAAAGGCAGGTGCAAGGACAGCACTAGCCATCCCAGACCACACTGATGAGATAAGCAACTTGCTCAGGGCTGCATTATGGAAGTGAACAGACTTTTCCAGGGAATATTGGGATCTGTGTAGGCCTCACTAGGTTGTGATGTTGAACTTGCCTCTTCTATATCCTCTTTATGCACACAGGGCATATCGCCAAGGCATGATCTGGGATGTGGATTGCATAATTGTGGGGGCAGCCAGCATATTACACTGTCTCCAGTGTGGACTGTAACACTGTCAGCAGGATGTAATACTGGGTTATAATCTTGACTTCTTTCTGAATATTTTAACACCCATTTAGTCTAAAACTGATCTCATTTCTTAGAAAATAAATGCATTTTAAAATGTATTTTTCAGCTTCCTTTTGTTAGTGGTGTTGGTTTTGTTTTTGTTTGTATTTGAAAAAAAATCTCAAAAATTGTGAAGGAAGACAAAGGGCGTTCATACAGATTTTATCTGAACTTCAGGGAAGCTCTCCAGGGATACCATAGATACAGCTTGGGTGTGAACTCCCATGGAGATGCCAGCTACATCACAGTCCCTCTGCACCCCCACTAGAGCATGTCTGTTTGCAGACAACTAAATATAGCCCTCAGCTTGGACTCTGCCTGGCTGAAAAGTAGCTCTCCTATTCCGAGATAGGTGGAACAAACTCTGTGTCCATAATCGACTAGGCTGTATTGACTTGCCCATATTTATCATAAATTACATTATTAGGCCTCTATAGAGAAACCAACTCCACCAGTCCCAAGCCCAGATAAAAAAGGAGGAGGGTTGCTCAAAGGGGTGGCTTCCCATTACTGTAAAACAAAAGAAAAAAAAAGTTCTAGCTACAGAAACTACTCGCATAAACCAAAAATCACAGCCTGAGGAGGATGGAAAGCGTTCAGATACACATATGACAGTGGATGATCAAATCCATCAGGAAATTACCCACGCGATGGTCCAAATTCTGACAGCCAAAAAGAGTACATCCATAGCTACTTGGAATGTATGAACTCTAAATTGTGCAGGAAAATTAGCACAGGTAATCAAAGCAATGGATAGATATAAAATAGGACTTTGTGAAGTTAGGTGGAAAGATATGATGCAAAGTATGATGCAAAAGCTGGATGCACTTCATCACAAATGTCTGAGAAAAATATTTGGAATAACATATAGAGATAGGAAGACGAATGAAGAAGTCAGAAAAATGACTGGACAAGCTACCAGCTCACAAATAATTTACAAAAGAAGACATCGGTGGCTGGGACACGTGCTGAGAATGGAAAAAGAACGTCTACCAAATACCACCCTTGAATGGAAGACAGAGAACACAAGAAGAAAGAGAGGAAGACTGCAAATAACATGGAAACGAACAGTTCTGAATGACATTAGGCACCTCAACATGAAATGGGAAGATTTGGAGAGAAGGGCAGTTAACCGGCAAGGATGGCAAATGTGGGTAGTCCAATGTGCAGCAAAGCACGGGATGGACTAAGTTACTAAGTTAATGGTAGAAACTGAATCTTCCTGTGTGTTTATGAAGTGCCTAACATAATGGGCCCAGACTCTCTGACTGGGACCTTTGGTTGCCAGTGCTATAGAAATAATAATAGTAATCATTCATAGATAGTACACATGTTCAAATACAGAGCCCTTTTAATATGTCTACATTTACTATATAATCAAAGTATGAGTTCAATAAATCAACCCATTGATTTTTGTTGAACACTTAAGAAATCATCACAGAACGAAAATTGCTTATATAAGATCTGAGGACTACAGCATCTCATAATATGAGGTAACCTGGTTTTTCAGATGTGCCAGCCAGGGATACTTAGACTTGCTGTTCACTGTGAAACATTTAAAAATTCTCACAGGACAAGAAAACTGTTTCCAGCCCAGCTTCAGCTGAAGGCCCCACAGAAAAATGCATTAATCCACAGTAGTCTGATATAAACCATAATAGATTTTATACTAAATTGCTTGACTAAATAATATATACTTCTGCTTTCCTAAGTCTTATATAATATTGGCTAATCTGTTTGAGCCCTCCAATTTCAGTGACAAAGTGTTAGTCAGCTAATCATACCTAATGGTAGACAGATAGCTCTTTCCCTTTCTTCACTACAGATCTTTACATGGCTATAGAGCAGTGGTTCCCAAACTTTAACAACCCTCGAACCCCTTTCACTAAAATGTCAAGTCTCGTGAACCCCATCCTAAAAACGAATATTTCCAGGAATTTTCTCGCTTACCTCAGTATAAAATTGTAAAAGCAGTGATCTTGGAAATATAAAATTTGTTTTTATGACATGCTTATTACACATTATTTATTATTATTTATCATTACAGTATTTGTATTACATTATGAAAATGGCAATATTCTTCCAAGATCTCCCTTCTGTAGCTTGTATCACTTTTGAATAGGAAACGTAGGGTAGTGGTGGTCGGAGACTCTCTGCTGAGGGGGATGGAGGCGCCTATCTGTCATCCTGACATTTCATCTCGGGAGGTATGCTGCCTGCCGGGGGCCCGTATCCGAAATGTTACAGAGGCATTGTTGAGGATTATCCGGCCTTCTGACTACTGCCCATGCTACTCATCCATGTGGGCACAAATGATACTGCAAGGTGTGACGTTGAGCGGATCAAGAGTGACTACAGGGCTCTGGGAGTACGGGTGGAGTTTGGAGCGCAGGTGGTATTCTCTTCGATTCTTCCTGTCAAAGGTAGGGGGCCGGGCAGAGACAGATGCATCATGGAGATGAATGCCTGGCTGCAAAGATGGTGTCGCCAGGAGGGCTTTGGCTTCCTCGACCACGGGATGCTATTTGAGGAAGAACTGCTAGGCAGAGATGGCATTCACCTTTGAGGAGGGGAAAGACCCTATTTGCACACAGACTGGCTAACCTAGTGAGGAGGGCTTTAAACTAGGTTCGACGGGGACAGGTGAGCAAAGCCCACAGGTAAGTGGGGAACATGAAGACCTGGGAGATGGATCGGAAACAAGAGGGAGCATGGGCTATAATGGCAGAGAGAAAGGAGGGTCAGGGCAAAACTGGGAGGCAAGATCAAACCAGTATCTTAGATGTCTATATACAAATGCGAGAAGTATGGGTAATAAGCAGGAAGAACTAGAAGTGCTAATAAATAAATACAACTATGACATTGTTGGCATCACTGAAACTTGGTGGGATAATATACATGATTGGAATGTTGGTGTGGATGAGTATAGTTTGCTCAGGAAGGACAGACGGGGGAAAAGGGAGGAGGTGTTGCCTTATATATTAAAAATGTACACACTTGGACTGAGCTGGAGATGGACATAGGAGACGGAAGTGTTGACAGTCTCTGGATTAGGATAAAGGGGTAAAAACAATGGTGATGTCGTGCTAGGAGTCTACTACAGGCCACCTAACCAGGTGGAAGAGGTGGATGAGGCTTTTTTAAACAACTAACAAAATCATCCAAAGCCCAAGATTTGGTGGTGATGGGAGACCTCAACTATCCAGATATATGTTGGGAAAATAACACCGCGGGGCACAGACTATCCCAATAAGTTCCTGGACTGCATTGCAGACAACTTTTATTTCAGAAGGTTGAAAAAGCTAGTAGGGGGGAATCTGTTCTAGACTTGATTTAACAAATAGGGAGGAACTCGTTGAGAATTTGAAAGTAGAAGGAAGCTTGGGTGAAAGTGATCATGAAATCATAGGGTATGGCTACATTTGGAATTTCAAAGCGCTGCCACGGCAGCGCTTTGAAGTGTGAGTGTAGTCAGAGCGGCAGCGCTGGGAGAGAGCTCTCAGAGCGCTGCATGTAAACCACATCCCTTACGGGTGTAGCGCTGATTACACTGACGCTTTACAGCGCTGTATCTTGCAGCGCTCAGGGGGGTGTTTTTTCACACCCCAGTTGCAGCGCTGTAAAGTGTGAGTGTAGCCAAGCCCATAGAGTTTGCAATTCTAAGGAAGCGTAGAAGGGAGTACAGCAAAATAGAGACCATGGATTTCAGGAAGGCGGATTTTGGTAAGCTCAGAGAGCTGATAGTTAAGGTCCCATGGGAATCAAGACTGAGGGGAAAAACAACCGAGGAGAGTTGGCAGTTTTTCAAAGGGACACTCTTAAGGGCCCAAAAGCAAGTTATTCCGATGGGTAGGAAAGATAGAAAATGTGGCAAAAGACCACCTTGGCTTAACCATGAGATCTTGCATGACCTACAAAATAAAAAGGAGTCATATAAAAAATAGAAACTAGGTCAGATTACAAAGGATGAATATAGGCAAATAACACAGGAATGCAGGGGCAAGATTAGAAAGGCAAAGGCACAAAATGAGTTCAAACTAGCTATGGGAATAAAGGGAAAACAAGAAGACTTTTTATCAATACATTAGAAGCAAGAGGAAGACCAAGGACAGGGTAGGCCCACTGCTCAGTGAGGAGGGAGAAACAGTAACAGGAAACTTGGAAATGGCAGAGAAGCTTAATGACTTCTTTGTTTCGGTCTTCACTGAGAAGTCTGAAGGAATGTCTAACATAGTGAATGCTTATGGGAAGGGGGTAGGTTTAGAAGATAAAATAAAAAAAGAGCAAGTTAAAAATCACTTAGAAAAGTTAGATGCCTGCAAGTCACCAGGGCCTGATGAAATGCATCCTAGAATACTCAAGGAGTTAATAGAGGAGGTATCTGAGCCTCTAGCTATTATCTTTGGAAGTCATGGGAGACGGGAGAGATTCCAGAAGACAGGAAAAGGGCAAATATAGTGCCCATCTATAAAAAGGGAAATAAAACAACCCAGGAACTACAGACCAGTTAGTTTAACTTCTGTGCCAGGGAAGATAACGGAGCAAGTAATTAAAGAAATCATCTGCAAACACTTGGAAGGTGGTAAGGTGATAGGGAATAGCCAGCATGGATTTGTAAAGAACAAATCGTGTCAAACCAATCTGATAGCTTTCTTTGATAGGATAACAAGTCTTGTGGATAAGGGAGAAGCGGTGGATGTGGTATACCTAGACTTTAGTAAGGCATTTGATACGGTCTCGCATGATATCCTTATTGATAAACTAGGCAAATACAATTTAGATGGGGCTACTATAAGGTGGGTGCATAACTGGCTGGATAACCGTACTCAGAGAGTAGTTATTAATGGCTCCCAATCCTGCTGGAAAGATATAACAAGTGGGGTTCCGCAGGGGTCTGTTTTGGGACCGGCTCTGTTCAATATCTTCATCAACGACTTAGATGTTGGCATAGAAAGTACACTTATTAAGTTTGCAGACGATACCAAACTGGGAGGGACTGCAACTGCTTTGGAGGACAGGGTCAAAATTCAAAATGATCTGGACAAATTGGAGAAATGGTCTGAGGTAAACAGGATGAAGTTCAATAAAGACAAATGCAAAGTGCTCCACTTAGGAAGGAACAATCAGTTTCACACATACAGAATGGGAAGAGACTGTCTAGGAAGGAGTATGGCAGAAAGAGATCTAGGGGTCATAGTGGACCACAAGCTAAAGATGAGTCAACAGTGTGATACTGTTGCAAAAAAAAGCAAACATGATTCTGGGATGCATTAACAGATGTGTTGTAAACAAGACACGAGAAGTCATTCTTCCGCTCTACTCTGCGCTGGTTAGGCCTCAACTGGAGTATTGTGTCCAGTTCTGGGCACTGCATTTCAAGAAAGATGTGGAGAAATTGGAGAGGGTCCAGAGAAGAGCAACAAGAATGATTAAAGGTCTTGAGAACATGACCTATGAAGGAAGGCTGAAAGAATTGGGTTTATTTAGTTTGGAAAAGAGAAGACTGAGAGGGGACATGATAGCAGTTTTCAGGTACCTAACAGGGTGTCATCAGGAGGAGGGAGAAAACTTGTTCACCTTAGCCTCTAATGATGGAACAAGAAGCAATGGGCTTAAACTGCAGCAAGGGAGATTTAGGTTGGACATCAGGAAAAAGTTCCTAACTGTCAGAGTAGTTAAACACTGGAATAAATTGCCAAGGGAAGTTGTGGAATCTCCATCTCTGGAGATATTTAAGAGTAGGTCAGATAAACATCTATCAGGGATGGTCTAGACAGTATTTGGTCCTGCCATGAGGGCAGGGAACTGGACTCGATGACCTCTCGAGGTCCCTTCCAGTCCTAGAGTCTATGAGTCTATGATTACGGCTGTTATAAGACAAAGCTCCTAACTAAGGCACCAGTAGAAAAAAGGGCTGCAGGGGCAAAGCCCCTGTGCAACCCCGGGGCCGGGGGAGCACCACTGGAAAAGTGGGAAGGCCCATGGAAAAAAAAGGGGAGGGACCTGTGGGGGGGCATGCTGACACATATGACCCTTGTTGCCCCCTGATACTGGTGCCTCTGGCTCCTATGGTTCATCAAGGAGTATCAGATGTGAAACAGCATGAAGATATTTAAGAAGCCAACTCAAAGAGTTCCTCCTCAGGTCTTGAGCAGTCCAGGCAAACAACACAAGTTACAACAAAGCTGAAACTTGTTTTTCATAATAATTTTAAAAACAACACTAGCTGCCTATTTAATTTTAAAAACAGCAAAAAATATCCACCTCCCTTTCTATTTAATAAAAGGAGTCCTGAAGTTTAAATCTCCTCAGTGTGATAGATATGCCTGCTTTTATCTGCTTACTCTTGGATGTCCCCAAGGCTCTGTGCTGCTGGCTCTGTGCTGCCTGGGGTCACTAGGGACAGCTCTGTCTGCCAATAGAGATTTTTTTTCCTGAGAACCCCCTGTAATATTTCATGAACCCCCAGGGGTTCACAAACCCCAGTGCGGGAACCACTGCGATAGGGTGACAGGTTGTCCTGATATTAGGGCTTGCCTTTGTCTTATATACGAAGCTATACTCCTCCCCTGCATGCTGCCTGCCCCCCGCAAAAACAAAAACAAAAAACAAAATCAAAACAAAAAAACACAGTTCCAATTTTTCAGTCTTGCTATCTGGTTACCCTGGTCACAGGTGCAGGCCAAAATACTAACTATATTTGGCAGAAACATGGATATGGAACCAAACTCCAGCCAGATCTTCATGCAGAAATCTATCATAACAGGAGTATATAATGTATGTTGTGCAGCCCTTACAGTACACAGATATGCCCCAAATTTTTCAATTTGTGCAAATTTTGCAAAGAAAGAACTGAATTTCACCCTTTGTTTATGAGGGTTTTTTTTAAATCTGATCAATTACAGACTGATTAGAAGGAATCAAATAATAAAATGATGGGTGCTATATAAGACACTAAAATAGACAGTGTGAAAAAAGTAAATGTTAATCCTTTCATGATATCACCTCACCCTATAGAAATGGAATGAAAAATAAAACAGAAAAATGCTGTGAAACTGATCTGTAAATAAACAAATTCCAAATAAAGAGGGAACACATTGTTACCAGTAAGTGTTGCACAAGGTTGCTGATATTGTACTGAGTACACTGGAACTATTTTCAGTTCTGGCACGCACACATTTAAACCTGAAAATCTCTCTGCTATTTTGCCCCTGTGAGCCAGAAATGTGCCTGTTAGGTTTGCCATGGAGAACCTGCAGAAACAAGCAACTTCTAGAGCAAGTGGGAAATTCGGACTCTTAAGAATCCTAGTCAATGCAGGGGCTAAAATAAGAACTAACTAACATACTCTAAATTACAGTTGGGCAAGAGCTACAAAGTCATGATCTGCATTCAAATTTCCAAAAAGTTCAAAGTTGTCTGTAAACCAGGTTTTTGGTTTAACCCATTAATGGCCCAAATTTGCACTCATTGCTGAAGCGCTGTTGACGATGTCTACTCCGAATAAATAGTGCAGGACTATGCCAATAATCCACAACTGTTCAGATATATTATTTTTATCCTGTTGTTAAGTTATAGTACATGCACATTACTAGGGATAATTTAAACCTACAATTCAGAATACAGTCTATACAAATTAAATGAAGTGACAGATACTTATAAATGCGCACTGCAAATAAATGAATAAATAATAAATTATACTTAACGGCCACATACAGTTCTTACTGCATGTTAATCAAGTGTTGCATATGGCCCAAAGGTAGGGCCAGATCATGCCTCTTATGGGAAAACCATAGGTGGGGCAGGAAGGCAAGAATAGTCTGTGAAGTTTCTTCAAATTGTTTCCCATTGGAGAGTAGGAATTGCTCATCTCCACTGGGAGAAGCAGAGGTGTAGCTCCCAGAGCCGTTGAGGTGAGCACAGATCACAAGGATCTGCTGGAGATAGGACCACCTGCACAAAGGTGTTGTGCTTCCATCCTTGTTGTTTCAGAGCCTGTGTGGCTTTTCCCTGACAGCACAGCTTCCAGACAGCCTTCTGCTGCATCAACTTTCCTGTGGAGTTCTCACAGGTTGCCAGGAGAGGCTACTGTGCATTAGCCCATGTCCATCTCCCTCAGCTTCTCCCTCCTTACCCTGGCACAGGTCTTGGAATGGCTCTGTGGAGGCAGCTAACATGCCCTCTTTTGTGCAGCTTGGGGAAAATCCATGCCTGGAAGACATCCTCCATTTGTGGATCTGCGGGTAATTTTTCATACAGTGACATATGGGAATACTTCACTCAATAGTCTGTAATTTACCTTTTGACATCATTGCCAGAAAAAGGCATCACATCATTGCTGACTTTCTTTCAATGTTCAATTGATAATTTATTCAATTAAAATCATCCTCCTCCTTTTAAAGTTCCCAGCCCAAGAACTAGACTAGATGAGCTGAGCCACAATAGCCTTCCCACAGGGATCAATACATTTCTAAAAGCTGTCTGTGCTGTGAGGAAAGCCTAAAGTCTAAGGGCAAGGCTGCCTCTGCTTTTAAGATTACTGTGCTATGCTTGCAGCATTTTTTAGTCTCCCTTTTGCCTATTCTTACAGTTGCACTGTTGTTATGCATACTTTAAGAACTCCTACACATGTCTGTGTTCAATCATTCCTTATTAAGTGAGACATCTAAGAATACTGCCACTCACAATTTGTCATGTTTTATCAGGTCCTTTGATGACTGCATTGTTGTTCAAAGCTACTAAAATTCCATTAACAGATGGCAGATGATAACTACACTGAACACAAACACTTAAACACTGGAAGGAATGATTGGGGTCTCATTGTTGGGCAATGTAGCCCAGGAGATTTTCTGATACATGATCTGTAGCCAACTTTCACAATACATACCGCTTTCAATGTCAAAGAACTCTTAAACAATTGGCCACCACAGGCATATCATCTGGTCCTGAGTGCTGGGAAAGAGGCAGATCAGACCCTTCTCTCCTAACACTTTTTTAGGAACCAAGAAACCATTCCAGAAATATATTTTCAGGGTTTGAAAATGGCAGATCCTGTTAAAGACACTGTCTGTCTCTGTCTGTGAGTAAGAGAGAGAGAGACCAACTCATTACCTTAGGTAATAAGGACACATTGTTCTGAGTGTGAACACTATGTTTTTTAATGATATACCTCTACCCTGATATAATTGCGACCCAATATAACATGAATTTGGATATAACATGGTAAAGCAGCGCTCTCAGGGTGAGGTGGCAGGGCTGCGCACTCCAGCAGATCAAAGCAAGTTCGATATAATGTGGTTTCACCTACAACGTGGTAAGATTTTTTGGCTCCTGAGGACAGCGTTATATCGGGGTAGAGGTATATCTTATTTGGGATAAATACAGCATTTAACTTTAATGATTGTTAACAGGATAATACCATATTTTAAAATAGAAAATTCTCAACTCACAAGCTCTATTGTTGATTTTTTTCTTACCAGAAATCCAGCTGGGCTGTGTTGTCTAGTGTTTAGAGCATAGGTTTGGAAGTCAGGACTTTTAATTCTAAGCCTACCTCTACCACTAACATATTGCATGGCACTGGTCAATCTTAAATTTCCCTCTTGGTAAAATGGGGTACTATTATTTACAGAGCCACCTTTCGAAAATGCTTTGAATAAAATGTGCTCTATAATGTGTGAAATATTTTTAAATCATTCCTCGGTTAAATGAGTGAATTACAAAGTGATTGTTAGCCCCCTGGAGGAAAAGTTTTTTTAAAAAGAAACAATTCTTCCATTGTGGGTTTCACTCTCACTCCCCACACCTTGTCCCCCATCCTACCTCCTGAAATGATGCTGGTGTTTAAAGTGCCATCAGGCTTTAGCATGCAGGGGGAAGGGCAAATCTATCCAATGAATCAGGTGTTTGACATCACTGGATTAGAGGTTCAAGAAATTGTACGTAAATAGATCTTCTAACATTTTTCACTCCACAGAAGAGGTGGGGGAAACAAAGTTTGATAGGTAGACTCCATTGGTCAAACAGTAAACTTCAAAATGAGCAGAAGTCCTTTTCTTGTAAAAGGATAGCAAGAATAGCATATTACTTATGAACTTTAAGGCTCTCAGTAAAAAAAAAAAAAAAATGTTTACACCAAGTAGGAACAGCACTTCTCATCTTCTCTAATCCAAGTACTGTTGCACTTATCCCTGGTGTGACAGCAGGATTGCCCAACCAATATTTTCAACACAGGAATTTTTGAAAAAGTTTGTCTCTTGGCTTGTGCTAAACCCTGCATGCCAGAAGTACATTATGGATTGGAGAATCTATTAATTTATGTTCCCGTTGTAAATAAAATGCTGTCTCATGATCTAGAAGGGAGGCAACACTACTTGGCAAGCTGACTCCTATCACATGTACTTTTTAACCAAAGTTTTGATGTTTGATGTACCAAAATGGCAGCCATCACATAGGGAAGTATCCAGAGGAAGTATGTAACTCATTGGTCAATGTGAGTTACATGTCTCCTTTGTGCCCAATCCACAGAGGATGAGTGTCACAAAGCCTGGCTGTTTAGGCTCAAGCTGTAGAGATGCATGGGTTTAGCTACATTGTGCCCCAGTCAATGCTAAGTGTGTCTTCCAAGATGGCAGCCATCATAAAGCATAAATGCTACCAAAGGAGTTAAAACATTTAAATGAGGAGCGCTGTGAGTCTGTCCGCTTTAATTAGTACGACTGCATGTTACAAGTTGGCAACAGCAGGTGAGCCAATGAGCCTGTCATCACATCAGAAAAAAATAATTGTGATAATGAAAATGTGGATGGACAGGTTTTCGTTGAGTTAAAACATGTGATCACCCACATATACAAAGACATTTAGTCCAGTATAGATCAGAACTTCTTAGAAAAAACAAGTTCTAGAAAGGATTAAGCACTCTGCGTTCACACACAACTCTCCTGAGAGCCCTCTTTCCCCTTTTTGGCTACTCAATAAGTCTGCGGAAAAGACAGAACCATCCACAGGGACATCTTAAAACTGGGCAAGGAAAGCATTGTAGGGACAGATATTACATGAATTGTTCGTGTCTCCATTACCAAATACATGTGCAACAGTGCTTCTGACAACCATTTTGGCAATACACACACCAGATCTTGTGGACCTGTACATCCTAGACTCCTAAGGCATCTAGTTCCTGGTGTCCAACATTCCTTGTCTGTGGCCCTGTCAACAGATTTGCTGCATTGCTCTGAATAGACAAAAGGCATTGCAACTAACCATTGGTTAGAATTAAGGCCCGTCAAGCGATAAAAAAACATAATCGCGATTATTATGTGATTAAAAAAATACATCACAATTAATCACGCTCTTAAACAATATAGAACACCTTTAAATTTTTGAATGTTTTCTACATTTTCAAATATATTGTTTTCAATTACCAACAGAATGCAAAATGTATAGTGCTCACTTATTTTAATTACAATATATGCACGTGTAAACAACAAAAGAAATAGTATTTTTCAATTCACCTAATACAAGTCTCTGGAATGGTGGCTGAAGCATGAAGGAGCATACAAATTTTAGCATATCTGGCACATAAATACCTTTGCAAATCCTGCCTGTTACAAAAGTGCCATGCAAACACCTGTTTTCACTTTCTGGTGACATAAATAAGAAGCGGGCAGCATTATCTCCTGTAAATGTAAACAAACTTATTTGTCTTAGTGATTGGATGAACAAGAAGTAGGACTAAGGTGGGACTACGTGACTTGTAGGCTCTGAAGTTGTACATTATTTTGTTTTTGAGTGCAGTTATGTAACAAAAAAAAATCTTGTAAGTTGCACTCCGTCTCACCACACAGTGGCCTAATGTTTGGAAGTTATCCACAAGCCTCATTTCTAGCGACAGTGTTGGGCTTTATGAGATAGGTAGTGCCGATGGCCACATAATGCACTGATATGACCCACAGTTGTTGGAGAGATTGTATTTGGAAACTTCAGAACCATTGGACAAAAATCAGCTTTAAACTGTGAAAAAATAAATCCCTAGAAGGACAAAAATGATACACCATTCCTTGCAGTCTACAATCTGGCAATGGCTTTCGTATGTAGTGTAGACTCATTCTAAGAATCCTGGGCTTCTAATGACTACAATTTTTGTATTATATAGCATATAAAGGTGAGAAATAGTTTTTAAGTTTACTGTCCTACTGGGATGATTCTAGCAGTCAAAAGGTGACAGGTTCATTTACAATAAGTTAATGAGCCCCATGGCTTTTGAAATCACTTCCAATTTCTTTTTGCTTGTAGCAGAGAAAGGCCAGAGAGTACGGTACTATTTTTGTAGTTATAGTATCAATATTATTTCTATTTCCAAAAGATAGGTTTTTATTCAAAATATGTTTTTGTAAGGAATATATTAAAAGCCATTTAAAAGTTTGTTTCCTGATATTGTACAAAATATATTTCCATATTTGAAACAGCAAATGAAGCTTTTACAATGTATTAAATATTTTACAAGGAATGTAAACAGGAAGACTCTAATCCAGTACTGAAACCAATGAACTAATTTTAAGTAACACTGAGAATAGAAATGTTAAGGTAGATGAACATGTTATGCCCTCTGAATCCTCCATGTACCCTTGAACCCATTACATTATATGTGATCTGACCATTTTGAGAAAAAAGCTATTTTTGTTGTTTTATTCACTTTAATATTTTCAAGACATGCTGTGAAGGAAATTAAACTTCTATAGCCAGATTCTCCTCTCTCTTACACCAGGGTAACTCAATTATTTCAGTGGAGTTAATCCTGATTTACTCCAAAATTGAGAGGAGAATCAGGTTCACTGAATTTTCCTTCTGGTAGTTGATTTTTATGAATATTATTGTTCATAAGAACATAAGAATGGCCATACTGGATCAGACCAATAGTGATTTAGTCTAGTCCCAATATGCTGTCTTCTGAGGGAATGAACAGAGCAGATCAAATATTGTGTGATCCGTACCCTGTAATCTAGTTCCAGCTTCTAGCACAGTCAGAGGTTTAGGGACACCGAGAGCATAAGGTTGTGTCCCACCTTGGCTAATAGCCATTGATGGACCTATCCTCCATGAACTTATCTCATTCTCTTTTGAACCTAGTTATACTTTGGCCTTCACAACATCCCCCAGCAATGAGTTTCACAGGTTGCTCACATGTTGTGTGAAGACATATTTCCTTATGTTTGTTTTAAACCTGCTGCCTCTTAATTTCATTGGGTGACCCCTGGTTCTTGAGTTATATGACAGGGTAAATAACACTTCCTTGTTCTTCACTTTTTCCACACCATTCATGATTTCAGAGACCTCGAGGGTCTATAAAACCTTATAGGGTTGCAAACTTTCTAATTTTTGAAAACCTGCCCCTTGCCCCTCCTCTTCCCCTGAGGCCCTGCCCCTGCTACACCTCTTCCTCAAGGACCTGTCTCTGTTCCACCTCTTCCCCCCATAGCCCCACCCTGCTCTGCCTCTTCTCGCCAAGGTCCCACTCTTGGTCACTCTTCCCCTCCATAGCTCGCAGCTCTCTCCTCTCCCCCTTCCTCATCACTTGATCTTCTCCATTTCCCTCCCTACAGGTTGTTTCCTCTGCTCTAGAGCTGGGACAGGAGCAGCAGCCTGATATGGAGCCTGCTGCCTGCCTACCCATGAGATTCAGGTAGGAGGAAGCCCCCACTGAGCAGAGGCTGGTGCAGGTTGATGACCGGGCACCTCCCCTCACAACCCACAGTAACAGAACCTTTGGTGTCCAGCCAGCACATCTGACCAGACACTGCCAGGTCCCATTTTTGACTGGACTTTCCAGTCAAAAACTGGACACTTGGCAGCCCTAACATATCCCCTCTTGGTCATCTCTTTTCTAAGCTGAACAGGCTCTGTCTTTTTAATCTCCCTTCATATGGAAGCTGTTTCATATCCCTAATAATTTTTGTTGCCCTTCTCTGTACTTTTTCTAATTCTAATGCATCTTATTTGAATGGTTCAGCTAATGTTGAAAGGCCAGTATGTTTCAGAGAACATTTGAGAACAGGACAAGTTATGTTTCCTTTTAAGCTGAATGACTACGTAACATGCTGTGTACTGTGCTTGTTCCAGGATTCTGGTAAGCTCTTACTGAAATCAGTCATTGAGGCAATTTTGCTTGACAACTCATTAGTTTCTTGTTAAATCCAGCTGTTTCCCAATATTGTCTTTCCAGGAGTCTGAGGTGCTCCCACAGCATGCTCTTACTAATCTATGTTAATCTGTGAGATCCTCTCATGAAAGGTGATGTAGACAAGTGCAAGATGCTTTACCAACATTAAGTAAGCCTCAAATTACAACAGCGTAGGTATTATATTGTATGACCCAAGACAACCAGGAAGGCTCCTAATAGGATCCCAAACTCTCCAGGTTTCTAGTTCCCTAAGGCTTCTTCCTCTAGCTCTGCCACAGTCCCTTTGCTCTCCGTAACCAAGGGATACCTTTCTTCAGGTACTCCTGGAAATTCCCTGGCCATGCCCCCACTTCAAGTATGGTTTCCTTCAGAGCTCCCTTAAGCCAACACCTTTAATCCAGGACCTAACCACATCAGCTAACCATCCGGGGCTCGTTCACCTGCACATCTACCAATGTGATCTATGCCATCATGTGCCAGCAATGCCCCTCTGCCACATACATTGGCCAAACCGGACAGTCCCTATGCAAAAGAATAAATGGACACAAATCTGACATCAGGAATGATAACATTCAAAAACCAGTAGGAGAACACTTCAATCTCTCTGGTCACTCAATAACAGACCTCAAAGTGGCAATTATCCAACAAAAAAACTTCAAAAAAAGACCTCCAACATGAAGTTGCAGAACTGGAATTAATTTGCAAACTAGATACCCATCCAGATTAGCCTGAATAAAGGACTGGGAGTGGTTGGGTCATTACAAAACCTAAACTTAATTTTCCAATACTATTTCTCCCTACTGTTACTCACACCTTCTTGTCAACTGCCTGTAATAGGCCACTCTCTTACACGTCAAAAGTTATTTTTCCTCTCTTGGTATCCTGCTGTTAATGATTATCTTGTTAGACTGACCCTAACACTTGGTAAAGCAACCCCATCATTTCACGTATTTATACTTGCTTCTGTATTTTTTTACTTCATACATCTGATGACGTGGGTTCTAGCCCCACGAAAGCTTATGTCCAAATAAATGTGTCTAGCCTCTAAGGTGCCACACAGGACTCGTTGTTTTTTTTGCTGATACAGACTCACAAGGCTACCACTGAAACCCTATAATCATATGTTACTCTCTCTCTAGACCCTTCAGTAAAAGCCAGGGAGATCAAATCAGCCATGCAATGCACCCTACAGCTCACTAACTTTTGGCTCTGTCAGACCAGTGGAGGAAGAAAACAGACACAAAGGCCCCTCCACAGAGGACTGTCCTGTCCGCAGCCCCCAGTGAACATCATAGGTGTTTTCATTCACCTCAAGCAACCCAGATGCCATGACATTGAGAGAGAGGGTCTCTGGAGTAACCAGCACAAAGCATAGAGGGCTTTATAAGTTGAAATCTACACTTCTAAGTGAATGCAGAAAAAAACTAGAAAGCAGTGTAATATACAGAGCACTGGCATGTTGGCCTCCAAACATAAGCACCACATTCCCGATTCCAAGTGCAGCACATCATAGGAATCTAGTTTTGAGAGGCCCCAGGTGTGGATAGTTGAGGGTAAAATCTGAATCTAAAAAGAAATCATGCAACTGCCTTGCTAAGTGAAAAAGAAAGGATTGTAATACAAGGGGAGCATACTTTCTCACTCAGAGGATCATCCCCATTTTTATCTTAATAGTCACACAGCCCCACCACTGTAGTATCTCAGTGCCTCACAATCACATCAGCTTCATGCCACCCCTGTGGATGTAGGGAAGCATTATTAAAGCCTTTTACACACAGTGAACTGACCGGTACAGAGAAAGACTAAGTGACATAGTCACAGTCACACTAGAAGTCTGTAGCAGAGCAGGAATTGAACTAAGGTCTAGAGAATCTTAGATGTGCACTAACCACTGAACCACTCCTCCTTCCCCTAGCATCTCCTTCAGTAGCTGCCATATCCAGCAAGCATTGCCTCTGTCTGGCTGGATTTAGCTGAAGCCAGCCAGCTCCCACCCAAGTCCTAACTTGATTGGACACTGGGAAATTAGAGAAAACCATGCCACTGAGGCCCAATGACAAACTTGAACGAGCAGAGGACTCCCACCTACTGATGAGACTGCATCCAACTGTGTGTCCTAACAGCCTTGTGAACAAGAACAGGTGACAAAACAGAACCAGTGGATTACGTCACAGGAGAGCTCTTGGAAACAATTGAACACTTCCCTAATAGAACTCACTAGGGTAAGAAGAATGGTCTAGTGCACTGTCTCTCTGTCACCCCAACTAGTGACTCCTTATTCAAAATAAAAAAATTCACAAGCCCCTTGCATGTCTTATAAAAGAAAGAATAAAAATGTATCAGTTATAACAATGATACTATAGTGGTGTGTGTGTGTGTGTGTGTGTGTGTGTGCGAGAGAGAGAGAGAGAGTGTTGAGGAGTTTGGACAGAGTACTTGACTGTGAAGGGTGTGAGGGTGTATGCGGGGAATGGAAGGAGCGATAATTTCTTTGCTTTAGATTGTAATAAATTTGTCAATGTCTTGTGGACCCCCCAGATTGCTTTCTTGACTCCCTTCAGGGCCCCAAACCCACTCATTGAGAAACACGGGTCTAGTGGATAGGGCAACAGATGGGGACTCCCGGACACTAGTTTCAATTCCTGGCTCAGGCACAGATTTTCCTTGAGATCTACCTTGTGCCTCACGTAAAGCATGGCCGGCTCCAGGGTTTTTTGCCACCCAAGTGGCGGGGGCGAGGGGGGCGGAAGAAAAAAAAAGCGCGGGCCGCACTTCTTCTTGGCAGCAATTCAGCGGCGGGTCATTCCCTCCAAGAGGGACCGAGGGACCTGCGCGTCGAATTGCACCGAACAGCCCAATGTGCTGCCCCTTCCCCTTGGCCACCCCAAGCACCTGCTTCCTGAGCTGGTGCCTGGAGCCGGCTCTGTCTGTAAGATGCGGATAATACTTCTGATCTCACACAGAAGTGGTGAGGATAAAATCCAGTATAATTATAAGGCCCTTAGCTATACTACGGTAATGCGGATATACAAATACCTAGGTAGATTCTAGTTCAAAAACCTACTCTAAACATACATCGTGGGGAAATGATTGCAGGTCTATTTATACGGTGAGGTACCAAGGGGAAGATACATTTCTCAATAGTTCACATACCACATTTTGTCTCAGTTAACCTGTAAATCACCTGTATAAATAGTACATGATGCTTTTATGAATTAAGCCCCTTAATCTGGTAATGCTCTGGGTTTGCAACTCTGAAGTGAGACTCAATAAATCATCCAGTAGAGGGATCACTCGTTATGTAATTAATCAATGCTTTTATTTTAAGTGATTAACATCCAGTCATCTTCCACTTTTGACATTCCAAAAATATTATTCCCCTGATTGATTGTTTCTTTTGAAGCTCTGCAGAGAGGTTGCACAACTCGTTACAAGCACTAAAGATCTTTTTGTTGATACGCATGGAACCTCTATTATAAGTCTTGTAGTTTTACAACTGAATAAACTGTTAACTAAATTGGAAAACATTGTCATAGGAATGCATAACGGCTGCTTGGAGTCTGGACACCAAACGTTCCCAACTATTAACTCATGTCTTGTTTAGTGAAGCACCTGCTGTAAAGAAATTGATGACTAAAGGTGAATGTTGATACAGCCCTTGACAAGCTGGACTAGATCTGATTTAGAAGAAATCATCTGAGTATGTCACTTAATGTGACAGCAGTCATTGAGCTGCTTTTAGAAAACACTTCCCAAGCTGAGCAAAATGTTTGATCATAAAGGGAGCTCCTTATATTCACATACAGAAACTTACAAGTATATTTTAACGTCTTTGTAGTTCTGCAATCACTATTATCTTTACACTGAATAGTTTTTCTGGTTTTTTTGTCATGTATATCTTCAACCAAGTCTTGGATTCTCTCTCTCCTTATGGACTATCTAATCACTGAATTTTAGTAATGCAAATTTAGCTCCAAAAGCAAAATAGTTCAAGAAAGTTTCCTGACAAACAGATCAGTGTTATGTTGTGAATACTAATTTTTCCTCCCAGCAGAAGAAGAAAATGCTTATATTTGTCTTCTTTCAAAAACTTTGTGGGAAGCAGATCCACAATTCTGGCCTGAAGTTCCTATTTTGAAGCTAATCGCATAATGGTTTGTTGTTTTAACCATCAATAACAAGTTTTTTATCATGTTCCCCACTTCTCCTTTTGTGATTGACCTCGCTGGAGGCCCACTGCCAGCTGCCGATGCAGTATTTCACTTCTATCCAGTGAAGACAAGAATACAGAATCTGCCCTTCCTTGGTACATTACTTTGCAGCTTCAAACAGGTAGCTGTTTCATCTGATTAGTCAATATGTCCAAGGGCTACATTTCCCACAAATGGCCCAATTCAAAAAAATCTTATGGCTAAGCTTCAAAAAGCCATACATGGTTCAGAAGCCCAGTGTAATTACTGATGAACTGAGTCACATTCCTGAGATCAGTTCCTTGTCTATGTTCTTATACATCAAAAATGCGGAGACTTTTGTTTGGAATCAAGCATATAGTTATAAAAATTCCCCATAAAACAAAATGTTTAAAAGGCTGATCTGGCAGCCTTGTGGTGAGAGCTATTCATTACCCTATGAGAGAAACTAGTCTGAGCTGCTGATGGGGGAGCAAAGGCTGAAAGACCCTCAAGGGAGGAGAAAGAGCTAAATCATTCTACAGAAAACAATGCTAATGTGCTATGTGGGAGTCACATCCAGGTCCACTTTGCTGAAGCAGAGGAAGCTGGGGAGGAAATTAGGGACTTCCCTTCAATAAACATCAGTCAAGATATGATTTTCTCACAATTAGGTGCATTAAAGATGTGCATACTTGTGCACATAATTACTGGTGATTGCTTGTGCATGCTGGATATGTGCATGCAAAAATGACCATTAGCACTGAACACCTGATTCGCAGGTACAGGCACAGTAACTGTAATCCCAAATTAGGCATTTTTGTCCATGAAAGTTATTTACCACGGCCAAGATTTTCCAAACTTACTGGTGAATGTGGGTGTCAGAAAGCATGCTGGGATGATCAGGCTAGTGGTCGAAGCCATGGCAGTCGGGCCAAATGGTTCAGAGCCAGGGGGTCAAAGCCAGAATCTGGAGTCCAGAGCACTGTTGGAGTGAGGCTGCCCTGAGAGCAATACTGAAGCAGGACTAGGAGCAGGCTGGAGAGAAAGCAAGACCAAGACTGGAGCAAACTAAGGTTTGGAAAATCTGTTGCCACCGTCATGCAGAAGAGGTTCCAACTCTGGAGTGATGTAAGCAAACTTTGCTGCTGTTTCTCCAAAGGGGCTTAGATACCTGCCCTGGGTATCACCAGACCATCTTCTGGCTTGTGGTTGGCTGGACATCAGCACGGAAGTGACTCATCACCCTTACAGGTTCTCAGCTTGAGACATTTTAAAGGACCCTCATTTTCAGAAGGTGCTGAGCAACAAAGCTGTGAAAGTCAGGTCTCTTCAAGTTGTCTCCAGTTTGGGGGCCCAAAAAACTGATGCACCTAAAGTCACAAGTCACTTGGGCCTCATTTTTGGCCCTGAGTTTCTTCAAAATCTGATCCTTACAGTGGGGAGGCAGTCAGAAAACTGACTTAGTAAAATATCTTTGTGGTATGATACATATAGTGTTGGCTCCTCTAAACAGACAGGGCTGCACAGAGGAATCAGGGTGCCTGGGACAAAAGTAGGGGAGCTACAGTGCTTGCACTCACCCAGCAGCGGTCTGGGTCTTCGGTGGCATTTCAGTGGCGGGGGGGGGAGGGGGCCCTTCAGTCACTCTGCATCTTTGGCAGCACGAAGGGCCCCCTGCCACTGAAAAGCCACCAAGACCTGGACCGCCGCCGGGGCCCAGGGCTCGGGGGGCTCCTGCAGGGCCCCAGGGCAAATTGCCCCACTTGCCCCCCTCCTCTGGGCAGCCCCGAAACAGCTTGCGGATTTCCTAGTCTTATCTGATTAATTTACTGACAAAGGCTTTGCAACAGTTGCTGCCAGCTGCAAGGAGCAGCACAGGTCTCATTTGAAAAGGTAGCTCCTATTATCACATTCAATATATATTCTAGATAGATATTATAAACATCCTGAGAAGCCAAATCACCCAGATAGTTGGGGACGGTTTGCTCCAAGTTTGCTACTTCTTTAGATTAGTTTTTTTTAATATAAAATTCCAGTTTTGTTGCCATTGCCACAAATAGCTTTCAGGATCACTACCATCTTTCCTGTAAGCATTTACATTTAAACACTTTGCAAGAAGGGCAGTTTCGTACCAGAAGTTTTTAATAACCCCTAGAACCTGGTATTATTTACCGTGTAAATCCTCTTTAGCTAGCAGATTATCGACTGTTAGACCAGATGAAAATGTTAAAATTCCTAATAGTTTTAAAAATATATTGACCCTGCAGTATGCCGTTTTATAAACACTCTTTAATTCCAGCAGTTTTAACCTTTTTTTTTTAATTGACAAAGTCCCTGCAGATTTACTGCTACCACTGATTTCTTTTTACTAATCAGAAATCATTTAAAAAGTATGAACTATGAGTTGAGTAAAAAAAACATTTTAAAGCAGTACCAATCTAATGGTTAGAGCAGAGTTATTGGGAAAGGAGATTCTTGGGTTCTATCCTGTGTTGTCCCTAGGCAAGCCACTCAGTCCAATAGGCAGATTATTCTACAGTTGCTTATTATAGGATTTCTTGCAACCTTTCTCCTGAAGCACTTGGTACTTGCAAGATCGGAGACAGCATAATGCGGATGAAGAGCCGTTGGTCTGATCAGGCATGGCAATTCTATTTTCCCATTCATCTTTAAAATAAATACCTTGTAAATACATACAATTAAGGGCCTCTCACTTAATACAGAGTATACAACCAGTGTAATTCACTAGATAAAATGAAGTGATTCCTAATTTACAAGGATATAACTGAGATCAGAATCTGACTCCTGATCCTCATGGACAATTTATGGGGCAAGAGTCTGCAATAATAGCCTCTCCTGACATCCTCAGACCTCCTATTGATCAGTGAGAATTCTGTGCTTGTAGGAAAGTAGAATATGAGAACTAAAGATGCAACTTGCAATTCCTGTTACAGTTTTGCTCAATTGGGGCCCAAATCTGCTCTGATCCAATAACGTAACCCCAGATAAACTCCACTTAAACAACCCGTGTAAATGAAAGCAGACTAGGCCCCCACATTTTTGCAAGGTGAGGACTTTGACATAACCATGCTTTTAAACTTTTCCCATAACTCCCAGCTGCCTGAGCCATAGGTAGAGGATGACTGGTAGAGAATAAAATCTCTCTAAATCAAAGGCAAGCTCAGGAAGTTTTTACCTTCAACACTGTTGTTATATTTCTAACAGAGGGAAGCAGTGAGAATCATTTGAGGTCATGAAATGAATCCACTCAAAAAGGCCAATCTCATAAAAGTATACTTCAGAAAGGCTCACTTCTGTCCACATATATAGGAACTTTTAGGGAGAAAAGAGAGAGAAATCTTTTTAACTATTACAATATATTGGCATAGGGGCTCTGTAGCCCTTCCTCATAGGTGGCATGGCTACAATTAAATAGTCTCTCAAACATCGATAGAAACAGAAATACCTTCTAAAATAAGAAAAATATCATCTGTCTCAATAACAAAAAAACTTCTTACATACAGACATAGGGATGCATTAAGGAAGAGAAAGACACACCAACATTTGGAGTATTTTTAGATATTATGTAACATAGCACATCAGTCTGGTAAAAAATACTTTAAAAGAGATTAAATGTATCAAGGAAATAGCAGCTGCAAAACAGGGATAAAACTTAAATAAAGTTACAAGATCATAAGATCTTTTCGAACACCCAGTCAGACCAGTTTGTTTTCACAATGATTTTAAGACACATTAGTGGAAATGAGCCTGTATTTCAGGGGCATAAAAGCTTTCGCAGACCTGTGATCAACAGGTGGCAGTATTTCTTTCAACATCTAGCACCTCTGCGTCTCTAAGTAAACTGCCCCTTCTCCATACTCACAGATTAATTTCACCATTGTGCACGACCCACTTTCTTTCTCCTGGGAAGCTACGAATGTTACAGCTGTAACCACCAAACAGGCAGCTATACTGCAGGGATGAATATTAAAGAGGTTTATTGCACAAACTTCCTTGCCCAGTACTTCTTTCTTGTTCCTGAACAAAATATGTGGTTGTGTTATCATTTTAATCAAAACTTTAATGCCACCCTCAAATTGCTTCACTGCATTCTTTCATTGTAAGTAGTCAAACATACACTATGACTTAAGAGTTCACAGATAGGCATTCTAGAACTTCCAAGTGTCAGCATTTAACAGATTAAGCATATGAATTAAGCGTTAAATGTCAAATGACTGGTTCATTAGTAAAGGATTCTGCTGCATCTTTAGTAAAGAATTGCACCACACACACACCGATAAAGGGTCAATTTAACTGCTTCACTGCTGCACATCATGAGGAGTATGGAATGTCAAGAAACAATAGCCTCCAGTTTTGTGCACTATACCATGTAGTACAAGTTAAAGTAATTCAGTTAGTTACAGAATACAGAGTACCTAAAATCTTAGCACAAATCCTGGAGCACAGGGCCAGCAATCTAGTTGTAAATACTGCAAATTCCTACAAATGGCAAAGGCTGTATTTAAGTGGCATCTATTAGCATGTCTATAGTTAAAATGTGTCATCACTTTTTTGATAATACTCAATATTCAGGGATACATGGCACAAATTCTCTCATCCAGACAAAATGAATGCAACCCATTGGTTTTTTGGAGTAAGTCAGCATGCTAGTCATCTCCTGTTCCATTGACCTAGAAACCCCCCTCGCCCATGCTTTCAAGATAAAATATAAATGTTTAAAGTACAGCTGAGCTTGACCCCAAACCATAGATTTAAACGCATCCAAAACCACAAGCAAATTTGCATTCAGATCCAAACCTGCTGGCCATTCCTATCTCTGAGCTAAACCAAAACCTTGATCCAAATGACCCTGAACTTTGGAAAGTTCAGACTCAGATTCAAGCCATGAGATCATAACATTAAACCTGCTGGTACCAACCAGACTTTAATCACAGCTGACTGTCTCTATGCTGAGTGTGGTTTGTTCTGGTCTACACTGACCAGTAAATTGTGATCAGAATCATGTCAGCAGACTGAATACTTCACAATCTTGTTCAAACATAAGAAGATTTTGTAATGGAGACAAGCTTTACAATAACAAAGTTCAGCTCAGGGCTTAGCTACTCTTAGGGTTTCTACTTCAGACTACTCAGACCACATCCTAAAACCTTCTTTCCCAGGTCATTCCTATCTCCTTTATACCCAGTTGAGTAATGAGTCAATGGCTTCTGCGTCACTAGAACCCACTTAGCCCTTTCCCAGTAGGATCAACATTTGCAAACACTACCAGCCTCCAAAAAGTGGGTTGTTCTGTCTTTTTCCACTGGGATACTACAGAGCACCCATGGGAGCTGGTAAATCAGTTTACCCCCTTTTTAGACTGCCTACCCTATTCTGTTTGCACATTCACTACTTTGTCACCAAGAAGCTGAAAAAAACAGCAGCAGCAGCTAACTGACACTGTTCCAGAGCTCCTAGCACATTCTTCATAACCTTATTGAGGATGCTGGGCCTCAGAGAAGTGAATCACTGGTTGCCATGTTGGCTCCTGCTACGTATCCCCCACCCAGAAAATTCATCCCTGGTTTAATTAAAATAACATAAACGGAGTTACACCAATGACAAATTTGGTCCCAATATATTTAATTAAGAAGAGAGATTTGAATGATCTTTAACCACAATTTCCTGGGTGGAGGGTGATTTAAGCTTTGTATTTATATATCATGTTCTGTGTATGAAACAGCACTATGAGGGTTAGAATTAAAGATTACAATGTCACCAGTTTATGTTTTAAGCTAGATTTGGAGAAGGCAGAGCAACCCAACAGTTCTTGGCAACTAGTACCTAATGAGTTATAACTCATTAAGAAAAACACAAACAAACCAAAAAACCTCCAAAACAAAAATAAACAAAACAAAACAAAAACAGAATAGCAGGAAAGATGGGATCTCAGCATTCTGGGATTTCCTGAACACATGTTTTTAATAAAGACCTCATGATATTTTTCATTAACTCTATGGTTCTGGTCAGATGCAAATATGGGTAAATTTCTGTTTACCAACAATTTCCCTTCTAGTTTCACTTTGATACAGTGTTACTTTTTGCTTTCTGCCTCACCCTGTGGCATAGTATTATTGCCTGTTGTTCAGGGATGTGTGAAAGTTATTACTATATTATGTATAGCTATATACACCCCCTCACACACACACACAATTTGTTAAGCACTTTGAGATCATTTTGGATGAAAGGTGCTTTATAAATATTAGCCATTATCATTTTCCTTGTTCTAGCAGAGCCAGAAATGCTGGGAGAACAGTCACATGCAGTATTTCCATACTTCTACTTCCAGTCCTGGTCAGAACCAGAAACTGAAGAAGCATGCACGAATCAAACTAACATCTCAAACCTCACCGTTAAAAACATAAAACAAACAAAAAAATCTACCACCCTGCAAGTTGGGTTGGAGTTTGGGTAAAATATTCTGCTCTTTTAGTGCATATGAATTAGCTCACCTATACCTGATAGTGGAAACTGGGCTCAAATGTGCATTAGGCATAGCCCTGAACAGAGAGATGAAGCAGCTGCCCTGTATGAGAAGAGTTCAAGGAGGGATTGCATCTCATAGAGGCACAGTCCCTTCCTCGTTTCTTGGTGCAGGGGGAGAATGCCTTGGCTGCGCCATCTTTTATGATAGGTTAGCCTGCTCCCACCAATACAACTACCCCAGCTTGTGTTGGGACTGCAGTTGTTCCTGGCTCTTGCACAGAGTACAAAAGGCTTTGTGCCTTCCCATACACATACACACATCATGCAAGGGTCAAGGACAAACTGGCCTGAAGATTGGTTAGCCTCTTTTGGAATGACAGTATAAAGAATGTTGAATTTCTTAAATATTTGTTCAACTCCATGCCATATCAAAAGGTCTTTGACACATATTGATAAGTTCTATTAACATGCTTTCCCATTCTGTGAGGTAATGTGTGATGTGGGGCAAGGTACTTTCAGGATACCAGGCTAATGATTTAAGTTCAGGAGGACCTAAAAAGATTCTTTAAAAAAAAGAAATACATACTGAAATAAGAACATCCAAAAATAATAAATTAGGTTAGCAACAGCTCCCATGGCTGACGGATAACAAATCAGTTGATAAGTTTCAATAGCTACATGAAAGAAATATGCAATAGTAGATGTTCTCAGGACAGAGATATGATTAAATAGTCTGTGGAAGGTGCTTACCTGAATTACAACAGCATGCCTTCAGTTTTCTGGTAAACAGAAATTAACTTTAAAAAAAGGCACAGCCTAAACCAATGTAACTTTTATGGTGGAAAACAGCCAGCATGCCAGGAAATGGGGAAGGGAGAAAGCTGCATATCTACCCCTTTTCTTAGCCAGCATTATGTTGATTACAAAGTATTAATGGAATTTGTTGAATATTGTTCCTTGGAAATTATGGTGAGAGGGATGAAACAAAGCCTTTTGGAGTAGAAAGACAGAAACAATCTGTATTTGGATTTGGTTAATGATGTGATTCAATTCCGATAACAGGAAGATTAAAAAGTCAGCAGTGAGGATGTGTAAAAAGGACCCCCTCTCAGGGGCAGGGTGAGAAAGGAGATAGAGTTATAGGTTTGAAAGAAAAGGTTTTAAGTGAAAGTTTGGTTTGGGGGCACAATTATTTTATTTCTACCTAGCTTTACAAACATGGGTAGGTTCTCGATTTGTACTCAGTGCAATACTGTGCATATTTGGCATTGGTCAATTATTTTTCTGTCTAAGGTACTTCTATGGCCTTGTCACAGTAGTACATAAGAACATAAGAATGGCCGTACCGGGTCAGACCAAAGGTCATCTAGCTCAGTATCTGTCTACCGACAGTGGCCAATGCCAGGTGCCCAGAGGGAGTGAATCTAACAGGCAATGATCAAGTGATCTCTCTCCTGCCATCCATCTCCATCCTCTGATGAACAGAGGCTAGGGACACCATTCTTTACCCATCCTGGCTAACAGCCATTTATTGAGTTAATCACCGTGAATTTATCCAGTTCTCTTTTAAACACTGTTATAGTCCTAGCCTTCACGACCTCCTCAGGTAAAGAGTTCCACAAGTTGACTGTGCGCTGCGTGAAGAAGAACTTCCTTTTATTTGTTTTAAACCTGCTGCCTATTAATTTCATTTGGTGACCCTAGTTCTTGTACTATGGGAATAAGTAAATAACTTCCCTTATCCACTTTCTCAACATCTTTTAAGACTTCTTAAAACATGCTCCACACTTCATCCTTCTCAGATTTTGGAAGGCACTTCATATCTTAAACCTTGGGTTGAGTGCTGTAGCTATCTTTAGAAATTTCACATTGGTACCTTCTTTGCATTTTGTCAAATCTGAAGCAAAAGTGTTATTAAAATGAACATGTGCTAGGTCATCATTCGAGACTACTTTAACATGAAATATATGGCAGAATGTGGGTAAAATAGAGCTGGACACATAAAATTCTCCCCCAAGGAGTTCAGTCACAAATTTAATTAAAGCATTCTTTTTTTAATGATCGTCATCAGCATGGAAGCATGTCCTCTGGAATGGTGGCTGAAGCATGAAGGGGCATACGAATGTTTAGCATTGCTGGCACATAATACCTTGCAAAGACGGCTACAAAAGTCCCATGCGAACGCCTGTTTTCACTTTCTGGTGACACTTGTAATCAAGAAGCAGGCAGCATTATCTCCCGTAAATGTAAAAAAACCTGTTTGTCTTAACGATGGACTGAACGAGAAGTAGGACTGAGAGGACTTGTAAGCTCTAAAATTTTGCATTTTTTGTTTTTGAGTGGTGTTATATAACAAAAAAAATATATATTTGTAAATTGCACCTTCACAATAAAGAGATAGCACTACAGTATTTGTATAAGGTGAATTGAAAAATACTGTTTCTGTTGTTTCTCATTTTTACAGTGCAAATATTTGTAATAAAAATAATAATATAAAGTGAGCAATGTACACTTCGTATTCTGTACTGTAATTGACGTAAATATATTTGAAAATGTAGAAAAACATCCAAAATATTTAATAAATTTCAATTGGTATTCTATTGTTTAACAATGTGATTAAAACTGCGATTAATCATGATTAATTTTTTAAAGCATGATTCATTTTTTTCAGTTAATCTGTGAGTTAATTGCAATTAATTAACAACCTAGTAATTGCACACCACCCACACATGAACCTGACCCCACACTCATCCCTGTCCCTATTCTTTGAGCTTTACACAGGGGTGTTAAAGGGGCTGTATCTTCATATGTGTGTAATCAAAATAGTTGATAATAATTGCTCCTTTCTATGCTATCATGAAGTGTAGCCATGTGTCCCAAACAACTTACATGGCCTTCTCCAGAAAACTGTGCATCTGTTTGGGTGGCCAGGATTCATGGGCACTAAGAACAACAGGCATGCATATTGAATGGAGAGTTGCTGTTCTTGAAATAGCATGCCACAAAGATCATGGGTGAAATCTTGGCACCGGTTTAAGTCCATGGTTAAATCTCTTATTCTGACAATCTAGTTTTGCAAGACTGTTTAGACTTCCAATACATTAATTTTTTTTATTCTAAGAGTTAAGTATTTCAGAAATGTCCTTATTATTTACCACCTCCTCTTGCTTATTATCTTAACATAGAATAACATTACAGTTCTCTCTTGTTATACCACCTTTGTTTTGTTCAGGCATGACAATGAGATAACCCAGAAATGTGCAGTAGGAAACAAATCTGATGTTCAGTGAAAATGTTTAGTGGAAAGGCAGATAGCTGCTAAATACTTTTTTAAATACTGCAAAATTGCTGCATTTTAATATAACTTTTGTATAATACATACATCGCTGAGATAAATACCTCTTTTTTTAAGATAGTAGTATTCCAAAACGTAAATTTTTGAATCAGGTGACTATACATCTTTTATGTGCATGGCTGAATAGATAAGGCAAGCAAATTAGGCCTTAAAGAGGTTTAAGAAAATAACCACCATCAGTTACTTCAATGAGGACAGCAAATGGGTTGATTCATAGGTTTTACAGCCAGAAGGGACCACTTTGACCATCTTGAACTGACCTCTTGCCTATAGAATTTCACCCAGTAGTGCCTGCAGCAGGGGAAATTCTTCTTCCCTATTGTCTAAGTGAAGGTTATGGGGCCCAGTAACTGTGATTTAACTAGAACATATCTTCTAGAAAAAACATCCAATCTGAAATGTTGATGTTCGGAAATTGTCAGAGAGAAGGGGGAAACTGAATCTCAATGATTAAATTCACTTGTTTTGAGAAGTGAAATTGCAAATCCTCTAAAAAAATTCTCATGAACTATTTTTCCTAATTTGTTTGCTATCTAATATTTACTTATGGCACTGGATACATGCCATGGCAAAGATGTGAAAGTGTCAGAACTCACTTTCCCACAGTAATGTTTGTTGATGTTGCTTTGCTATCATTGCAGGTAGGGCCTTAACAAAATGTGACTGGCCTTGTGGAGTGTACACTTTGGGCTGCTATTGATTTTGGGTACTGCTTTCAAAATCAAAGGGGACACAGAAGCAGCACTAGATTATGTCCATACAATCTGTTGAACTATTCCACTTATAATCAGGGAAGGGACATATCCTACTATCAAACACACACACCTAGAAATAAAGTTAATGGGTCAAATGCATCCCAGAAGTAAACAGTGCATATCTCAGGGGAGTTGTGGGCAAATTAATTGGAGATTTAAATGGTGCTATCAGTGGGTTGGAAGAGAGGTAAAGTAGTGTGACTTGCACCAGTTTGGCATTCAGGGAGTATGCAAAATGAATGGAATGTACATGCTAAGGGGGCAAAAGAGGGTGTAGCAGGAAAGACCACTAACAGAAGGATGTTGAACTAAGTAGGGGACAATCCCCAAAAGTTCGACTGTGTTGGCTGGGGAGAGGGTAGCTGGTGGATGTGCTGATTCAGCAAATCCCATAGGCAGTTTCCGCAGGCAGGGCTCCTATAGAGCACACTGTGAATATTAAACCTGCCTTCCATCAGCAGAAACTCAAGGAAAGACAGATGCTGGTACCACTTCTTGGCCTATGTCAAGTAGTTCTCCCGCTTCTACCACGGCACAGTAGCTAAGTCTGGCAAAAAGAGAATGAATGTGGACCTTGATGTCTTCCTGTGATACTTAATATCTTAGTTTAAAGAGCCTGGTATTTGTAAAATACAAGTCATGCCAACTAGTGATTTGTTCTGCTAACATAGGTCCTTATACCACACTGGTATGATACATTTCTTACAGCCCAATAAAGCAAAAGGTGCTGAATGATTTTCACCATAATTCAATCTGCTACCAGTTAGTAAAACTAATAGACAGTGAATAATGAAGGTGAATTAGGTTTACTCAAGATGTCTGGGTTTAGTGACAGCAAAGGACATTTAATTATAGGTTGTACATAAGAAAAGTGTATGTGTACTTTATAATTATTCATATACCTCTTTATAACATAGTAATTATCTTAAATAGAGGTTGCGTGACAAATGTGTTGCATATTGTATTCAGGCACTATTAGAAAGCACCCAAGAAAGTAATTCAAAGAACACCTACCATAACACCACTTTATTTGAATTCAACTGCAAGGTAAGCACACAGAGGGCCAAATTCTTCCCTTGGATATGCTACTGCAATCCCATTGACTTTAACTGATTTGAACATTACAATGCTTTAAATGCAGTATTACCACTCTAGCCAGAACATCATCTGAGTGCCAAATTCCACCCTGACACCTATACAACTCTGACCAAAGTCAATGAGGTTAGGTGTGTGTGAGAGCAGAATTTAGTCCCAGGATGCAAAAGGGCTGTGCAGCATATTATTTCTCTATTTATATGCACAAACATATTAAAAGGTGCTTATCTATACACTATGGCATCCTTGATATAAACTTAAATTGTAAGTGCTCTTACCTCTTTTCCTATTTATATTCTTATTAGCTGAAACTTTTTTATTATTTTAAAAACAGTTGCAGAATTATCAAGCATCTTTTTGTATTTTTTAAACAATTAGTCAACTGCAACCTCATTAAAATGTAAATATAAAATATGTAGGAATTAAATGTTTTGTTATCTCCTTTGTGTACTTAACAAATTTTTAAAAAGCATATTCAGGCAAAAGCATTTAACAGGTGTTACACTATTTAAAAATAAAAAAAACTCTTGCAAGCAAGAATTGGGAATGTATATATGCTAGTGTGCCCATCACACTAGACTCCTCTTTTCCCTTGAACACTTGAAGACTTACAAGTTTGCTTTTAAAAAAGGCTGCAGGCCACATACTGTACTTGGGTGAATCTGTGAAACTGCTTAAAACTTAAATACTGTCAACTATCCTGCAGAAATATTCATCTGTACATCTCCACCTGAACACAAATGTATTCAACTTGCTGTACCACATAATGTAATTGAATTTTATTTTGTATAGTCTGGCCCTTATACCATAAGTACATTTATGAAATATTTTCATATGGATAACTGAGACTTTAATCTTGTGGAGAATGACCTAACAAGAACCCAAGGCTGGAAGCTGAAGCGAGACACATTTAAATTAGAAATTAGGCACAACTTTTTACCAGTGAGGGTGATTAACCATTGGACAGAATTACCAAATCTCTTGATATCTTTCTATCAAGACTGGAAGATATGCCTGAGCTATACACAAGTTATGCTTTAGTCAAAGATAAGTATTGGGCTCAATACAGAGGTAACTTGGTGAAATGTAATAGTGTGAGATATACAGGTGATCAGACTAGATGATCTAACAGTACCTTCTGGCCTTAAAACCTATGAGTGTAGGAAAATACTCATCTGTTTCATTAAAATGCCTATAGACCAAAGTTGGAACTGTTTTGTTTAGTTGCCTTGAAATAATTGCATATCAATTTTACAGTTTTGCTATATCACATCATACCTGTGAATTAAAAGTATAAAACTGGAGACAGAAATTACACTGCCTTTGCAACAGTTCTGTGAATGAGCTGAAGTTTCAAAATCTTTCAATACTTTTTAGGGGAGTCTTTTTTTCTCTGTTTTGATCTTCTCTACCTTTTTGTTTACAGAAATGAATCCATTAATAACATGGACTAGCATAAAATCTGTATCCTTCCGTATATGTTTGAATAAGTTAGTAGTTTTAAATGTAGAGGGTGGGGGAACAGGTTGGTGGGTTTCTTTGGCATTCTTAATCTATAAACATTTCTTTTTAAAACTGACTTTTTGAAGGTTACTAGATTGTGATGTAAACTAGTGTCCCTGAGGGTTGGGGTATATTGGCCAGTATTTGTTCCCTTAAAAAAACAAACAAAACAAAACTCAGATTTCTTGAGAAATACAGTTCAGCAATCATCTCCTATTTCGTTGGACCCAGGTATTTCTGGACTCAGTGTAGTAAGTAGTAAATTTCCCATGTAAATTTGAATGCCTTTGATTATCTGTTTAAGTCAGTCCTTTGGAGATACATTTTCAGTGTCATATATGATGCCCAGTGCACAACTTCTTGCATTGAACATTCACCCCCCTTCGTATTATATTAATAGAGTTACCTTGTGGTTTAACATCAGAGACCTAACTTATAGTACATTGCAAATACTCATATACTTCGTACTCGGGGGGGCGGGGGGTTGTATGTGTGTACAACTCCATCAATGCATCACTTAGCTTAGCTATGAATCTCTTTCAGTCCCATCTACATAAATGTGACATTATATGACTGTTTGTTACTGTATATTGTCAAGAAATGCAGAATTTTGAAATGAACTGCGATGCAAAACTTTTACAAAGCTGCCAGCTCCACACTGCCCAGGATTCCCCGTATGATGGGAACCCCTCAGTTAAATAGGCTTTATGGCCTCTTTGCATGGTCTGAGCTGCATAAAGAGACCACATCATGGGGAGAATTTGGCCTGAAGGACATTAGAATTAAAGTAATTAGAACAAAATGCTTGACCAGGGCTCTAAGACACTGTGGTAATACAAATAATAGCAACAGAATAATGATAAATATGTGTATGTAAGTTATATAAATAGTATGATAATATATTGCATTACAGTAGAACTCCTCTTTACAAACTACTTGGGACTTGACAAGTTCAGAATATTGAAAAGTTCACAAAATTCAATATCTCAAAATCACAGTAGGTGCATGTGTTGTAGTATGGTGCATGCATTGCTTCTTCTTATCCTTCAAACCACTACAAAGCGATTTCCAAAGCACTGAATGCATCAGAAAGGGAAGGAATGTTGACTTGTTCTTCATCAACACTACTTTGATGATGTGATTTTTTTTTCCCCCACTGGGAAAAATGGTTTGTATAATTGCTCATTCGTGAATGTGGTGTTTGTAAAAACAAGGTTCTTCTATATTTAAGTTAGCATATTGTTAGTGCCATCAAGTAGTGCTATTGTACATAGTCTTCTAAGTTCTTTTTCCTTAGGGCTTGTGTACATGGGGAGTCAAGTTACAACACTGCAATCCAGGATGTGAATCTACAGAGTACCAGCCTGCCGCATAGTAACATCCCATGTGGGCCCAGCTATAGTGCAGTGAAAGTCCTAGTGTCCAGCTTAGCTTATTAGTAACTTGCCTTGTAGACAAACCCTTAGTGCATGAGCAAATTTTGAGTCTTGAAGAAATGCATGTATTATTGTTGGCTTGGTTGCAATGTTTGTATACAGGGCTGTTCTTAGGATTTATTAAACTGGTACCCCTGCTCCACTGAAGGCGGTCCCCAGTCGGCACCACTGACCCCAATGTGTTGAGGGGACACAGCCACCATCCCTGCCTGAGGACCTCCAGAACATCCCCTGCCCCCATTGCTGAAACACACCGAGCTTTGTATGCAGCAGACACTGCAGCAGTGGTTCAAGGCAGGCTTTGTGCTGTCACATGGGGGCTGCATCTTGCCAGAGCCCACGCCTCTCCTGCAGCCTGTAGTCATTCCTGGCTCACCACAAGTATTTTGACAGGAAGTACCAAGCAGTAACAACTACAACAATACAAGTTTGTGTTTGTGCATGACAGAGTGTGTGGGTAGGTGTATGTGTGAGAGACGGAGAGTGCCAGTGCATGTAAGAGAGAGAGCCCATGTGACTGTGTGTGTGTTGGGGGTGGGGAGAAGCCCACTGGCCCAGCATGGGGAAGGGCCGGAGAAGAGAGGATGCCATCTGCAGCCAGTGACGGGAATGGTGCCCCAAATTTTTGGGTGCCCTATGCAGCCGCGTATGCTGCGCATGCCTAAGGACGGCCCTGTTTGTATAGAGGAAGTTCTTGCAGGTAGCAAGATTTCTGGAAAAAGGGGTTGCCTGCATGCTGTTTGTGACAGCATCTTTTCCAGGACTGGTGTACAGGAACTCCTCACTTAAAGCTGTCCCAGTTAACATTGTTTCAATGTTAAGTTGCTGATCAATTAGGGAACCCGCTCATTTAAAGTTGTGAAATGCTCCCTTCGTCGTTTGGCAGCCACCTGTTTTGTCCACTGCTTGCTGGAAGAGCAGCCCATTCCAGCTAGCTGGTCGGGGCTTGGAACCAGGGTGGACCAGTAGCCCTCCTATCAGCTCCCCCTCCCCTCCCTAAATTCCCTGTGCAGCAGCTGTCCCTCACCCCACTGCCATGTGCTGCTCCTGTCCTCTGCCTTGGAGCTGCTCCCAGAGACTCCTGCTTGCTGTACAGGGTGAGGGGGGAAGAAAGGGGCTAATGTCAGGATGTCTCCCCCTCCCCCTGCTCCTGCACCCTGCTTACCCAATCTTCCATAAAGCAGGGGGGACACAAAAAGGAGGGAGGGAGTGCCTAGGCAGTAGTTGCCATCTGGGGTCTCAGCAAGCTGATTTAATTAACAAGGCAGTGTACTTAAGCCTGGGGTCAGCTACTTAAAGGGGAAATGCACATTTTTTCTCTCACACACGGAGTGTGTATCTCTGTCTGCCTTCCCTCCTTTTCTGCTGCCTTGTAGAGTGTTGTGAGAGTTAACCCTTGAGGGCTCAGTCAATTGCTAGTTCATTTAGCAGTAAGGCATTCCCTGGGAAACATGTCAGCCTCTGACTCCTCCACCTCAACCAAGCTTCACAATCATCATCACTGTGTACCAGTATTAAATTGTTTCTTTAAAACTTATACTCTGTGTGGTGTGTGTGTGCATGTGTGTGTGCGTGTGCGCGTGCGTGACTATATATAGTCTTTGTCTGGTGAAAAATTTTCCTGGAACCTAATCCCCTCATTTACATTAATTCTTATGGGGAAATTGGATTCGCTTAACATCATTTCACTTAAAGTCGCATTTTTTAGGAACATAACTACAACGTTAAGTAAGAAGTCTATATGTATGAGTAAAGAAAGCTATACTTGGAGTATTCCCAGATTCCACATTACAGCTTCCACTGGGAAGCTGACTTGCAAGGCCCATAGGAGTGACACTGGTGTCAAGGGGCAACAGTGATGATGATGTAATTAAAGACATTATCCAGTGCATGTGCATAAGGAGATAATGTTAAAGTTATGCATGCAACTATAAATATTGCATTTCCTGACTTTGAAGTGTTTAACTATACAATCTTAATTTCCTCTTCTAGTGTTTTATATGGAATATATACATACATACATTGGATGTCCTATAATAGAGAGCAGATTATGCCTGAATAGTTTGCAAAGGAGCAAATGTGCTTGGGGGAAAAAAAGACACAAGGAGTTTCCCTCTTTCCATCCCCAGGCATAGTTATAGTAGTTATAGTCCTTGCATTCCTCTGAATGCAAAGACTGCCCAAGTCTGGTATACATAATGACACTTGGCTTTCCAAAGGGGACAGAGAGGTGGTAGCCATGGACCCACCCCACTGCATTTGGCCTCTTGGAGGAGTATAAGGAACTATGTGGCACCCTTCCTTGAGATGGTGTGCTCCTGGACACATGGTGCCTGCCTGAGGATAGTTCACCTCTGCCCACATACTATACTGATAAATGCTTTAGAAATGCAAACAGAGATTAGAAATGACACAATAACTTCATGTCTGCTTTACTCACACAACTGAACCCTATCATTTTATCTATATCTCTTGCTGTGCTTGTAGTTACTATATCAGTTAACCAGTTACATTAATGATGAAACTTGCTAAAGCTACACTTAATGAACTATGCTTAACAAAGCGTTTTTTTAAGCGTTTCGTAATACCACATCAAAAACAAAGGAAAATGTTAATGAAACGCCTAGTTAATAACAATCAATGACATTGACTCTTGCTTCTTGAATATCCTGGCACAAATACACAATCACAAAAATTGTCCTGAGCTGCAAAATTTGGATAAGTAGTTGAGTACAAAAACCTGTCTATAGATGTTGCCTATAGATGTATAAAACCAGTGTCACAGCTCCCACTTACACCAGTAATGAATCTGGCCAATTTTGTTATTCTCTGGAAGAATGGCTGTTGCATTACTACAAGTTCTACTTTTGGTCAATGAATATCACAAGTGATATCTTGCCAAAATCCAACAAAATAATTACATCTCAGAGTAATGGGTAAAGATTCATGGACAAACTACAATGTCACAGTGTCAATGGTTGTCAGCACCAATTAACTAGCGTTCTATACATTTTCCCAATATTTTCAGCATGCAGTATGTTTATGAATAATGATACTGCACAAGTTATCCTTCAAATAAGAGCACTAAAGAGGACTAAAGGAATTCTGTCTTAGAAACAAATTGTGACTACTAACAAACATGTTCTCCAAGCAGAAAAGCCAACAAGCATGAGTCTTCTGAAAAACATCACGCAGAGATATTAGGTTAATGCCTCTGACCCTTGGTCATGCTGTATGCTTCTGATTTATTAGCAAAAATCTTCTGACAGTACATAACTAATGTGCTGAGAGGTATAATGAATAACTCTTTGCACTAGAAGAATTCACAGACTTTGATCAGAGTCCCATGAGGCAACAGGTCAAGATGAACCATAAAATCTGATTAGTATCAACTATCATCAGCCCATATGCTATAAATATTAGCCATCCCTAGCAAAATGCACTAAGAAATCAACACTCACTTTTGACAATGTGAACCTGGAATCTAATCAGACATTTTCTATTCGAGAACTGTGACATTTTTCATCTAATAATATGATTTCACAGGAAGACAAAAACGTTGCAGGCTGACATTGCCTGTAATCACAGTGTATTTTGCAAGTCACCTGGAGGACTTGCATGTTAACTGCATGTGCTGTCACCAATTCCAGAAGACACTGTAGAGCTGGAATGAAAGCCCTTCAACCATTATTTCAAAATACAAGCAGCGAATTTTTCTTTCAAGTTGAGCAGGAGATCATTTTAATATTAAAAGCCTGAAGTTGCCCATTGAAGTGTGCTATAAATTCAAGTACAGAATACTTATTTGCTGGTTAACACATTCTGCAATCTTATACGGATATTTGGATTTAATAGGTCTTTCCCATCAGTGACTTCCATGAGCCTACAAAATATTCCTAATAATTATAAAAGGTTGATGAACCAGTGACAAATTGAACATATCAATTTTTCCCTCAAATAAATAAATAAATAAATAAATAAATACCAATAGTGTCAATTATATTTTAGGCCTGACCCAGCAAGGTGCTGAATACTTGCACCTCCCATTGATTTGTTAAGGTACAAATTAAATGTCTAATGCTTACCTTACTGGCAGTGCACAGGGCAGAATTCTGGTACAGCCTCACCTCTCCCTCAGAACATTAAATAGAAGGGCTAAGAAACCACAACCCATTTGTGCAAAGTCTGATTCTCATACTTTCTAAACTAGGCCAAATCCAAACCAGTTTTCACTGGAACACTCAAGGGTACTTCTCTGTAAATACTATTTCCCCGCCAAATGTCAGCTTCTCAGCACCAGCCATTTCAGTTCTGCAGATGATCAAAAAGGTTACAAGATTTTTTTTAACAATTGGAAAAATGTATTCCCTACCACACACGTCCTTATACTCAAAACCAGATGAGCTGTTTTTGCTTAAATTTACCGAAATAATCACATTTCGATAGACACTAGGCCTGCAAAATTTCAGCCTGAAAGTTGAAACTTTCGAAAGTCATGCACAATTGAAAACTGGGAGTTATAAAGGAAATGTTTAGACGACCTTAACTACAGCTGTCATTAGTGCTTCAGCTATTGTATGTTTTAACATTGATAGAAAACAAGAAAAATGCCATATCTGGGGATATCATAAACAGAGCTGCTAGTTCTGCCTACAGTTAAGGTTGCCCTACACTTGCCATCATATTATCCTGTTTTCAGTTGCTCATAATTACAACAAACATTAACTGTTTGGACTGAAATTTCCTGTCTCATGTGTCTGTCTTAGGCTGAATTATTTTGGAAGCGGTTCAGCCATTTCTCACAACAACAATAGGGCAAATATGTTGTTTTGCTCATGTGAATAAAAATTCTTCCAACCATTTTGTTGACAGAATCTAATGACTATATGCTTTGTAACAAGCACTTTTCTATTGAAATTTGGCAGAGGGGTGGCCTTTGTGCCAGGAATGTGCTTTTTGCTCTTCTCATGAAAACCCACCTATATTTGGCCAAGTTATTAAAAAAAAAAGTTTGCATATGCTCAATAGAGACTTTAAGTATAGACTTTAAATAGGACTATAATCCATCTATTTTATAAATTCATTCCTGAATTGAATTTTCAGATTTGCCACAATAATTCTTCATAGAACAACTGAATTTTGTTAGGGTTCTTCCCCCCAGTAAAAAAAATTCTCAGGATTGCAGAATGTTCCTTTCTCCAACTAAAGTCTATCAGAGTGCAGCATGCCAAGACTTCTTAAAAAATGTGTACTGTTTTATCACATTGTCCTGGGCTCCTCCAGCTAACAACCAACAATTTCTACAATCTAGAGAGATAATATGTCAGACACAGGTCACTTTTGAAACTAAAAAGTTAAAACCTTAAATCAGAAAAACCTAAATGAGTTTCACACAGGTTAACTGATGTAACTGCTCAGAACCATCTATGCAGTGCCTCTGCTTTGTTGTTTGGTGTTCTGATATTTTTATTTCAGATTCATTTGACATATATGGAGAGAGATGTCACAACAAAAGAAAAATCAGATGTCCAGGATAAATGCACAAGCTGAATGTATCATGGAAATGTACATTAGATTGATTTATATAAGTTATGTGGATATCACTTCAGTAAAGAGCTACATCAAAAAATGTAATCCCAGCCTTACAAACTTATCTCCTGACTCTGCAGAGCTACAAATGGAAGCTTTATCCAACAGGAAAGGGAGATTCTCAAATTCCTAACTGGACCTTGGCACACTCATTCTAACTTTGGAAAGACCTATGATATTGAACCTTAAAATTTTGGCATTTGTATGTATAGAAACTATTTTAGGTACTTTTTAGGGAGATATATGGCTTCCTTTGAGTATTATAGAACTGGACTCATAATAACTAAGTCAGGCAAACAGATACCAAAATTTCCCTCCTTAAATTCTGTATTTAAAACATTTATGATCCTTCATTGTTTACATACACAGGACAATTTTGCTCTGTGGAAACTGGACATCTGTCATGCCATACCAGTGATTTTAATCACTAGCCATTTGAAATCGATACCCACATTTGCTTCAGTTGACAAGAACCAGAGTAATGGCAGACGTGAAGGTCAAAAACTCAGTTCTTTGAAAAAGAGTGAGAGAAGCTGGAGGAAGAGAAAGGAAGAATTGATGAAAGAAAAAGTGGCAGGCAGTTAGAAAGCACTCACCAAATAGTCTATGTGGAAAAGTAAAAAATCCCAATGCAAAAGAGGAAATCCCCACATAGCTTCCATTACAGACACACATTACTGTGCTGAATGAATTACTGTGCTTTGCACCTTTAATGGAACTTACTTTCTAAATAAATAACGTTAACCAAAGGCAGAGTGATTGAACAAGGAACTATGGAAGTAGGTCTTATTAGTTCCATGATTTTTATGGACACTTCACTTTATTTTTACTTCACTGGGAAGTAGGCAAGTCAAAGGTCTGGTTTGTAAATAATTTCCTGAGTGTAGCATGGGGTTTTTAAACATGTTTAAAGAAATGACTTTAAGAAGGGACTAGAAAGAGAAGCATGGAGATCGCTTATTGGATTGGAAATCAGGACTCCTGGGTTCTATCCCTTGTTTTGTCATTGCCCTGCTGTATGATCTGCCCTAAGTCATGTCACTTTTGTGCCTTAGTTTCCCCAGACATAAAACGGGGATTATGGTACTTTCCCCTCATTTATAAAGTGCTTTGAGATGTATGGATGATAACTGCAATATGGAGTCAATCCTTCGAGGTGCTGAGCAGTCCTCTGACATGTTGAGTGCCCTTAGAATGCCACTGAAGTCAGCGGGAGTTGAAGGAGACTTACTTCACTGGATCACTCTGGATCGGACTCTCTAAGAGCTAAATATTATTACTAGTCCCCAGTTTTAAGATTTCAGATTATTCTTACCTCATTGTGAATTGCTATTTGCAGGTCTGTGAATTGTTCAGCTTGAAGGGCACTGTTATATTGACATGCCATTCAATGACCTTGGCATATTCTTAATGAGATCTACTTCAGTGACACAACAATCACTGAAAAAGCTAGATGAACGATTCAAACAAAGGAAAACTGCTAACATTTTCCATGATCAAGATCAATATGCTTTATAATGCAGAAACAGAATAAAATGCTTATTGGCTAAGTCTCTTTATCCACCACAAAGAGTAACCCATACATGTACAGTACATCTGGCAACAGAATCAGGTAAACAAATTAGTCCGGGAGATTAATTGTTTGTGAACTAAGGCCTTTGCAACAGTTCTTTCAACAGACTGAACACAATGCAGACATGACTTTTTTTTTTTTAAATCCAGAAATCAACATTGCTAAACTTCCTAGTTACTATTGTACATTGGGTCACAAGGAAAAAGTCACCCATTCCCCCTGCTGTCCTTTTAGTGATGGCTCCTTGCCTATGTTAAAAACATTATTTTTGATGTTTAGTACACACAATATCAATCTAAGTCATGTGATATTTTTTCCTGTCCATAATTTACTGATAAGCTTAACAAAATTAAATAGTAAAATAAATTTACCAGTGGATGTACTTATAAAATGAACATGGAAGAAACTTTCTTGCATGGGAATGTTTTTATGTAGCCGATGGCAGTTTTAAGTAAGAGAATACATCCTGTCACCTATTTGATTTAGCAAGACGTAAGTAGGTACTCTAAGAACAGCCAGCCAGTCAATTGGTTTAGCGCTGAGTGAAGCTAAATTGCCAAGCCATTTTCTGGTTAGGTCAGCCAAATGCTATAATAGTACTAAAACCTTTCTAGCATTCTGTTATTTGGCTCTGATGCTAGAATTATGCCAAATTAAATTACAAATAAACCTTACTCACTTTGAGCTTGATTCTACAGTCCTTGATTATGCAAAACTCCTATTGTTGTCAGCTGGAGTTTCTGTATGAGTAAGTTTAGAAGGCTCAGACCCTTCATGTGTTTATAACTTCATCATTTAGTTCTAGTTATTCTCAAAGTGTATTGCTTTATTTTCTGTCTGATTTTCCTTCATGTATCGTTCCTGAGACATCCAATTTCTCAACAGAATCTACTGTTTATGTGAAAAAGAATCAGTACCGTATCACTCAATTATTTGCTATGTCCTGAAAATGTATATCTATAGCAACCCTGCAAATTATATACACATGTATCTGTAACCACTTAGTATCCCTGCTTCATATTATCCAAAAATCAAACACACAAAAACCAGAAATAAGAAGAGAGAATAAAATCTGCTGACTCTCTCTCTAACATATGGTGACTTTGAAATAACATTATTTAACAGAGGGCAGCCTGACTAAAACTGACAAAGTTTTATTACCATAAGTCATAAAGACCATGTTCTTGTACAAAAGCCAAGATGCTGATATTTTGTTGGCCTACTAAATGATTAATAAACAGAGCCAACACATTTTAGATAGAAGATACTATTAAGATATGTTCTTGGGGAATGAGAAGCAGAACTTTTTGAAATGGTTGTTCTTAGAAATCTAAATCTCTATTTATATATGGCTGGTGAAGCAAAGCAGAATTTAAAGAGCTTCTTCACATAAAATAATGATTCACACCTAGATGCAAACTTGCACTCGCACACTGAAATATTGTAGAACCGCAAAGTTATGAACATGTCATGAATGGAAATTGTTTGTAACTCTGAAATGTTTGTAACTCTGAACAAAACGTTATGGTTGTTCCTTCAAAAGTTTACAGCTGAATATTGATTTAACACATCTTTGACTTTACTGTGCAGAAGAAAAATGCTGCTTTCCTTTTATATTTTTAGTAGTTTACGTTTAACACAGTACTGTACTGTGGTGTGGTTTTGTGTGTGTGCTTTCTTTTGTTTTGTTTGGTCTCTGCTTCTGCCTGTGTACTTCTGGTTCCAAATGAGATGTGTGGTTGACCGGGCAGTTCATAACTCTGAGGTCTACTGTACAGCTAATCAAGTCAGACCACACTTTACAGTTCCTAGGGCAGGCTCCCAGTTGAAACACACTGCAAGCCCATATACTCTACACCTGTGTATTTGGCAGGGAAACAACCTATCCTGCTCTTGAATTCCTGCAGTGATGGTGTCAAAACTTCTATCTGAGCAAACAAATTCCACTGATAAATTGTTCCTGTGGTTAATGACTTTCTTCTAATCTTCTCTACTTATTTCCTGGCCCAAGCAGTCATCTAGCAGAAATGGCCACAAAGTTCTTCTTTTGCTGTGAAATGAACAGGACTTCACAGAGAACACCTCTGAAACAGCTTCTCTTCTTCTCATAGGGACAACTGTCAAATCCTTTGTTTCCTTCTATTTCCACCTACTTTCTGCCCCAACACTGGCCACAGAGCAGTTGGATGTGATCAGTATTGTGTGTACAGTGAATTTGCAGTGTTGTGGTCACCATGTCGGATCCAAGATATTAGAGAAACAAAGTGGGTGAGGTAATAGTTTTTATTGGATCAACTTCTGTTGTCTCTTTCACGAACAGAAGAAGTTGGTCTAATAAAAGATATTACCTTGCATAGTGAATTGTCATTCCTGTAGCATGTGAGCTAGATTTTGTAATAGAGAGATTTTTCAGTAGAATCAAATGCTAGTAACACAACATGCTGTATTGATGGTTATTCATTTTAATATTTAAATAAAAACATATGCTTCCAATTTTTTTTCCAGTTTATTCCATGTTGCCACAGAAATTGCAACGTGCCCCAGAACTGGCTTGCCGAAGAAATTGGGCTGAAGTGTGAAGATTGCTGGAGAATTTAAATCAGGCTTGCTATAAAAGACATGGGAACTTGTATAAAATCATGTATCCAGAAGCTCCCTCCCCTCATGTACAATCCTATATCAAGCATTTCACTATCCTCCCAGCTGTACAATCCTGTCTGCAATCATATCAACAAATTATTCATTTTTGGGGGGAAAAGTAAACCATTGCAACTATGCAAATTACTGCAAGTTCAGTTATTTAAAAACAAACACATGCTTTTGAACAGTTTGAACTGTGTTTGGACATTTCAGATTATATTTACAGTCAGATAAACATGTTTCTATGAACAATAAACTGTTTGCAGAGTGAAGCTTGGTATCAGTTTTTAAAAGTAATTAATCATCCTAAAAATAATAAAATATTCACCTTCCTGGTTTAAAGAGTCTTCTAGCTGATTTCTGTTTATCTACAGTTCAGTGAAACTAAATGATAGAGGAAAATCTGCCATTGTTACTGCCTGTGGTATACTGGAAACCAGAAGACAGTACCTCAATGGAAGGTCTTTTATCAGCCCAGGCTAAATATGGATGAAAATATTCTAGGTCAGCAGTTCTCAAATGCAGCTACCAGGGGCTTTCTTGTGACTCACAGCTTCCTGGGTGGTGATTGCAAGGGAGGGGAGACCAAGCCCAGTGGCCTTTCCCCCAAGGCCCCATCAGGACTGTCCCAGCCCACTTCTGGAGCCACTCAACACTGTAGGAGCAGGCAACCCGAATGAGTTCTCACCTTTTCTGCGGGTGGTTGGCTTGGGCTTCAGCCAGGGGGTGGGCAGCAGGCTCTGTCCCCCAGCTGCAGGACTTCGGAGTCGGCCCTGGGCTCACACCCTCCCCCTACATCACCCAGGGCCTCTGTTGCCTCCTCCAGCCCCCCATCCCCTCTGCCCCCTCTCCCTATCTACCTCTCATCTAGGGCTTAATTTGCTCCCAGCTTGCCAGGGCTGGAGTAACTCTACTGTGAAAAGGGATTATTAAACAAATATACAACTACCACTTTTTACTAGCTAGCAAGTCTAAAAAATAAAGCAACCAAAAAGAGCAAACAAGCAAAGCATCATATTTGTGTTTTCTATTCTGTTTATGTCCAGTAAGAATAGAGAGAACTGTTGTCATAGTATAATTCCCAAATCTGGACCTTAGCGTCCAGGATATGGGTACTAGCATAAATTCCCCTAAGCTTAATTACCAGCTTAGATCTTGTACTGCTGCCACCAATCAGGACTTAGAGTAGAGCGCCTGATAGACTCTGGTCTCCCCTAAAACCTTTCCTGGGGGCACCAAGACCCAAATTCCTTGAGTCTCACAACAAAGGGGAATAAACCATTTCCCTTCCCTCTCCTCCCCCTGTTCCCTCCCTGGGCTCCTGGAGAAATATACAGATTCAAGCTCCATGAATCTAAACAAAGGGATTCCTCCATCTCCTTTCTTCCTCCCAGATCTTTCCCGCCCTGGGTACACTAGGAGATCACTGTGATTCAACTTTTTGAATCACAACACAGAGAAATCAGGTGGGTTCCCCGCACTCCCTTCTCCTTCCCTGTTAAGTACAGACACAATTCCCTTGAGCCTCAACAAGGAGAAAAATCAGACAGGTCTTAAAAGCAAAACTTTTAATAAAAGAAAGAAAAATAAAAGGTCTATCTCTGCAATTTAGATGGTAAAAAGTTACAGGGTCTTTCAGCTTATAGACAATAGAAAGAAAGCCTTCTCCAGCAGAAATACAATTTTAAAGTACTTTCACCCAAATACACATTAAACTCTACCAGCCAGATACACAGTTGCAAATACAGAAAACAATTAAAAAGGCTAAACTGTCTTTCTACTTTTGTACTTACAAAATTGGAACAGAAGATTAGAGAGCCTGTAGGTATGTGTGGTCACTTTCAGAGCCTAGAGAGAACAAAGCAAAACCCAAAAACTACAAACAAAGGCTTCCCGCCACCGGGATTGGAAAATATCTTGTTTCCTGATTGGTCCTCTGGTCAGATGTTTGGGTCCCTGTTTGTTAACCCTTTACAGGTAAAAGAGACTTTAACCCTTAACTATCTGTTTATGACAACTGTACATTATTTTTATTATTAAGTCTGCAAAAAAAACACCCTGCATAAATAAATTACAATAATTTGGACATGTATATGTGCAATTTATTTGTTTTTCCTAAAGTTAATTAAGTATTTTAGGAAAAATTGTCAGAGCGGTCACTAGTAAGAGATGGTGGCCGCACTTTGAGGCCACCAAAAAAGTTGCTGTGAGAACCCCTCTTCTAGGCAAACAATAAATACAATACATGGTCACTGCCATTAAGGATCTGGGACATGGTGCCTTTCATTTTCTGTTTGTCCTCTCCCTAAATTTTGCTGGTATTTTCTCTACAAATCCAATAATACATAGACTTTCTGTATAATTTTAAGGCCTTGATTTGTTTGACAACATTTTCAAGTGCCATACATTGGGTGTGGGGTGGGGGTTAAATTAATTATATATGGTATTTATTACGTTATAGCCTTGAATGAATAAATTCCCTTCCAGATTTGAAACAAGAAATTGTTTGTCTGGGAATCAGTTCAGGCTATTTTTTTTTGTAAGATTTGAATCAACTTAAAAAGAAAAGCCTATATCATGTTACTGAATTAGATTTACAGTGTGTTAAGTAGACTTATGTGTTTCTCTGTACATTTAACTGCAGAGCTGTGTGTTTTCTTCTGGAAATCTAGTGAATAATCAAGCCAAAATATTGACTGGATTTAAGCAACAGAACAAGAAAGAAAGTAAACTAGGAGAGTATGAGTTGCTTTGATACAATGAGAAATGAAAATGTAAATTTACTATTCATAAAGACTTTCAAATAATCCTTCCGTAGGCTCTATTTTAATTTCAGAGAAGTAGGCCATCATTCTTGAAAATTTAGCCCCTGTATTTTACATACATGCATTAATACTGTAACAATTTTCCTCTATTTTAAGATTTCTTTTAAATCAAAGCTGAGCTGACGAATCATGCAAAACCACAGCACTGAAGGACAACAATGAATCAAGTAACCGAAAAAGTGTGGCACAAGTTTAATCTGGAACAATTCCATCGACTTAACTGGAGTTACTTCAGATTTAAACCAATATAACTGAGTTCAGAATCTCCTCCACAACTTTAGAATGTAGTCCTGTTTCTGTCACCTTATTTATACTGAGTAACACCTTATTCATGTGATTGATTAGCTCCCACTAAATCCATTGACTAGTTAATGAGAGCAATGACTATTCAATGTGAACAAAGTTGGTTTAATCTGACCCTTAAAAGTTTAAAGTTAAAATGAAGATTTAAAGGACAGGCACTTGCCAAAACAAAAAGCCCCACCAAGTCAGCTCTAAGGTGCCCTAGAAGCCTGGAGTCTGTCTAACAGGTAGATTCTCCCCAGGTGTGGGTTCATTGTGACAGGACCATCTCCAGGTCCTACTGGGTTCCTATAGGGGAAGGCAAATTTAATTTCTGACATCAGCACAGTCTGCAGTACCCTGGACACAAATTAGTGCAAGTCATCACTGCCACTTTTCAGCCTGAACTGATCACCTGCACACCTCTGGAGGGGAGTTTGTGTCTGCCTTACTTTATTGAACCATCTCTTCGTGAGCTTTCCACCATCAGCTGCTCTTGTGCTTGGTTTATATCAACAAAACAGCATTAATCAGAAGTGTATTCACCTTTAGTCTTAGTTTTCCTAGTCCTACTTGTGTGATATTTAATGGTGTTCAGACAGCAGGATGATGATCAATGTATAAGAAACCTAGATAGAATACATTTAAGCCATCTGTGAGGAGTTCCCTTCTGGCTATTTTCCAGGCCTGGATAGATACATCGTAGGAGCCATTTGCTTTGCAGTATATGCAGGGGTGGCTCTAGACATTTTGCCCGCCCCAAGCACGGCAGCATGCCGCAGGGGGTGCTCTGCCGGTTGCTGGTCACGCGGCTCCGGTGGACCTCCCGCAGGTGTGCATGTGGAGGGTCCACTGTCCCGCAGCTCCACCGAAGCGGGAGGTCCACCGGCAGCCGCGGGACCAGCGGACCCTCCGCAGGCATGCCGCCGAAGGCTGGCTGCCTGCCGCCCTCCCGGCAACCGGCAGAGCACCCCTCGCGGCATGCGCCCAAGCATGTGCTTGGCCTGCTGGTGCCTGGAGCCACCTCTGAGTATATGGCTATGGTATATATGGTAGTGAGGAGCATATGAGAGATAAGGAATTAAGCTTTGGGGCTGATCAACATAGGTGGCTAGTCGTTGAGGAGGGAAGGATATGTTTCTACAGAGATCATCACCCAGCAGTGATTTTCAAGATGCATGGTGATGCAGTCTCACTAGCTGAGATTAGAATTTTACTCAGTGACCTTTCATCAAGCCTTACCAATACAGATTAGAATTAGCAACCTCTACATTCAAAGGAAATGTCAACCCACACAAATTACACAACACACTTTTTAGCAAATTCCCACAATTAAAATAATTAATGAAACTGCAGATGGCTGACGTTGCTTTTAGTTTTGAATTAAGTTGCCTGTTGTTTCATTAATATTCTATGCTTTGAGCCATGGGTTGCAGAAATTCATTCTTCTGAATTTAAAAGTCTGGGAAAGTACTGGTGACTCACTGATATATTTTTGATTATTACCTCTGCAGAACTACTACTGAATTCTGGAATATCCACTCAACTCATATGCATCTTTCCTCGACGTGTTCTGCCATAATGGGCCCATTTCACTGGCCCAAAACAAAATCAGTATCACAACTAGCAGCTCAAATTCTTAATTCACACAATAGATTCAGATCTCATTGACCCAGACAGCCAGAAAAGACAGCCAGTCCTTGCAAGATGGTCAGAGAGGAACAATCCTGTCTTTCACCATGGGCACGCTTACTAACAGGAGTACTACAGATAAAGTTAATAAACCCAACAATCTATTAAGTGCATAAATGTTCCTTAGTTCCATTGATGATGGAGTCGCAGGTTTCTATAAACAAAAAGTGCAGATCTCATTGTCACACCATGTAACAACTTCTGTGCTGGATTGCCGTCACATAAACACCTTAAACAAGTTTCAACAAGTGAGGCTGAATCACTTGATGAGAGCTGAAAGATCACAGGACTGAAACTTTGTCATACTGATTATCTAAAGCCCCTGGAAAGAAATCCTTGCATTTTAGTAAGCAGGCAAAGTAGGCTTTTCACCAAACAAAAGAAACTTTGTCTTTCTATTATGTGACAAATCCTAATTAGAATCAATGATATTAATTGTTGGCCCAGATAAGTTTTTTTGCATAGTTGCACTTTCTTAAAACACAGATCTGAATGCTACTAGGGAAATACATCCATCAGCTGTGCTCTACGATTGACCTTGTACAAGAATCATGGCATTGCATGATGTCTACATCTGATCTCCTTGGGGTAATTTTGAAAGTGTAAAGAACATAGTAAAGAGCCAAAGCAATTTTATTTTGTGGGAATGTATTTATTGAAATGTACCAAAGTGCCTAGGGAAGTCTTTTATCATTTTGTCTTAAGCATGTGCTAGTTCATGACCAAAAGAAAGCATTCCATGAGGGAAAGGAGAGGGAAAGCAGTCATAAAACTCTTTATACCAAGAAAGCTACTTGTGAACAGATGGGGAATATTACATTTCCAGTACCCACAGGCAGCAAAACAGAACATAGAAAAAGAATTGCCTAGCACATGACATCTCTCTTAAACCATTCACCTCTGATCTTGAACTTTGTCATGATGTGTTAATCCTCAAGAGCTGAGCACTTGTGCGATGAAATTGCTGTCCATCCTCATAAATGATGGTGGCAGCAATGAAAATGGTGAGCAAAGAACCAATCAATATTAAAAAGACACTGGAAAATGAGTATCTAAACAGGTAATAAACAGTTCCAAAAATTATTGCAATGCAGTTGAACCCACTTATAGTGAACTGAGATGTAGTTAACAAAATTGGCTCTAGGTATGTTGGTTGTTCCTAGGGGAAGGTGGTTTAGCACCCTCTATCACCATAGCTCCCTACTAGGCACCTCCTATTAATCTTAGCAATGTACCCAGCCCTAATATGTATCCCCATCACTGCCTCCACCAAAAGGGCACCTTAGTCTTACTCACAAATACAGGGGGCATGTAGAAGAATGACAATGAGAAATCAGCACATGCACTGTGGACTGTGCAAAGCTTGGTCAGGAGGAATGGACAGTCAAATATCACACATTCACCTTTGTGCTATTGCAACATGCAATACAGTTTTCAGAAACAAAGAATAAATATTTCCAGTGAAGGGCAATTAATATCAGGTTGTTTGCAACATGATTTTGTTTCCATTTTTGGTTTTGGTAATAAGAATGTATTTTTTATTTAAATAGGAAAACAAATACCTACATTTTCCAGTCTTTCACTCCTCCACTTTTGTGGGGACTGCAACTCCGATACAAAAGGTTTATCACAGTCTTAGGCAGAACGTGTTTGTGGAAGCATCCTAAGGATTGGCAATGCATCACTAAAATAAAGTTTGGGGGTTTGCTTTTGTTGTTTTTATTAATTCTCTTGAATCAGAACAAAATGTTACAAAGTTTCAAAGAAATGGAACTTTAAGGAAAATAATATTTTACAAAATGTTAATATTATGGGGAGAACATACTTAAGGTTGTAAGCCAGAATAAAGAAGGGGCAAAGCTTATCATGCAAAGAGAAAGGCTGTGCTCATAAGCTGTCTAGGTCAGATAGAGAACTGCAGAACAGGGCCAAGAAAGCCCCCAAATAATAAATAATATTTTACAGATAGAAAACAGCTAATTTGGGACTGACTGATTGGATCTCCTCCTCCTTCCTTCATTAGCCAGCTGAGACCTGGTCTATATGACAAAAAATCATCCACTTTTTGTTATAACTCAGAGCCTTGAGATCTCCCCTTATTACATGTGCGTAACACAAAGTAATAAGCAAGGGAATTATATGCTTGCATCAAAAGAAGAATATACCACTCAATGTACATGAAGACCTAACTCAATTCCTGTCATATCTTGTTGTTTAATTCAGGCTTCCCCTTAAAACCACAACAGAAAGGCAGTGCAAAATTATACCCTGTATATTTTTAATAGCATCCCTAGGGATGGGGAAATAAGATGAGTAGCAGAGTGGGGAAGATGACTGGGAAAGGAGCGGGGTTCCTGGAAGTGGCAGTAGGTTCCTGGGATGCAGGATTGGATGTTGCACGTGGGGGGCTTGTCTCCACTAGAAAACTGGATTATGTGAGAGCACTACCTCGAGCAGTCACGTTAACTAACTTGTCAAATATCAGAGGGTAGGCGTGTTAGCAGGGGTGAAAGTAACTTAAAGGATTTAACAGTACTCCAGAGTCCTGCGGAGGGGGAGGGGCCACAACTGGAAGAGGCGTGGCCTCTATCGGAAGAGGTGGGGCCTTTACATTAGGATTTAAAGGACTCAGGGATTCAGCTGAAGCTAGCAGCCAAGCCCTTTAAATTAACCCCAGAGATACCAGCTGCAAAGGTGGCTGGGAGCCCTGGGGTTTGGGCAGGGGTGAAAGGAATTTACATTTCTTACCCATATGGTCCAATCGCAAGCAACTCACCCGCCTCTCCTACGTACTTCATGGATCCCTCCCATTGCATGACATAGATAGAGAAAATAAAGCTACTATTACTACTACCAGTACTGTCTGTAATAAAACTTTACTATTGGAATAAGCCTGAAAAAATGAAAACTCACTGTCATATTTTTCTCTGTGCCTTCCCTCCTCCTTCTCCAGCCAGGCTGCCGATGCTAGGCTCTGTGCTTTCTCCCTGCCTGGCACTCAGCAGCTGCTGCAGAGGCTTCCCTCTAGCTTGCAGCAGGGAGACTGCCTCCTGCATAAGAACAGTTTAAACTCAGTTGTTCCCTGATGGTTCAGCCCCCGGGGTTGAGAGGTTTCTGGCATCTTTGTTAATTTCACTCCCAGTTGTTGGGGGCGGGGGAAGCTGTGTGAGACCATGGCAGGGGCAGATGAGGGGATCTCCAATACTACTAAAATACAATAGTAGGGGCCGGTTGCTGGGGTCGGGGCGGTCGGTGGCAGGCTGCAGCTGCATTGTTTGTGACACACACAGACATACTGTATGTATGTGTATGTGAATGAATGTGTCACAAACAATGCAGCTGCAGCCTGCCACTGACCAGCAGCGACCCCAGCAACCGGCCCCTGTGGGCTGCTGCCTGCAGAGAGCCAGCAAATGCCGCTGGGCTGGGTCTGCCAAGGAATAAGTAACCAAGGCAAAAACCACAGCCAGCCAGCCAGGGATGGAGCCGGGGTGGGAGGGCAGGAGGAGAGGAAGGGAAAGTCAAGGGTGAATGAAGGACAACTGGAATAGCCTTCATGAAATATACAAGATATTTAAAGAAAGTTTTATCAATTTCAACCTCTGCACTCTGCAGACAGGACAAAACAAAAAGAGATCTGAGATTGCACCCACTGTCCTAAGGACATTTCAGGTGTTTAAATCAATATAGAAAGAGGGTGGATTGGAAAGAAAACTACTATTTCTTTCAAAAGAGGCTCAATAATTTCGCTGAATATTCAGTTTTCCCCTCCAATCCCTTTGTGGTTTTGTCTATGGGGGCTATTTGCTTTCCCTGTAAATCTTTAGTTGCCTTAGCAAATTGCTTTGCCCAAAATAAACCCTAATCATCCTGACACATCTTTCCACCATGTTCTCCATGTTTTTGTGTTGTTTTTTTTTAAACAGTAACATTTCAAAGAGGATCTGCAAGCAGTTTGGACTTCACAACCATGATCCTCTGCTGGGGAGGGAATGGGATAGATTTGAACTTGGAAATAGTTCCTGATTTTGATTGTGTTTAGAAGATCCCCTCATCCTGGGGGCAGAAAAGAACTGCCCCTGCCATGGTCACACACATCCAACAACTGGGAGTGAAATTAACAAGGATGCCAGAAACAGCTCCTAACTCTGGGCACTGAACTGCATAGGAACAGCTGAGTTTTAACTGTTCTTTTGCAGGCAGCAATAGCAGGCATCTCAGCCAGTCTACTGCAAGCTAGAGCCTAGAGGAAAACCCCTACTGCAGGGAATGGGGAGGAATTCAGAGCCTTGTCTGCAGCCTGGCTGGAGAGGGGGAAGGGTGAGATGAGAAACCAATGTGACAGTGAGTTTTCCCCTTCCACCTGTTTTTATTAGCTCAGGATTTAAGCTGTGCAGCCAAATGCTTGTATTTGTTGTGTATATTAGTAGGAGAGATCCCCTCATCCCTGGGGGCAGACAGGGACTGCCCCTGCCATGGTCAAACACACCCTCTCCTCGACCCCCTCCCCCTAGCTACTGTGACTGAAATTAACAAGGAGGCCAGAAACCTAGCCTTAGGGGCTGAACCATCAGGGAACAGGTGAGTTTAAACTATTCTTATGCAGGGAGCAGGCTTCTCTTTCCCACCCTCAGTCAGTCTTTTCTTACCTGTCCTCCGTACCGGCGCGTACCAGCTTACTTTCACCTCTGCGTGTTAGTCTGGATCTGTAAAAGCAGCAAAGAGTCCTGTGGCACCTTATAGACTAACAGACGTATTGGAGCATGAGCTTTTGTGGGTGAATACCCACTTCGAACTTGATATTAAACACTGCTTTGAGTCCAGGTGGACGTTGGTGATAGACATTATGTCAGCTGGTCCTGGGTAAACCCCACTGGAGTAGGGTTAACCACAGTCAGGTGACATGATGTCAAACATGACTTGTTCCTGTTTACATTGACTTCAAAGTTGTACTAAGTATCATCTGCGGTTAACATGACTCCTCAAGGTCATGTTTATCATGATCAAATTTTCTAATAAAGACAAACCCTGTCGGACAGGTGGGGTGGAGAAAGGACCAGAAGAGGTAACAGTAAGTCAGAAGCTGTGCACTGGGAGAGCTGCAATCCTTCAATCACAGAGTAGCCCTGACATGCTACTAAAATGGAGCATCACAATAAAGAAATTAAGGATGGAACAGTCCTCTTTGATAGAAGAGTGGGTGATATATTACATATCATACACGCTGAAAAATGTAGGCACATCAACGTGACTTAGGGATGCAACATGATCAAACAGACCCATTCTGCCCTTAATTCTGAATTTCCTAGGTGTTATGGGTTCTTAACCCCTAGATTTTTTAATCCATGCATGGAATTACGCACAGGGGCCTCGGTATGCAAAGCCTTATGCATGTGCTTAATTTTATGTGCTTAAGTAGTCTCATTTAAATCAACTGAACTAAAAAATTGCACAACTGATTGCAGGATCATGCCCATGAGGAACCCCACTGAAGTCAATGGGACTGTCCACGTACATATAGTGTATTCTTGTAGGAATCTGCAGGATCAATCCCCCCACTTGTATTTCTTTAAATGCTATGTTATACACATTCATTTCATTATTAACAGAAACAGTCTAAAGTAAACTGGAATGCTGAAAAAAAATAAGGTTACCTGAACTTTAAATAAGGAGCAGTGATCAAAATCCTTACGAGCAGTTAATTTGCCTTTGGTTTGCAACATATTTAACTAATGGAAAGTTATTCATGTGCACATACAGAAAGACTATGCCAACTGTCCACTTCTTAACTATTCTATACAAACAATCAGATAGCTGATCTATAAGATTGGATCTTCAACTTTAGTTTTTAAGACCCACATTCACAAGTAAACCTTCATATTTGTCCTTCACCGTGCATACCACTGAATTTCAGTGTGAACACTTGGGATAAATCAAAAGTGTCACATGTTTAGAAGGTTCTTTGCAATGGGCTAGAGCATCAATACTTAATTAAAAGCTTAATCCCTAGCAAATGAGTTGCCAGTACTCTGAGCAGAAGCTGACCATTTTTGTTTTATCTAAAACTGTATTTCCTTTTTGAAGTAAGAGACGTATTTCAGAGTATTATTAACTAGTAATTTTTTATGTCTTTCTTTTTTAAAAACATTATATATTTTGCGGGGGGGCTTCAGTCTGTTTCTGGTGTAACAAACAGAGTCTGGGGGATACAAATAGTGTATCATAATTGGGACTTCAATTTAATCAAATGGCTTTTACAATTTATCTTTCTAGAAATGTATTAGATATGTCTAATTAGACATTTCTACCAATAAATGGAAGGCTAAAAAAGCCTGTTTGGGGGTTATTTTTCATCATTTATTCATGCCACTCCTGATACAACTTCAGCCATTGGCAAGCATTGCTCTCCAAGGCCAAGGTAAAGCTGGCAACCCAGATAGAGACTGGAAGTTACAAGGAAATAAAAACCTCATTCCACAAACTGTTACTAACATGACTAATCCTTAATTCTATCAAGCAGTCCACAGAAGTCAATGGAGCTACTCACTTAAGTAAGACTTACTCACAATTTGAAGTGTTTGAAGGATTGGGCCCATTATCTGTTTTCATCATAAACTAATGGATACATCTAATTTCATTAAATCTCCAGCCCAATTTTGTATATTCAGGTGGTTTGGATCCAAATGTTCTGATGCTTATTCAGACATACCTCTGAACTAAAACCTCAAATATAAACCCAAATTCAGATTAAAATTTGTAACTCAACCATAACCCTATAATGAGCCAAATTCAAACTCCAAATCTAAGTCCTCTGAAATCTGGGAAGCTTTGAGTTTGGATCCGGATTCCAAACCCTAGGTTCAGAAGCAATCAGATAAGGTGTTTTTGTTTGGCCCGTTAGAGAGAGACAGAACTTGGAACCAACTCTAGAACCAGACCCATAATTCAGGATTTGAAGATTTGTTTCAAGCTCATGTCTACTTTTGTTTGACAAAAGCTTTATTGAAGCAGAAAATCTGGAAAACATTCCTCTAAAACACAGCAAAAGGGAATGAAAAAAATAACAACAAATATAAATTAGTGTACTGCTACCCATTCACTTTCTATGGTGAAGTAATTATTTAAAAATCTAGTATTGATCACAGAAAAAGTGTTGGTACTACTTGGAAATTCCATTTACATTCTTGGATACTTTATATTCATGTTCTGAATTACAGTGAAACAGAAAAGAAGCCTATTTGGACATGTCTACAAAAATCTGAAACTAATTTTCTACAGATTAAAAGTCTGTAAAACAGAGAACAGCTTTTCAGGTAAACCGGATCAAATACCTCCTTATGAGAAATAAAATTTAAAATACCATCAAATGGAAGATTCCTAAAGTGTGTTCTGTGATGTGGAACTGGGTTTCACAAATAACCATCCTGAAGATGACAGTGCCGCATCTGGGACTTCTTTCTGTATTTTTATATATAGCATGGATAACTATACATATATACTGGTCTGGGATTTTTAGATTACTTTAGAGAGTAAGGTGCCTATTGACAGTGGATTTGGGCAACTAACTCCCTGAGGTTCCTTTGAAAATCCCACCAAAACATCCAGCACAGTAATTGGGAGTCGTTGTAGTATCTCACTAACTGTTCTGCTCTGTGACTACATTATCTATTTCACAAACAAACAACACTGTGTTAAAAGAACATTATTTAGATTGCAATGTCAAGCTCCTGGAAGTTAGAAAATGCCAGTTTTACAGTGGCCTGGGCAATCTTAACGGTTGTCCCTTGCATGTCCATCCCGTGTGCTGAATGAGGCAGAGGTTCTGTGGAAAAAACAGTATGTGATCATATAACTGAAAATTGTATCAGTGCATATGCAGAAGGGGCAGGATTAATGTTGCCTGGGCAACCATAAACATGGTATTTTTTAACTTTCAAATGGTTGACTATGCAACCTAAATAATATTCTTTAAACATTTTTTAAAGTATAATTTCCTAATTTTTAAAAGGTAAAAACAAACTACTATGTACGATTGTAACAAACACCTCATCATGGATCTTCAATGAAGTTTGAATGCTGAAATATCAGCAGTGCAGCACAGATGTCAACCACTTGAACTACAAAACTAACTACATTAGCAGCAGAAGGATGCTATCACAGAGCTGGGGGTGAGCCACGGGCTACATGTCCTAGATTCATGGGCAGGTCACAGGGAACTTGGACTGACTCTCTCTTCTCCTGAGAAGGTAGGGTAAGCTCCTGCAGGATATAGTACCCCCAGAGAGGGGGTACTGCTGTCCATGCACCTTTGGGGAGTGTGCTCCCAGGCATTCCCAGCGCAGTGTCTGCTGTTGCTGTAGCTCCTGCCGCTTTGCAAGCAGCATGAGTCCAACTCTTAAGAATGTCTGTGTTCAGTTGTTATTTTGGCACATCAACAAAACTTTCCTCAGGAATGTAAGGATGAGAAAGAAAAAGCAGTTTTTAACGGTTTACATTTCTGCTAAACTTGAACAGAATTTCATGGGACAAAGAAAAGGAACCTCTCTGGCCTGAGGGTTTTCTCCATGCCAAATTTTAAAAGTCCAGTGGAGCTCTTAGAACGTCTCAAAAAAGGTTTCAGTAATCTTTTATAATGGAAAGTGCTAGATGACCTCAATATAGGATCTGCTATCAAGCTCCCCCTATAATATAGATATCATAGTGTACACACTGAATGCATGGTATATGCTGTACAAATGTATATTGTATGTATGTAGGCACATTATTGGATCTCATTAGAAAATGGAAAAATTTCCATAAAGATTTTGCAAAAAATTGTTTCTGATTTTCATCAAAGTTTCATTTTTATGGAAAATTTCTGAGCAGCTATTATTCAAACAATACATAAATACACTATAGAAGAGGTTTCCTTGTGTTTCATTTAGTAATCACTCGAGTGTTTTAGGATCTTTGTCTCTCTTTGTAAACATCTCAACTGTTTTATATGTTTGCTAGACTGAGGTGTCATGTGATATATTCTGGAAGCCAAGATATTTCTGATATTTAACAGATGTTCAGTTGATGCTGTTTCAGACCTGATAGGGGGACATTACTGTTAATTTTATTTATTTAAATCACATCAAGCATATTAGATAAAAAGGAAAATTCAATATTTTTGTAACTATCCTACACTTCAAAAATATTAACAACAGCAGTAGCAGCCCATGGGACTATCCTGAAGGAATAATATCATGATTTGTTAAGGTGGCAGCTGTATTTACCAACTTAAACAAGATTTGGTCATTGAAAAATCTACAATTTAAAGACCAAACTATGAATCTTCAACTCAAATGTCATCTCCACCTTACTATATGGATGTGAAAACTGGAAATCCACCAAAAAGCACAGAGATCTAAATGCATTTTAAAGCAAATTCCTCAGGAAAATATTAGGTATAAAAATTTAATGAATTTATAACAAATGCCAAGATTTGTCACAGAGTTCAATGACCTCTTATCACCAGAGAAGATGAAGTGTCTGGGACAAGTATTAAGAATGAAGCCAGAGCATGTGTCATGGCAGGCTTGCCATTGGGCATCTGGAGAAACATGAAACAGGGGCTGATTGAAAGAATACCTCTGTCAAAAACTACTCAGAGAGAGAACACTTGTTGGACTTAACAACACAGAGGACAAAGAGTGATCCAAGACAGATAGGGATGGCAGAGCCTGGTTCGTGCCCTTAGCAATGTCTGATGGCACAGGAAAGATTCATTTTTCAGAGCAGTAGTGTGCTTGAGGGTGGTTCAAGTGTTATTAGAAGCAGAAAGGTTGTACTTTGTTTCCAAGGGAAAGCACCTCTATTGTACCTGTAACAAAATGTGAAGAGAGCGCCTGAAATTTCTAACTGCATACTTCTATTATTACATTAAAGTAAAATATTTAAGCTTATCATTTGCATAACACTGGCAGAAAATTAATTAAATACCCTGCACAGCCGCTGAACATTTAAGTACAAAAAGCATCCACTGTAGGAAAAACACAGGATATGAAATAAACTCACATATATATTAAAAAGTCAGTATTTGCCAAGTGCTATTGTACAGTTTTCACTCAGTTACCACAGAACTTGCCTTTTCTAATATCAGAGGAAACTGGAAACCTCAATTACTGCTATGTGGCAACTGCTGGCAAACATTTCTGGGGTTTTTAACGGCAACCACTGGTATAACAGTCATTGGCATGTCAATATCAATTTTTGATTCAGGTTTTTCTGTCTTTCTTTACCCATCAAACCAGATTATTTTTTTATTTAGAAAAATTATTTACTCCTAAATAAAAGCGAATAAAGGAGTACACTGGCCAAACTGGAATGTGAAATATCTACATTTAGATATAAGTTTAGATAAAGGCAATCTATTGTCCCAATTGTAATGTCCTGAAAAGATTTTTTTGGTTTCTTAACCAGGTAATTAGAAAATAGCAACAGGATCCCCTAAAGAATCCATCGCAGATTTACATGTTAGGACAGAATCCCATGGGAGTTCTAGCCTTAGGAAAATAGAGTAAGTGTTAACAAACACTGAATCGAATTCCTTCTCCAAACACAGTCAACAGTGGGAAAAATCCCTCCCATGCATGAAGCATTCTCCAACTTAAAAAAAATGTACTAGAATATTTACTAGCACAGAAAAAATGTATTGGAAAGGGACAGCCAACTCTAGTGCCTAATCTGAATGTGCAGTTCTATCAGTAGATCCAGCCAAATTTATACAGGAAGCCTAACTTACCGGGTAGCTCAGACAGGTGCAGAATAACTCACTGTATTAGCAGTAAGTCTAGTCAGGACCAGTCTGTAAGTTTTTGCCACCCTAATTTCATTGTATGATCACTTCCTTATAGTCATACAGGTTTCAAAAAATAACTAGATAAATTAATGGAGGATAGCTCCATTGGCTATTAGCCAGGATGAGCAGGGATCGTGTCCCTACCCTCTGTTTGCCAGAAGCTGGGAATGGGCGACAGGGGATGGATCACTTGGTGATTGCCTGTTCTGTTCATTCCCTCTGGGACACCTGGCATTGGCCATTGTTGGAAGATAGGATACTGCGCTAGATGGACATTTGTTCTGACCCAGCATGGCTGTTCTTGTGTTCTTATGTAGACCTCTGTAACTGCTGCTTTCACTGTTTCATGGCTATTAGCTCTTGGTATGATAGTACAATTATATTCTGGATTCCTGGGAATGAAATCCCCAGTGCATGTCACTAAGTTTGAATCTAACAAACACAGTCATTAGCCACTCATCATATTTACTGTCAGCTGGCTGACTCATAGCATATACTACTTTTACTATATCTTTCAGAATCATAGCAGACTGCTTAGTCATGACCAGATGCTATCAGTGACTACATCATCTCATCCTGCGATATGTTACACACTATTCCAAACCTCTATTTCATCAACATAAAGAAACAAGCTCGTCCCTGGTATAAATCCATTTAATTCAATGGAGAAATTTTTTCTTGGCACTAACCTTACCTATGTAACCTTGTGCACTTGGACATTTATAATCATTGGAAGATACAATATTGCACGTTTAGCAGTTCCTTGATTTTTTTTTCAGATGTATAACTTAGCATAGAATTATGAAAGGTTATTTGTAGGAAGGAAACCTGAACAAATAATTATGGGTCTGAGTCTGCATTAGTTCTGTTGGCATTGGCGTAATATAGCTTAGAAACAACTTTGACCCTCTATTGTGTTGATGGTACATTGAAAAGCAATGTCATTACAATACTAGGAGATAAGGTAAAATACACCATATATTACATTGACAATGGACTCCAAGAGATAGACAGGTGTACAGAATATGGGATGATGAATGTACTGACCATGCCTTTTCTGACACATGAATAAAAGGAGGATTTTTCTCCATTACAGACAATTGCATGGTGCTAAGAACCATCATTTCACTGAAATGTTCATGCAGTATGATATGGTTAGCTTATTGCCTGAGGGTTATTTCATTTCCTTCTCTTACTGTCTCTGGAATGCCCATTTCTCCTCTAAAAGGATCTGACTCATCCACAGCTTCTTCATATCTCACTCACTCCAGCTCCTGGCACTGACAAAGAGCTGGATCCCTTAGTCTGACTTGCCATCTGCAGCTGCCCTCTCTTATGAAGCTCTCTCCTTTTCTCACATTCCCTGCTCTGGCTCAGATCACAGTGGTGGTGTTGGGCTTCTCTTCTCCCATTCTTGGTGCTTCTAATCCCCCCTTCCTCCCTTTTCCCATTCTTTATCCTCTTTTGAGCAAGACTCCAATTGACTCTTCTCTCCCTCTCCATGCTGCTGTCATCTACATCCACCAACTCCTCCCCCTCCCTCTCCTCCTCTCCTCACAATTTCCCATGCTTCAGTGACTTCAGCTTTCATGTTGATGACCTGTCCAACCCATGGCTGCATGTCTCCTTGCCTTCACCTCTTAATTCAACTTGCATCCCAGGTCACCAAAAGAGCCATTCACTTGACTTGGTCTTCACCACACATGGCTCTCTCTCTGATTTCTCCATTGCTGACTTCCCCTTCTCTGACCATGACTTGGTCTCTTTCAGCATCACTCATCAGTGCCCTGCCCCCACACCCTGTCATCTCAACCTTTCTGTGATGTCCAGTTCATCAGTGTTGAAGACTTTTCATCTGCTCTCAGTCCTCTCCTCCCTGCCTTCTCTTCCCTTTCTTCCATTGTTATGGTTGTTGACTCTTTCCAATTCTCACTCTCCTCCACCCTTGACTCTTTGGGGTCTGCTCTGCCTACTCCCAGCCCTGGCTCACCCTCAACACCCACTTCTTCTGTTCCTGCTCTCATGTTGCTGAGCACCTCTGGAAGAAATCCCATGACCAGGTTGACTTCTTCTGCTACAAATTCATTCTCCCGCTCTTTCAGTTCTACCATCTTGCTAATTAAACAGTTCTACTTTTCCAACTTCACTGAATACATGCCCATGATCTCAGTCACCTTTTTGTCACTTTTGACTCACTCCTCAAACCCTCCCCTCCTGCCTCAGCTTCTCTCTTTACACAGGATCTTGTCAATTTATTTCAAGAGAAAATTGACAATGAGAGGGTGAGCCAGGGCTGGGAGTAGGCAGAGCAGACCCCAAAGAGTCAAGGATGGAGGAGAGCGAGAACTGGAAAGAGTCAACAACCATAACAATGGAAGAAAGGGAAGAGAAGGCAGGGAGGAGAGGACTGAGAGCAGATGAAAAGTCTTCAACACTGATGAATTGGACATCACATTTATTAATTTATTTCAAGAGAGAATTGACAAAATATGATGTGACTTCCCCCCTCTTCTTGACTCACCTTCTTTTCCCTTTTCCTCCTCATCACCTGCACTCACTCAGCTTTCTGTGGGGGTTCCACAGAGCTCTGTTCCTGGTCCCCTTCACTTTATCCAGAAATAAAGCCTGGAGGGAAATCTCCTTCACAAATATAAATATGCTGATAACTCAGATATCTACCTTTCTACTCCAGACCTCTCACCTTATGTCCAAGTTAAAAACTTTGCCTGTCTCTGACATTCCTTGTGGATGTCTAGCCATCAGCTCAAGCGCAACATGACTAAAACAGAGCTCTTACTCTTCCTATTTTCTTTCCCCCATCTCATCCACACCACCAGGGGCAACTCTAGGGATTTTGCCGCCCCAAGCATGGCAGGCAGGCTGCCTCAGGCGGTTTGCCTGCAGAGGGTCCGCTGGTCCTGCGGCTTTGGAGGACCTCCCGCAGGCACGCCTGCGGGAGATCCACCAAAGCTGCAGGATCAGCGGACCCTCCACAGGCAAGCCGCAGAAGGCAGCCTGTCTGCCGCCCTCGCGACGCCGGCAGAGCACCCCACGTTTGGTGTGCTGGGGCCTGGAGCCGCCCCTGCTTACCACCTCCATTCTTGGTCACTTCACTCTGGACAACTCCGCTATCCTGCCTTTCACTCAGGCCTGTAACCTGCCTGTTAAATTTGACTCAGACGTCTCTCTAGGTCTTCATATCCAGGCTATATCTAATCTTTGCAGATTCTTTCCACATAGTATCTGTCAGCTATGACCTTATTTATTCATCCACACAGTGAAAGCTTTCATATAAGCTCTCATCACCTCAGCTCTTGATTACTGCAACATCCTCTTCTCTAGCCTTGAAAAATGCAATCTTCCCCCAATCACATCCATTCAGGATGCAGTTGCAAAGATCATTTGATTGAGCACAGGAGAAAAGCACCTTCTCTATTAACCTAAAATAAGTTGAGACATGGCATGTTTGCCTCTAAAATTAATCAGGCATAATTCGAAACACCTGCAATTATACACTAATGCATATGGCAGAAATCCTGTAAAATCGGAAAGCACCAACTAAAAAAAAAAAGATGTCTCCATTTTGCCTAGTCTCTTCCCTACGTGATAACTGTGCTTTGTGTTGCCACATTATATTTCATGCTTCCAGTGACATGGAAGAATATGCTATACACACAGAATTCATCAGGTTCAGGAACATTTGCTATACACAATCATTTTTACCCATCCTAAGGTAAAAGAAATGCTATTCATTTTAAGTTTGAAAAAAAATGTTTTTTGCAATGTAGCAAATCCTTCCTGTTGTCCTTCAGGTTACATTGTGTTCATAAAACATTAATTCATTTTTAGTGTTTCTAATAGGTGTGACATAAATATAGCATCTTTTAGTCACAATGAAAAGTTCAAGCACCTTACAATGACAAAAAAGCATTAACTAGTCTTACTAATGTTTTTATTACACACTGTAAGGTTTTTACTGGTACAATGTTAAGCGAAGAATTCCTCTCCACGTATTATACCCACAAAAAATTACTTGGAAGCAGACTGACAATAATGTCCTTGGATTAATTTATGTTCCACATGATATAGAGAAAACCCAGTAAGTTCCTCCTAGTTGAGTACCGATCAGCAGTTATTCTGAGAAAATATACGTTCATTTGTTGTGAGGTGTTACACTGGTAGTTGGGAGACACCTCACTGATGCTGGTAGAGATAACAGTTGCCTTCCATTCAGGCTAGATGAGGAGAAAAATTAAATGTCCTTTTGTTTCAAGATAGCTGAAAGATCAGAAGCCACCATCCAAAACATATAATACATATAAGGCTGCTCAGGAATCTGAGCTATGATGTCAGAAGGGTTTCACTGTGGGTTGAATGTAAATGCAAGGATGGGGGATTGATTTGCTTGCAGCTCTGTCTCTCTAAGAGGGAGAAGGAGCACACAGAGCAGCACCAAGGTAGCCCCAGACACAGCCAGAAATGCACTGATAGTGTGGCCCTGCAAAAATCCCTTTAGAGAATGCTTTTTGAGTAGAGTGCTGGCTGAAAGATATGTAGAACTGTCAGGAAAAAAGCTGTCTCCTGTTGTTTGAGTCCTACTGTGTTCAGGGAAACAGGAGTTTTGTACATGCTTTATAAACACACAGGATTGTGTCAAAGAAATACCTGACTCCATCATCTCTTTCTCCTCCTACCAGAAACCACCACCAAGATCTTGAATATTGGCCAACTGCTCAGGAAAAAAGTGTTAACCTGAGGCAAGACAATTTAATTATAACCAGTAATAAATATCCCACAGTACTTATCATGCAGGCAAGTTCAGACTCTCATGGTATCTACTCCTTGCTTTATGAAAGTCTCACGTGTCTTTCTCAGGTTGGATTCAGAAATAATTCAGATAGGCAGAAAAAGTTATTTCTGGTCAAATGTAAAGAGTTGATATTACAGAACACCTCTCCCTAATTATGTAGATGGAAATATGGGCAGTCATTTATTCATTCTAATTTTTTTTAAATTCTGTCTACCAGCAGAAATTAGTGCAGAATTAAACCTTATCTAAACTTTCATAAGCAGTGAACTGTACTTCTACCTGACAGGATCTGTCACTTTAGACTTACCGTGCATTTGTTTGGCTTCTCTCCTGAATGAACTCTCATGTGAATCAGCAGTTTGTAACGGGCATTAAATGGCTTGTATCTTCGAGGGCATCCTGCCCAGAAACAAGTGAAGTCCTCTCCCTTTCTCTGGTCTATATGAACCTTTTCTATGTGCCGCACAAGTTCCTCTTGCTGGTCATACAGAGCACTGCAATCTATCCAGCGACAGCAGTGTTTACCATTGAAATCATCTAATTCACCATCCTCATCCAACAGAGGGCCTTGGGCAGAGGAAGGCAAGGCAAGTTGATGGGAATGGTTTATGAGGTCATGCTGATGTCTGTGTTGATGTGCATGGTAAGGGGGAGGTGGACCTTGTGGTGGAGGAGGTGGTAGAGGGGGAGGATGAGGCATGTCAATTGTGCTACTTGAAAAATCATCCACACGTTCACTTTTTAACATGCCCATTGGCTGGCTGTCTATCAGAGGAATACCTTGTTGAACCACCATGTTGTTCATGACTGCCGACTGCAAGCTACTTTGTTCCAACTGCTGCATCCGCTGGTATTCCACAGTCCCATTTTCACCGTAACCTGGGAGGGTGATGTTGCTGTTAGCCATAAGAAGACCTTTCTGAGTGTTTGGAAGAGAGCAAGGCTGGGGAATACAGCTTCCTCTTACTCCCAAGAAATGCCCATAGACCTCAGGCTGCGGGGATATGTTTGCTGGCGATGTCCTCGAACCATTGATGTACGCAACCAGAGAGGTTGGGGATGTACGTATGATTGTATTGAAGTCAATCCCAATGCCATCAGACAAAGGAGACAGAGAGAGGGCTCTTTTTTTGGAGCGGGCTGAATGAGATCTGGTTGAAGAATGGCGAGGGCTCGGGTAAGGGGAATGGTTATTTTCCATACCGAACAAGTAAGAAGGTAATGAGTTAGATACACTGTTGTTGGACATGGATGTTCCAGGTGGTATACTCAGTATGTCCCCTAGCTCACTGCCATTTTGGGATCCTTGGTTGGAAGGAAGGGAAGGAAGAATCCTGTACCCATGAGACCACTCATGTTTCACACTCAGTGTTGACTGACTTTCTGACAGGCTTAATGTTGCAGAGGCCAGAGACTCACGTGACATGAGGGATCTGGAATAAAGGTAGGAAAAATAAAGACATGGGTTTTAGAAAGTCACCTTAAAAGTTTGGTTCATAAATTTATATATTACTAATATACTGGTTCTTCTGTCTTCTCTCAATTGGCATAGTCTCACACAGTGTCATAGCAGGGCCAATTTTTTTAAAAGTGCCCTCTAATTTTATGTTTTCAAGGGTTTGCCTGCTCAGTTACTACACCTGCAGGCACACATAGGCACTGCATGCATATGCTGGATAGTTCAGAAGCCAACTGAAAATCTGTAACGCACTTTAAGAGTCTTGGATGAAAGTTACTCTATACGCCCCTGGATCCTGCACCACTGAAGTCAAAGGAACTTTGTCATTGACTTCAACAGGAGCACAAGCAGGCCCTGAGTGCAAAACATTACGCTTCTACTTCTTATTAAACAGATATTAACTTCTGCTGAGTTGACCTGCCTATCCATCCTTTTTGGTGGCAGGTGGTGGTGGAAAAAATAGGAAGCCGATGAATAAGCAGAGAAATAAGTATTAAACTCAAAGGAAATTATAGACTATAATGGATGCAAGCTGGCAAATATCACTCTTTAAAGATATAACTCAAGCTTAAAGTGCAGATAATATTTAACTGTACAAAATCACAATAAGTGAATTAAATAAAGAAGAGCAACAGTTTGAGGAGTTTTAGTTTTGTTTTTATGATGTTTCCACAGCTAAGTCAGAACAAGTGTTTCAGAAATTCTCACATTCCCAAACTTGTCATATAAATTCTTCACAGAAATATCAGGAAATTTGCTTAAGCCTGGGATTTCTTAAGTGTCATCTTAACATCTTAAGCCAATAATGGCACTGGTTTCCACAAAGAGGCAGGAGGAGGAGAGGCAGGGTGGGGCTACAATTCCCAGCTCCAGCACAGACTTGCTGGGTGACTTTACGCAAGTCATTTAATCTGTTTGGGCTTCGGTTCCCCAGCTGTAACCTGGAGACAGAACTTCCCACCTTGAGGGTGTTCGGAGGATAAATTCATTAATATTTGTGAAGTACTCAAATAGAGATGAGGTGATGGGGTCCTTATAAGCACCTAGACATATAGGCAGATATCGTTATTAAGATAGTTATAGCATGCGGATTCAAGTTAAATTGCTGGATTTGTTACTTTCACTGCATATTTTGTGTTTTTAAGAAGCACAGAGTTGGACTAAGGCACTAGACCAGTACTCAGGAGATCTGGCTTCTGCTCCCAGTTCTGCCACTGACTTCTTGTGTGACTGTGCACAAGTTACTTAGCCCTCGTCCAGACTAACCCGCGGCATCGGCGGGTTAAAATCGATTGCTCGGGGATCGATATATCGCGTCTAG